>NC_133038.1:2752500-3058055 GCF_048771995.1 Taeniopygia guttata | reverse complement strand
AGCCTTACCTGTGACACTTCATTACTGGCAGGCAGCCTGAGAAGTGCTCTCCCAATTAAGAAAGTCATAATCATTCTGGTTGTAATGATTCCCTGGAAAAAGTCCTGATTGACCTGGTTTCACAATTAAGTTGTTAGGAATGATGTGCCACGGACCACATGTGTGGTGTCCTTGTGTACTGCCACAGTTTGAGATATGGCTGATACACAGAGAACAAATCTGAACTCAGCTCTCTGGAGGAAGTAGATGTTGAACCTGTCAGCTTTGCAGCCATAGTAATTGTCATAAAAAATGTCTCAAGAAAAGAGGAAAAAAGAATTGCTAGGAGCTGCAATATTTCTGTTTCAGAAGTATTTCTGTACCTCAGCTTTCCCTGCACACTTAGGAGTTCACAGCAAGGAAAGAGAGTTCTCTGGCAAGTGCACTTTTGATGATAAAGGGTTTATAAATGAGTCAGTCAGTCCATCTTTCTTCCCCCTCTTCAGTCCAAAAGCTGCAGCAGTAGTAGGTGCAAGCCCAGGGTGAGGCACAGCATCTTTCAGCAATAAATTAGGGCTGTGTTCCTCCCTGGAGCCAAAGCTCCTTGCTGTGCATCTCCCTGGGCTGCAGGGGTCCCTGGTCCATTGCAGGGCTGACTCCTTTGGGCTGGGGGCCCTTCCTTAAACCTATAGGAAGTCTTTTAAATTGGCTTGGCCTAATAGAAAGCTGAGGAGAAACTTGTGGATGTGGCACCAGAGCACTGTGTTGTGCCTGATGCACGTGTTCACTTTATTTCACTGTTTAACTGAGGGCTGGTGTGTCTGAAGTTGGAGAAGGTAGCTCAGGAGGGAAGTTGCCAGTTGTTCCCTTCTTTTCTCGCTCATCTCTGTGTTCTTTGTCCGTCTCCTGCTCCTGACAATGGTTTTTGACTCCCAGATGCTGTCACACCTTCCTCTGTCTGGGCGGTTTCACCTCAGGTGCAGCATTTAAGTGGAAGTACTGTTGTTGAGCCCATGTGCTGCCTGGGAGCAGCTGGGATGTAATAAAGCTTGATTGCCACCCTTGCACTCAAAAGCCACATTATGCTGATGTAGTTTTATCTCCACTATTTGTGCTGTTCAGAGCAGCTTGTTAAAAACTGATTTTACCTGCCTTGCAAGCACAAAATCCATTTGTTTCTCTGGTCACGGGTTCCCCTGGGCAGGTGCCTGGGAGCTGTCTCCCTGTTTGGGCAGATGTGCAGTCCCACCTGTGGCCCTGGATGTGCAGCTGAGGCTTACAGCCAGTACTTTTATTTGGCTTCCAATTTAACCAAATTGTCAAAGCTGTTTATAAGCTCTAATACATCCCCTGCCTAGGGGAAATGCTCCTTTCCCAGTTTTGCAGAGCAGGAACAATGCAGGTTAACTCTTGGCCAAGGCTACCTGTAAGCTCTGTCACAGTAGGGAATTAACCCCAGCCTCTGCAGTCCAGCATTAATGAATTAATCTTATATATACAGAGCACTTTTGGCTGAAAGATGTTTCTAGTTTAGAGACATCACAGGTCTATGGAAATAATTGCCCAGACAATGTTGTGTAAAACTTGAAATTTGTGTGGAGTCTGCAGAGCACAGCTGGATATATATATGTATATATATGTATATCTATCTCTAGACACATACCCCATAGATGAAGCTCTGGACATAAATTAAGCAAAGCAGCCAGTCTCAGTAGTTAAAGCTGATAATTTTGATATAGTTTCAAAAAAATGAGTGGGTTTTGATTTGGAGGCAGATCTTCTAGAGAAGCCAGCTCTCACAAAATCGTTCATGGCTGCTGGAGTTCAAATATTAGGAGCCAAATCCAGACCCATGTGAGTAACTTGCCTGGATATTAATGGGGTTGCAGTTTGGTCCTGCTGCATGTTTAGGCAGGGCATTTCCTCTTGTTATTTCTAAAGGAAACAGACTTTGTTCTCACGGAAATCCTTTGCTTGCTTTTTGCCTTCCCTGGTAAAAACAAGATGAGCGTTGAGGCGTTCAGCTGGGAAATAAGAAAGAGAAAATCCCCTCATCTCCTGATAGGCTTTTGTATATCCTGTTTCTGAGAAGTGCTGTATGATAGTGCCCCTTTCCTGATGGCTGAAGTGATGTAAGGCTCCTTCTGCACTGCTTTTCAAGCCAGCACAGGCCATAACAGCAGCACTGGCTTGTCCAGGGGCTGGTGCATGTGGGGATGGCAGTGAGCTCCTTTTGGTCTGAGGCCACATCCCAGGCAGCAGAGGTAAGCAGCCCACCTGCACTGGCAGGGATGCATCCTGGGTGGATGGGCTGCACAGAGGAGGCTCTGGCTGGTCTATAGCCAGAGATGGTTTGCATGGAGTCTGACTTGGCTAGCCAAAGCCCTTATGTGGCTCAAGTGTTCAGAAATGGTTCAGCTAGAAAGAAAATGGTTCACAGCCAGGTTTCAAAATCCTAGGGCGCTGCTATCTTGACTTAATCAAAGCCACAAACTAATCTCCTCCTGCATCAAGAGGCTTGGCCAAAACAGGCTCCTAGGTTAATTGACTTCTCTTTTTATTGTTGCCTGTTGGGGTGGCTGCTTGGCAGCAGTCAGACACTGTACAGCTGGGCTGGACTGGAACACGTCAGTTGCTTAGAAAGACCTGGAGCAGGCTCTGAGTGTCCTGCCCTGGTGTGAAATGGGACTGTGGTGGCAGGGACAGGGATACACCATCTTTATCCCTTTGCTGCCATCAGGATCCAGGGAGGTAATGCTGTTAACCTATTTGTTTTGTTTAACAGCTGCTTATTTTTTTTTTTTTTTGAGTTGGCAATAACTTTCCGGAAATGTGTGCTCAGATGGTGAGCACAGATGCCCAGTTGGAAGGACATGTGTGAGGCAGCCAGAGCTATGAAAGAGCTGGAATAAGACACGTCTGCAGTTGCTGTTGGAAATAAGAAAGGAAGTGTCTGATGTCACAGGCTGTAATGTCCTGATGGATTTTGTTTTCTACTTCCTGTCCTCCTTGCTGACCTCAAAAGTGTTTTTTTCCAGCAGATGTCAAATTTGTCATCCATTTCTGTCTTCTTTTTCTGTGCTTAGTTTTGGAGGTGCAAGGCAGTACCTCATATTCAGATGCAGCCATGATCCACGAATGTCCCCAGCATTTTGTGTAAGTGCAAATGAGAGCTGCTGATTTGAATAGTTGGACCTATCTTTCCCGAGAGCCTTGTTGTCATCAAAACCTGCTTGAGCTTCTGGGAACCCCCTCTCTTACATGACTGCTTGGGCATCCTCCTCACAAGCTCTGCCGGACTAGTCCAAGCCAATAAGGTTTTGTTGGAATTAACGAAGTCCAGGGTTTTGAGGACTGTTGGGCTGCTATGGGCTTTGAATCTGGTGGCAATGCTTATAAATAATATAAAGCCTTTTGGGAGAAAAAAAAAAAAATCTGTGTGCAGGACCTACCTGCAGCAAAGCCAGAATTTCAGGAGCATTCAGAAGCATGGTTGCTTCTACCTTGTCCTCATTTTGCCTTGAGGTCTTGTCGGGAGAGGCTGTGAGAAGAGTTCCACTTATAGCCCAGTGCAGGATAGTTATTTTCATGTCTCAGAGCATGAACAGGGATCTTCTGCATATGGCTAGAGCTAAGAGTTGAACCTTCCCTCTCATAACCCCACAGGGATATGTCCCTGTCTGGAAGGGAATTGCCTCCAGTTTGTGCAAGCTGTGAAATCACTCCTTGTTACTCACTTTCATTCCCCTCTCATGCCTTTGCAGGTTTTGTTGCCAGCTGCCAGTTTATTGCAACTGATGGATGTTAGAAAGAACTGCTGTGACTTCCTTCAGTCCCAGCTGCATCCCACGAACTGCCTCGGCATCCGCGCTTTTGCCGACGTGCACGCCTGCAGCGAGCTGCTGCAGCAGGCCAACGCCTACGCAGGTGAGGGGACTGCCCGTGAGCTGACCCTGCTCCCTGGCAGCAGCTCCGAGCCTCAGCACCTCCTGCTTGCTGTCTCCAGACTTCTGCTTTTACAGCAGGAAGGGAACGCATTCTTTAGCTCTGGGCTTGCGACTTTCTGTGATGATGCAAGTTGTGAAATGTGGTTTGGTCGCAGGGGAGCACCTTAGGAGGTAAAAAAGGAGGAGTTGAGGAGGTAAAAAAGGCTGATCCTCTGGATCTCAGCCCACAGAACAGCTCCTGACTGTGATCACAGAGGCTCTGGGTGTGCTGTTGACCAGCTCAGCGTTGGTGCTGTGTCCTCCCCATGGACCCTGCCTGGGAGAGCAGCAGGCACTGCTGGGCATTTCCAGTGTGGGAATGAACGGCTCTGGGCCAAGGTAAATCCTGGGGGTGGGAGCTGGAACACTCAGCTAAAATTGCCATGCAGTCTGAGGCTCTGATCTGTGCAGCAAAGGCCCCTTGCCCCAAGGGAGGATAGGCTCATGTTTCTTTGGGAGTGGATGTGTTTGGTTGTAATAAGTAGGTGCAGGCAATGGCTTTCAGCATTTCTCCTCTACATCATAAATGTAAAGCTTTTTCAGCCAGCCCCAAGCCTTGAATTCCCCAGCACTTTCCAGTCTCCTCCAGCAGAGTTGCCCTTGACCTCTGCTTGGGAGAAGCTAATAGTTTTCTCCCAGTTTGTTTTTCTGTTTTCTGATAATTTGTATAGGGACACATACACCTGCTGTTTCCCAGAGCACCTGCTCTGTCCTGCAACATTTTCCTTTTTAACAGTTTTGTCCTTAATTGGAGCATAAGTAGGCTCAGTGGAATCAAAATGTACCCATTGAGTCCTCCCCTATTCTCTTGCAAATAAAACTAAAACCTTTTCAGCTGCTCTGGCTGTATTATCCCCTGGAGGAAAAGGTACCCTGGAAGGAATGGTTAATTTTATAAAAGCTTGCTTGTAATATCTCATTATCCTTGTTTCCAGGCCCTGTTTAATCTTTAACCCAACAAGCAGTGCATTCACTGTATATTTATTTGGTTGTTTGGCAATTAGAAGGTCTGCTTTGTTGTTTTATTGGCCTTCATAGGTCCCAGTTAGTACAGCAGCCCATGTAATGTTAATGGAACTCCATTAATAAAAATGCCATTAAAATTCTTTTCACTGTGTTGTTTATGTAACAGCCTTAAACCAAGACAGAAGTCCCCAAGCTCAAGAGTCCATGCATGTATGAGCTCAGTTACTTGAGAAATGCTGAGTTCTGGCCAATGGATAACTTTAGTAGGTGAAGGAGCCTTCTTGATGCAGGCACCAGTTCCTTTATTAAAATCAGTAAATATTCTCCTTTGCTTCCAACTAATAACAAGAGATCGAATACCTTTCTTCTGCCAGATGCACGTCCAGAATGAATGAATATGAGATTTTGCCCAGAAGTCAGAGTGCATCCAGCTTATTGTGTGGGGAGTGTTTCCTGCCTCTTAAATATTTAAGGCCTAAAGAAGTCATTAGATCATACATATATTTCCAGCATAACAGAATATTAAACTTTATTCACATTCTGCTATTTTAAATCAGAGCCTTTGGCTTAGCTGTGGGGTTTTGGTCCTCAGCAGAGCAAGGAGGGTCTGTGACTGGGGAGTCCAAGTCCAGAGTCCAACTCTGCAGCAACAGCTTTTAAAAGGGGTTGTTCAGGGGCTCAAAAAAACATCTCTGTAAGTTAGGCCAGCTCATGTCCCTGTGGTGCTTCTTTTTGTCAGGCAAAGCACTTTGCAGATGTGAAAACTCAAGGCAGATCTTGCTGCAGAGAGAGCTTTTTGGATAGAGGGGTCTGAGCTTCTCAAAGCTACAGAATTAGAACTTGAAAGAAGCTGCTTCAGATAAAGTGCCTGAGATTCATGTTTCTGTAATTCAGCCAAAGATAAATGGGACTTAGCAAGTGACAGGTGAGATTAAATTGGCAGTATATGTAAGAAATTCTTGCAAAACTAAAATTGCTGCAGCTGGCTAATGACATATTTGACCTAGAAATTATTTTTTAGGAAGTGATTATTTTGTGTGCCTTTTGGCTAGATATAAAGCTTGACAGATTTGATGATGCTCAGTCATAATTCTTCCAGTTTGAAGTTATATTCATGCTTTTTGTTTTCAAGTGGCTCCCAGAGTTACAGTATGGAGGGATCTGGAGGCAAAAAAGGGAGAAATAGAGATTTGTACAATTGCAGGCTGAAGTGGAAAGGGGTAAACTGCTGGGAAGGTGGATGCTGGGGTGGCCAGGTTATTTACTACTTTGGACATTGGCGCTTGTCTCAATTTCCACTTCTAACTGTATTTGCCACTGGACTATTCTCAGTGGCTTTTCAGAAAGTGTAGTGTCATTTATGAAAGTATTTCATGGGGCTGGTGTTGCTTGAAATAATGTTGGGTTTCTTTATCCTGCTCTGAGGCTGGTTTCTGCCTGTGTTCCACTCACAGCTGCTGTGGGTCTGTCTTGGCTGCTCAGAGCTGTTCTCTGAATGCCGTGGTCCTTCCACTGACTGAAAACATGGATTTCATTATAATTTTCTGTTCCCCCTTTTCATTTGTTGAACAGAGCAGCACTTCCCTGAGGTGATGCTAGGAGAAGAATTTCTTAGCCTTAGTCTGGACCAGGTTTGCAGTTTAATATCAAGTGACAAGCTCACAGTCTCCTCTGAAGAAAAGGTACAGTAAATTGTATAGCAAGAGTGAATGTAACAATGCTGGCATGTTTCTAGATTTTACACCAGGAACTGTTATCATGATATACTCCTTTGGGGCCATTCTCCAACAGAGATCATGTGGAAAGGAAAATTAAAATAATGTGAATCCTAGAGGCACATAAAAATGACCTTCACTTGGTTGTTCTTTGCAGGAAGTTATGACTCTCAGATCCATATCACACTAAAAGCCCTGGGGCTCACAACCAACTACTTTCTCTCTCTGGAAAACTAGAAAACTCCCATCTGCTGTTGTGTAAAGCATTTAATACCTGCTGTAAAACCTCAAAAAAAAAAGGGAATTTCATTAGGCGGGGGAGGAATATTGGCTTCTGTTGCATGTTGACTAGAAAAACGAAAGGAAGCCCAGAACCAAAAGGAGGGAAGGAAATATTTTTCTGTATCTTCAGTGTTTTTAGTAAAAAAGGGAAGAAAGGCACTGGTTGGTACTGTGTTTGTGGTTGAAACGTTTGGCGCACCTTGTGTAGTCTGGAGTCCTGGGGAGGAGGTGGGCAGTGTTTATGGTGCTTGGTCACCTCCAGCCCCATTCTCTGGTCTGAGTTTCTTGTATGACCTGCTGCAGGTTTCTGGGGACAGACACGTGCCTCCAGTCCTTCAGCTCATCTCCAAATTGGCACTGTGGGGAGATTGTAAAGTCACAGAATCAGTAAGGCTGGAAAAGACATTTAAGATCATTGAGACCAACCACTAACACAGCACTGCCAGCTCCACCACTAATCCATGTTCCTAAATGTAAATGGTCACTTGTGAGAGGCTACAGAGGAGCTTGAGGGCTGTGTGGTTTGTAACTTCAGGGCTCTTACTGGATGCCCGCATTTGGGTGGGCTGAGGCTGGACCTGGGTGTGGTGGTGCTGCACATCCTCACCTTGTGTGCCCTTGTCCTCTCAGCCCCGCTGGGCTGCAGACACGCAAGTGCTTGGGCCCAGAGGGACTGTAAAACTCCCCAGAAATCCTGCTCCATGTGAGGTGTGGGCACAGGGGTGCTCCCTGCTGATCCTGAGCCAGCAAACTCAAGGCTCCGGGCGTGTTTCCGCAGGCGAGGGGCTGCGAGGTGCCACTGGGGCAGGGCCAGCAAGGGAAACAGCAAATGGCACAAACTCACAGCAGAGCCCCTCTGCCTGAGCCAAGCAGCCTGCAAAGGGAAGTGCAAGTTTAGTAACCAATTTTTTCCAGTCTTGTGCAGCATTGTTCAAAAGCTTTTATTGGCCTTGCGCCCAGGGGAATCAAAATGCTCCTTCCCTCATCTGAGCTTTACACAATCAAACCCAGTATTTCTTTAGCTGACTGTAAAAGAACTTGTAAAAGAAAAGATTGTTGAGAATACAAGGCAGTGGAAGGAAATGTAAGCACAAGCTGCATGTTCAAAACAACAGACTTGAATAACAGGAGAGAGGCAGAAAATGGGAATGGAACATAAACGTGAAATGTGCTGGAGTTCAAAGAAGTGCTGGAATTTGAGGACAGACTCGTAGGCTGCTGTTTCATGTTAACTTCATGACAGACAAGCCATTTTCCTCACTTGTATTCTTCCTATCTGCTAATGCTTGAGATACATGTTATAAAACAAATTATATAAAAGTATATATGTGTGTATACCAGTCTATACATACACACATATATCTGTGTGTATGCATGTGCAAAATATTTCAGCAATCTGGCAGCTTAATTGTCACAGCCAGATTTCACAAGGAGTTTTCTCGTTCCCCTTCTCATACATGTTCTGTACCTGTAAGCCAGAGCATTTCCATCCCTGGATTACTGGGAAGCGTTAGAGCCAAGTCCTGCCAGGATCAGGGAGGGAGAATTGCCCTTGGAATGCCTCAGGAATTTGTTTGTTTCCCCCTTCCTCTGCCACTCTGCAACTAATACCAATTGGCCTAATAAAACATATCCTTATCTTCACCAATTTTAGCTTATTTATACCCCTAGGCCATCAGGATGACAAAAATTCTCTGCTAGCACAGACATCTATTTTAATTGTCTAGTGGTGACAGCATTTTCTCATCACTCAAAGATTCTTCTCCTTTCTCTTTTATCCCCCTTGTTGTACCAGCCTCTGCAGTTGCACAGGCCTTTTCAGAAAAGGGCAGAGGTTTGTTGTACCTGTATGCTCTTTTTGCTATAGCTGAGTACAGTACAATACATTTTTACTTATGTTTTCTGTACCTGACCTAATTGGCTCTTTTTACTGTTTGCAAAGTAAAAAATTATATAAAAATAGTAATTATTTGTTATTTACTGAAGATGTATGAAGTGGGGGGACTTGAGAATGGTCTCCTGCCAACTCAGAACAGTGGCTAAAGAAATTTTTCAGAGGGTTGGGATTTTTGGACTGGGGATTCTACTCAGAGTCTGGTAATTGATTCATTGTCTCATGCTGCTGACATGCAGCAGAAGCTGATGCAAGGTTTGGCCCTCACTCTTGGGAGCCTCTAACAAATGGGTTTTGGCTGAAAAGGCTGGGAAAACATCTGGGCTTGCTCTTTCCTTAGGCAGTATGCAGAGAGGGGATATTCCAGGCTTTTACCCTTCTTCTCCATAGAGTGGGAAATTTACTTCTCCCAAGCTTGGGACTGATCCTGCAGCCAGGCAGGTGCCAGCTGCTACCTCAGCCTATGCCTCAGCTCTAAATCAAGCTGTGTGGGCAACTGCTTTGTCCATCCCACCCTGGCAGCAGGTCCTGCATGGCTGGAGGGTCCCGGGGCGCAGCAGCAGCTGCTCGGGGTCTGCAGCAGGCACGGCGTGAGGAGGGAGGGCACAGCAGGACTGGAAACAGATGTGGCCTTTAAATAGAGATATTGCTGTCTTGGATTAAAGCCTTTTCCCCTTCTCTGAAATTAGGAATCAGAGCCAACGGAAGGTGCCAGAATCTGTTTTTTGTTTTGGTTTTTTTTTTAATAGTTATTTTTAGAGTAGGCACAGCAGGGAAGCATCAGTGCTTGTCTGACTCAGGAGTGGACGCCAGCACCGAGGAAGCAGCTTATTCCTAGTGCATATTCCTAGGGTATTTGCCTTACCTTCCTTTAGATTGTTCACTGTCCTCCTGACCTGTAGCTGAGTATGTCCCAGCCCTTTAACCTGTTCTGCAGCTCAGCCTTTGTGCAGAAGAGGTTAATGAAAAGCCTGTTTGTTGGCTAAATGTTTGCTTTATCCTCCTTCCACACTCATTTACAATTAAAAAAATCTCACAACAACCCAGTTTCTACTTTAAAGGCCTAATAGCCAAAGTTAAAATGTTTGTTTGCTTATTTATTTTAATTTTAAAATACTTAAAAGCTCTGCATTGGTTATTCTCCTCAGCATTTGCTGTGGTTTGATTACACTGCTCCCTGTTGGGTTGCTTAAATCCTCATTGCAGTGTCCTGAATTCCAAACAGTTCAGCAGGAACTTTGTTGGCACAGGAAATGAGGCTGGTGCTTTACTGCATTTTAAAAGTATATAGTTTAGCCTAAGAGGAAGAAACCCCTTTCTGCTTTGCTTCTTCTTTGTGGCAGGATGTGTTTGCCAAAGCCTCCTGCAAATACATTTACCAGCAACAATTGGGGACTGAAAGATGGTGCCCTCATTTTTGGTTGATTTTGTCAAATTAGTGACCTTGGACCAAACAAAATGGTTTCTTGGGGAGTGATGGGCAGGATGGAAAGAAAGAAATAATTATCTGTGGAAATTGGCCTGACCATTTGGTGACCCCGGAAGGAAGCTGAAACCAAGGACGCTTGCCTGACATGCTGGAGGGAAGGGCCAGGGATGTTTTTGGGGGAAGCACGGGACACTTTGGGTCTCTGCTCAGCCCCCCTGAGTAACTGGGCAGTGAGAGAGCTTGGGGAGTGTTGCCTGTAGGTGTGGGTTGTGCGTCAGAATTTAATTCTAGCTCTGTGGGGAAACTCAGCTGCAGTGATCCAGATCCTGCTGTGCAGCATCTGAGACTGCATCAGCCCCTCTTCCTGCCTTGCTGGGTGTTTCAGGAAGCCTTTCCCACTCCCGGTGACATTTTTAGGCCTTTCTTTTGTGCGTGAGGCTCACAGTTACATAAGCACATGCATATTCATACCCAGGACGCTTCTCCCGGCCTGCACATCCCTCTGCCCATGGGGTGTTCGTGAGCACTTGGTCACGGACTCCAGCTCTGGATGCTTATCTCAACCAGCTGGATCTGGAAGGAAAACTAGATTTTGGTTCAGGCCAGAAGCCCAGCATGCCCTTGTTCCCCAGCTGGAGTATCTGAGTATTTTTAGCAAAGCAGGCAGTGCAGAGGCTCCATGGCTGCAGGCAGGGCTTGCCCTGTGTGTGTGGGGAACTTGTCCTCAAGACTTTTTTTTTTTTTGTTTCTGGGGGCGGGTGGAACTGGTGCAGTGATTAAATATGAGTGTAGTGACTTTACTGTGTGGCCAGGCTCCTGGAGGAGGGAGATCTCTGTTATCGAGAGTAATTGTTGTGGCTGATTTCATAAATAATGTCCAGTGCAAATGTCAGCAGGCTCATTAAGTTTCCTGGCTGCCTTCCAGTGCTAATGTCCAAGAGGTATATGATTGTTCTGGACATGCACTTAGCTCTGGGAATGATACAGCACATCTAGATGTGAAGCTGCTTGTTAGCATGCATGGACTGCTTGTGCTCTGTGCAGTCACAGCTTTTTGATATCTGTTTGATAGAGATCTTGCACCCTCTTCCTTCAATGCTCTAAAATCTATGTTGCTGATTTTGGGTGGGTGACTCTTCAAGGAAGTTGTCACTTCCCCATTTAATTGTGCTTTATCTGTGTAGGTCTTTGAAGCAGTTATCTCTTGGATAAATTATGAGAAGGAATCTCGCTTAGAGCACATGGCTAAGCTGATGGAACATGTTCGCCTGCCCCTTTTGCCCAGAGATTACCTGGTACAGGTTAGTCTGCAAAGTCATTAATATTTGCACTTAAGCTGCTGGTTGCTCCTTAATCAGTGGCTTGGCTGTTTGTGTGTAAGATGGGTAATTTGGTCTGTTGCTGAGTCTGTAAACAGAAGAATAAAAGCAAAAATGGAGTGGATTCTGAAATCAATCTGCATTTCAAAAACCTTCTTGAAAATGGGACCCATGCTCTGCCAGGCAATGCTGAGAGCAGAGATGCTGTCCCTCTAGGGGAAACATTGATAAGAGAATATCTTGTGATTTTTCACCCTGAAAATACTGAAGTGGTGGTGTTACAAGCTCGTGCAGCTTTTTTTCTGTCATGCACAGGCAAAACATCATAATGGAAACACATAATCTGTGATAATTGTGGTTAAGATGTGTGCTGTGCATACATATGGGTCTGTGTGGCCGGCAGGGAGGCACTCTCTGACTCAGTCTGACTTGGAGATTGTTCTTCATATATTAATTCCTGGGATCTCGGCCTAGATAATGAGCTGAGAATTCCCAAAGAAGGGGTTGACATTTGGGCTTTTTTATCATATGTCTAAAAAAATCAATTGGCATAAAATCTATATTCACAAGATGAATCTGTCATGGTTTTGGTTTTCTTTCATCTGTATCTTCTAATAGAATAAAAGATTCTGCCTCTCCTTAAAAATTCTGACTCAGATAAAAGAAATCACTTACTTTGTATCCAGACTCCTGGTGAATTCTCCTCAGCTGCCTCAAGTGTTTGGCAGAGGGTGATAAAATACTCACTCCTTGTGAGTGATCTTGGAAAAAAAGTGAGAAGCTCCGTGTGCTTCTTTGGGAGGAGCTGGAAGTCTGTGTTTGTCTCCTGCACTTTTTTTTTTTTTTTTTAAATGTTGGTACATTTGAAGGGAAGTTCCAGGTTACATGTTCTTTCCACAAAGCTCCTTGTGACCTGTGCCAGTGTAAATGATCTTTGTTGTGTGTGCATGTTCTCAGACAGTCGAAGAAGAAGCTTTAATCAAAAATAACAACACCTGTAAAGATTTCCTTATTGAAGCCATGAAATATCATTTGCTTCCTCTGGATCAAAGGCAACTAATAAAGAATCCCAGGACAAAGCCAAGGACTCCCGTTAGCTTGCCAAAGGTAAGCTGAGCTGGTCACTTTATGTCACCTCACCCCTGTTCCTGGTGGCATTTTCAGTCTTTTGACAGGAGCTTGAGAACTTGCTGTGTTACTTTTGACTCAGTGGTTGTGCTTGAAAGTGTTTTACTCCCTCTTCTGGCATTGCCTATGCCCAGCAAGGAAACATAATTAAGTTGATTTAACATTGAATAAACTTAGATAAACCCTTAGGGGAAGGAGTATCTCTGCTCTTGAAAGGTTTTGTCAGCCACAAGCGGGCTGGTGGCTGCTGGAGTGCGGGGAGGGCTGGCTGAGCCTGCTGCTGCCTGGTGTCATGGAGCCCTGCTGATGGAAGGTCACAGTAGGTGTCTCTTCCTTTCCTGTAACCATCATCAGAAGCCAGGAAAGCAGGAAACAACAGCACCCAGCCCTGTGGGCAGGAAGTCTGAAGTGAATTTCAATGGACTCAAAGCAGCAACTGAATAAATAATCCCTGTTACTCCCCACGTTTATCCTGCAGGCGTGGGATGATCCAGCCACCACTTTATTAGTTAAGAAAAAAACCACCACAGGAGTTTTTCTCTGTGCCCCAGAGATAAACACAGTTTGGCACAATGTCTCTCAGCAGACTGCCACTGAAGGTGCTAGTAAGCATTTGGAGATTCCAAGACATCAAAACCACAGTGTGTTATTTTTCCGAGCACAAACAATAATGAGGTTGCTTTGTGGGATGGTGTGGGAGATCTGTGCTGTTTCTGATATTTGGATACTGGACTCTCCATTGAGAAATTGTGGTTTTGCAGCATGTGGCAGCGTGTGGCAGTGTTCTTTCTGCCTGCTGTTGCTGAGATGAAGTTAGTAGAACACAGCTTTGGGGGTATCATGAAGGGCTGACATGGCCCTTGTTCAAGGACTAAAGTAGTTAAGGATAAAAGGAACAGCAAAACAGTGAGTTCAGAGGTTCTCAACATCTTTTATAGGATGACCTATGAGTACAAACCCAAATCCTTCTATAGGTCTCTCCTCCCTTCTTTTGAACTGTGAAGAAAGGGAAGGAGCTGATGATCTTTCAGCAATCCTGTTACTGAGAAACTTTCATCTGGCCTGTTGGTCCTGCTGATGAGGGATTATTGTCTGCTGTGAAATCCCTTAATTCTGTAATTGCGTGGAGCCCTGCAGCTTGCCATGGGAGACTGTTACACAACTACTAGTCAGGCTGTTAATATAGACTCAATTTGGTTTCTAATATCATGGTCTCATCTTTGCAGATCAAACAGGCTAGTATTTCCATGCTCTTCAAATTCTTTAAATTGCTGTCTAGCTCTCTACTTTTAAAGCAGCCCTGCTTGGAGTTGAGTTTGTTACCCAAGTGACGATCTTATCCCCTCAGCTACTCCCAGCTGCCTTGCAGAGCCTAAAGCCAGTTTTCCAACTACTCTTTATCTATATTTGAAGCCCCATTATCTTGTTTCTAGCTCCTTGGCCTTGTAAAAATCAGATTGTCTTGGGTGATGTTTATCCCTCTGATTTGCTGTGATAAGGGGGGAAAATCCTCCCTCTTGATGGCTGTGGAGGCTTGAATGAAATGTGTGCTGAACAAAGTGCAGGTCCAGCTGCTTGCCAGTGCAGGTGTTTTGGGGGCTGGCTGCCTGTGCAGGTGTTTGCAGTGCCCAGCTGGGGCTCAGAGCCATGGGCACCCTTGAGTACAGAGATGCAGGCTCCTGGCACCCTGGTCCATGGGGAATCTTCTGGCAGCAGATAGGACAGATTTGGGAAGGACTGCATGCTGCCCAGGTCTTTTGGTCTTCTCATTTTCCCAGCAGTGTGTCTCAATTTCCACCGCTGTTGCAGGGTAGTGCAGTCTGGGGCTGGATGAACCCTTAGCCTGACCCAGCAGAGTGGTTCTTCCACTCCTGAAGTTACCCTTGACCACCTTGACATAGCTCTTCTCTACCTCTAAGGAATTCAGGGTTTAATTCCTGCATTTCCTTCAGTACCTGTGGCAGCCAAAAGTCTTAATGAAGGTGACAAATCACATCCTTCAGCAGCCCAGACCCCCCAGGTCGTAACAGTTCTGGTGATTTCCCCGAGTGTCGCCTTCCCCGCAGGTGGCACCGCAGCTGTCACGTTTTATTTGCTGAGTGGCATTGATTATTTTTAGCACCACCATGGAGATAATGACTAAACAGTGGGCTGCCAGTGGAAATTATGCTGGAATCTTCTTCACTTAAAAATACTTTTGCAGTGAGTCTTGGGTATGCCGTGGTGCCAAAAGGTTTTGTATTTCAAGGAGAAATTGGGCAAGTTGCCCACCTTGGACACAGTGAGGGAGGGTAAATGGGGTGGCCATATTTAGCATGCATTAAATTGGAGAGAAATTTTTCCACCTTGAAATATAATTGCCTGAAATAAGCATCCTTGCAGAGGCTTCTAGCTGGCCTTCAGCTCATGTTTTGGGAGCTGCTCTTGATCAGGTTATGGTGATGGTTTCTCTGCAGAGAGCAGCTGCCCATGGTCGTGTCTGAAGTTTTCTAGCTCTTCTCTTCCCTCTGCAGGTGATGATTGTGGTGGGTGGGCAAGCACCCAAAGCCATTCGCAGTGTGGAGTGCTATGATTTTGAGGAGGAGCGGTGGGATCAGGTTGCTGAGCTTCCCTCACGGAGATGCAGAGCAGGTAAAGGGAACTTTTGCTGCAACCTTCTTTGTTTCCCTGATGCAGCTCTTCAGCACTGGATGGATGTCCTTAGTCCTCCCTTTAGCTTCCTCTGTGCCCTGGCCTCAAGCAGCTCTTTCTTTTTGCCATGCCTTCTTCCTCTTTCCCTACAGACATCTTTCCCTTCTTGTTCTGGTGGATGTCCTGCTCTCTAGTGGGGTTTCTCCTGCCTGTCAGCCCTCTCACTGTCTCCCCTTCATCATCTCTCTCTCCTGGCTGTTCCTCCATCAGTGTTTCCTCTCCTCCTCCCCTGTTGCTGTCTTGGCAGCCTACAGGGGTCCAGTTTTTCTTGCTGGCTTCCTAGTGAAAATCAAAGGAGCTGAGTCAGTCCCTCTTGGAGCGGAGGAGTAGGTGATGGAGAGCAGATCTTTAAGTTGGGGGTGTTCCTCTGAAAACATCTGACAGGGCTGTGAATGCGGCTCACCATTTGGTGTTCCCTCTGGCTCACAGAATTACTCATTCAGGTGTGAACTCCATCTGTGCCTTATGCTGCCATGTTTTCACGTGCATTTCACCTCCCATACGACACGCATGTTTCATCACGCTCGACTCCGACGCAGTTAACCTGCAGAAAACACCAAAGCCTCGCACACGTTCCGCAGGATCTAGACGGGTCCTGCTCGCTTCCCAGAGAGTTTGCTGTGACACCCTCTCCCCTGTCCCCAGGCGTGGTGTTCATGGCTGGCAACGTCTACGCCGTGGGTGGCTTTAACGGCTCGCTGCGGGTGCGCACGGTGGACGTGTACGACGGCGTCAAGGACCAGTGGACGTCCATAGCCAGCATGCAGGAGAGGCGCAGCACGCTGGGCGCCGCCGTGCTCAACGACCTCCTCTACGCCGTGGGCGGCTTTGATGGCAGCACCGGTAGGTGACTGGGCAGAAACCAGGCACTGACCTGACAAAAGTGCTTTCAGAGCACCCTGCTGAGATTGCAGAGCTTTAGAGCGGTTCCTGTGCCCTTCCTCAGTGTTCTGTAGAGAAGGAGCCAGAAGTGGGGTTTGGTGTGTGTTGTAATTTCCCACGTGCGTGCTCTGACCTGTCAGTATTGCAGAGAATCTCATCCTTGTTATTTTCTTTAGTGATACAGTTCTTTCAGCCTCATTCTCTGTATGATTATGCTTTTTCTGGGCTGAAAAGGGATTTTTCCTTGTTTCAGTTAAATTTTTCATAGCAACATGAATAAAATACTAGCAAGGAATCTTACAGGGTGTGAGTGCCTGAGATTTATCTTGGCACAGCTGCATGTTTCGATTCACACCTCTGCTGTAAAGCTCTGCCACTTGGTTAAGGCTTGAACTAACTATTACATCAGGGTTTGGGGGAATTTTGAAACCTTTGCATGGATGTTTTGTAATGCTTGAAAGGGTGTGGGGCTTTTGGGCTTGGAATTTGGACTCTGCTCACCTTGGTGGCCTCAGCACAGTGGAGAGGCAGCAGTCCCAGGGCAGGGGTGATGGGGTAACAATTTTCCCAGCCAGTGAAAAAGTGGCTTTGACATGCTGGTCCCAGCCTGAAAGGCAAGGGATTAGGAAATGGGATTGCAGGAGCATGGTGGGAATTACGGGCTTGGGAGGAGGTGGAAGGCAGATGAAAGTGCAACACCAATCTTTTTTTCTTCTCTTTTTTTTTAATTAGAAAACCTGTGTATCCCCTTTTTAACTAGGTCTGGCATCAGTTGAGGCCTATAGCTATAAAACCAATGAGTGGTTTTTTGTGGCTCCCATGAACACAAGAAGAAGCAGTGTTGGAGTTGGAGTTGTGGAGGGTAAGAAAATTAGCAGCCATTTCCATCAAGCAAATGTTACCTGAATGGTTAAGTGCAGTAGGAGGGGATGGCAAGAACTGTTCCCTACACCAGAAATCACCAGAATCAATCTTGGGAAAGATTGATTTTATATGATGCAATTGCTGCAACTTTTTCCATTCTCCTCTTTATCTTGGTGAAAAATCATGTGTAGCTTTCCAAGAGCCTCAGATCTGTATCAGACTAGCCCATGCCTCCTGTGAATGCAATTAGGTGTGTGCAGGTTTCTTTGAATCCAAATTCTTCCTGGGCTGGTTCTGGCTGGTGAAAGCCAGCACTGCTGTGCAGTGGGTGCTGCTGCTGCCAGCAGACGCTGCGTGGATGGAATACCCATCACGGAAAATCTGCTCAGCCAGGGAAACAGGAACAGAGTTTGTCCCACAGCCCCAAGCTGGTGGCTTGGCAGGAATACTAAAACCTGTGTTTATTGACACAGGCACAGCTCTGCTGTGGTTCCTGAGTGAGCAGGGGCTGGCAATAGCAAGGGCTGGTGCTGCAGCAGCCTGGAGCAAAGTGGGAGGCCTGGGAGGATGGTGGCAGCTGCTGGCACCTCTGGGTCAGCACCAAACTTGAGGGGGCTGGAGCTGAGCAGCTTGGTTTGGACTCAGGAAAATGAAAAGTTTACATAGGAACCATTTCTTTCTTTATAAAATCTATTTTGAAGAAAGTGAAAGGTTTTATTTGAACTTGTCTTTAATGTGGCATAGCACCTTCCTGTTAGTGCAGTGCAGGGCAGCTTTGACACAAGCCTTATTATAAATCACATAAACTATGCTTTACAGTGCTTTGGTTGGACATATTTGAGTGGGAAGTACCTGGACCGTGTTAATGTACATGAAATGTGTTTATATGAGAAGAAGGGAGATAAAGTCAGAATAAGCAGTGGTCATTAACTTAAATGTGCATATTTAAAAAGCACCTCCTTAAAAATTGGCCCATGCTTGGGAAGTGCTGGGCTGCTGTCAGTCATTGGAATTTATTCAACTGGCTTGGATGCAGAAAAAGTATTACATATGGACCTGAGAGATGCATTTCAGTGGACAGATTTTCTACTGGAGACTCATGAAATCCTTTTCCTTTACTTTTTTGAAAACACAAGTAAATGTTGCATATGTTGGAGTCCATGATAAAAATAATGAGGGCATGTGATGGGCACAAGAGCTGATCATACTGGTGTAGGGAACAAGCTGCAGCCTGCAGTTGATTCACAGGGTTCCTCTGAATGTGACAAAAACTGTTCTGATGATCAATTATATACTGAAAATACTTAATAATCTATATCAGCTGGGGAAATTGATCTTGTCTTGCTTGGACTGGCACTCTTGCCTGCTTCACTGACAGATACCAGGCAGGACCAACAGCACAAGTAAGAGTTTAAAATGTCCTCAGAGACAGGAAGATGCAGAAGGAGGCCATGAGGGAGAAAGAAAAGAGCCAACCTGTTCTTGGAGCCTTACAAACATCCAGAAACAGGAGCATGCAAAAACTGAAGATAACTGCTGGTGGGAGTCTTCTTCATGCAAAGAATTGCACAGCTCATTCATGGCCAGGCTGTGCTGTCATCGATTGTGAACTGATATTATTTCTAGGTTTTGTACACAAATTTAGGTTAGAATTTTTCTACATATTTGTTGTGCTTTTTAAAATTGTTGTTTATTGTAGCATCTGGGGACCTGGATTTGAACCAGAATGCCTTGTGCTGACTGCTTTAGTAAGAAGAATCCTTCTCTGCCCAGAGACTTAACTGCCTAAATGCAAAACAAGCTGATAGATGATACAGGGAGAGATGGGGAGAGGACACAGTAGAGCATCAGCCTTGTTTCATGTATGATGCAGGCCCGTGATATCTGACTGTGCTTCTCTGGTCTCAGTAAGTGTGTGTCTATCAGCTGTCAGTGAGTTGAGGCAGGGAGGGCTGGATACCCCAGCAGACCCTCACAACTCCTGTCAGCACTGGGCATGAGTGACCAGCTGGCCTCAGCTATGCTCGCACCATCTCTGGCTTTCCATTTGGCCCAAGTTCCACAAAGTCATGTCTGGGTTTCTTTGCAGGTATTATATTATTATAAGAAGCTATTTTATATTTATTGCTCATGTGGTGTTGTAATTAATGTGCAGTGACAGCCTTTGACAGCACACCTGAACGGGGGGACATGCTTTGATAATCCCTCTTCTCCTGGGCCAACAAGTAATTTGGAAAACCCTCTGGGCTGCTGACTTCTGATGGAGCTGTTGTGGTGCATCCTTGTGTTGCTGGCAATTTAATCTGCCTGCTGCAGATCCCTTTGCCAGGCTTTTCCCCGGACATCCCAGCGGGTTTAGGCTGTGCCCAGGGCTGTCCCCGGGCTGTGCCTGCAGCTGAGCCTGGCTGTGTGTGTTGCAGGGAAGCTCTACGCCGTGGGGGGCTACGATGGGGCGTCGAGGCAGTGCCTGAGCACGGTGGAGCAGTACAACCCCGCCACCAACGAGTGGACCTACGTGGCTGACATGAGCACGCAGCGCAGCGGGGCAGGTACTGCCTTCCCTGCCACAGACAGAGAGTGAAACCTCTTGTATGCCCCCCTTCCCGTGAAGGGTAAAAACCTAATGGCTTGGAATCTCTCAGCAGCTCTCCTGGCTTTGACAAAATCTGCCAAATTGAGATTGATTTCTGGATTAATGAAATAATGTTCAGTGTCTCTAAGTAGCCCTGCTAGCAGATGCATCTCGCTTGTAAGCAAGGAGTTCTCTTTCCAAATCACCAGCTGCAGACACAGCTGGGCATGGGAAAGCCAAGCTGCACCTCCCTCTCCCCTGTCATTGTAGGGTTTCAGAGGACTTTTCATTTTGGATCTTCCTGCAAGCACCTAGTGGGGGCTTTGCAAAACAAAACTCATCTGCACATTGGGTGATGTGTAGGATAACAAAATTCATCTCAGATTGCCCCTGCTTAGGTAGTTTTTAGTTTATTTTTTGTTGGCAAGAGTTGATGATCTGGAAGATTAGAGGAAAGGACCTGTTGTAAAAGGATTGGATTCTAGTCTTGATGGTTTCTAATTTCCTACATGATCTTGGGCCAGGTAGCAATTTGTCTTCTCTGTGATTATTTCTCTCTGAAAGGGAGAAGAGCTGTTTTCCACTGCATTTAAAATCATCTTCAGTGAATAGGAATTTGTCAGTGTGTGCTGTGGGTCTTCCCTGATATTAAATTGTGCAGGAATCCACAGGCAAGCCTGGAGGCTGCTCTTTGGGGCTGAAATGACCCACAGGTTAAGCTGTGGTGGGAGTTCCCTTTTGAGCTGGGCAGCTGAGGCTGCTCTGTACACCCTGTCTCTCTCTCCCCAGTTCACTATATTTTCTGTAGCTCCAGGTGAGGTAAATATGGACACACTGTTGGTTAGAGTTCTGTTGAAGAGGTTTGTAGTATCTGCTTGATGCTTAAACCTAGCCCAGTGCAGCCTTCAGGAGAGCAGAATGAGTATCTCCTATTGTTGGCCGTGTGTTGAAACAGCAAGAATTTTGTGCCTGTAGTGAAATGGATTTTGGTGAGTTGTCTTTGTTGGAGACACTCTGCTCTGAGTGCTGCTTTACAAGTGTTTCTCCATGTAGCAAGTCCTTTGTTAGCAATGTTCCTACTCCCCTGCCAAATTTCTTTGCAGTTTTCTGTTCCCCACCTGAAAGCTGAGCTCCTCAGGCTCTGATGGTCCTGCAGAGGCCCCTCCAGCAGGGTCTGGCCCGTGCCACTGGCCAGCAGCAGTGCTGCAGCACAATCTGCTGTACAGCTGCAGCAATGACACTGAGCTCTGTCCCTGTGCTGACATCTAGTGGGGCTGAGGACAGGTGTCCCCAAGGCTCCGGAGCCACCCCAAATCCCTGGAGTCACTGGGGCTGTGGGGATGTGCAGGTGCTGCCCAGGTTTTGGAGAATCATAATGTTTTTTTTTTTTTGATTGGTAAAGACCTCTAAGATAATCAGGTCCCACCATTACCCCAGCACTGCCCTGTTCACTGCTAAACCACATCCCCAGGTGCCACATATGCACATTTTTTGAACACTCCAGTGTTTGCTGAACCTCTGGGGGTTCACTTCCCCTGCTGGCAGGGATGTCCTGTCCCTGCATGCCTTGTCTCACTGCACAAGGCGGCAGTTTCATGTGAAAAAGTTTGAGTGTTTCTGACTCCTTTACTCTCTCACGTGCTAAATTAGTTTACTCATTAAATTCATTCTTACAGATATAAAATTTCCATTAACAGCTGAATATAGTCAAATGCCAAGGTGCTGCACAGCCAGGCTGCTGGGCTCAGATGCAGTTAAGAGACTATTTCCCAGTGAGCTGGGAGACATCTGCTGCATCTCAGGAGCCAAGAAACAGATGTGGATGTGTCCTGCTCTTCCCAAGTCCTGCATGTTGGAGTCCTTCAACCACAGCAAGGATGTAGCCCAGTAGGGTGGATATTTATGGCAGTTACAGATGAATTGTATGTTTGCCAGAGGTGAACCACGAATCCCAATGTCATATTAGGATTTCAGCACCTCTTGGTACAGTGAGAGATGGCTGGCCAGAACCAAACCCAGCAATAGCAAGCTAAGATAATCTGGAGAAGGGAGAAGTGACAGTGGTAGACCTATGTTCCTGTCCCCAGATGGGGACAGCTGCTGATGGAGCTGCTGAACATCGGTGGTGCCTGTTCTCTGGCTCAGCAGCTGTTCCTGCCTTCTCCTTTCCTGCCCAGGAAAGATCCTTGCACAGGGACCAAGTCAAAAACCTGTTGTTATCAGGCTGGCAGGGCCCCTCTCCTCCTTGCACACTGGTTGATGCCCACGGTTGAAATGATGTGATTCAGATCTGTTTCTGTTTTACTAACATCCCACCTTGTTAATTTTAATAGAGGCCTTTGAACCTATTAATGAAGACATGTTGCTGGAAGTTTTAACTCTCACGGATTGGTGAACATGTTAATTAACTAATTTACTTAATATTAGGCAGAAGTAGCTTTAAGATCCCTGTCATTCCCAGAGATTTGACCAGGGGCCTTAAAAAATGGCTGAGAAGGTGGCATTGGAGGCACCTTGTCTGTGCCAAGTGCTGCCAGGTTTTGGGGTGGGAGTGGGAGGAGAGGAATCAAGTGGCAGCTTCAAGAGCTGTAAGTTGTTGAGGAGAGGAAGATCATGCAAGGATGATGTCATGTGGCACAATGGCAGCAGGAAACACAAAAGTAAAAGTCCTGAAAGGAGAAATCAGGCTAAAAGCAGAGGGTCCCATGGCAGAAAATATCAGGCAGATGGAAACAAGGTGGGTTGGGAGGCAGAGAGCAAATCAGTGCAAAGAGATGGAATAAAGGCAGAGGAATGTCATGGGACTAGGCTGCTGGTCTTGGATAGCCTGACAGCTCCCTAAGAGGGGACATCTGCCAGGCATTCTCTGCAAGTTGCTGCAGTGCCACGGGTGGGCGGGTGCAGAGCTGACCTCACGCCTGGTGATCGTGATGCACATGTGGCCCATGTTTTTGGAAGTTTTTGGCGAGGCCAGGGCCATGCCCAGTAGCAGACCCAGGGAGCTGCAGGCCTGTCCTGTGCTGTGGCTGACCTGGCTGTGCTTGGCAGGTGTCGGTGTGCTCAGCGGGCTGCTCTACGCCACCGGGGGCCACGACGGGCCCTTGGTGAGGAAGAGTGTGGAAGTCTACGACCCAGGGACAAACACCTGGAAGCAAGTAGCAGACATGAATATGTGTAGAAGAAATGCAGGTAACCATGATAATCTTTTCTGTGGTGGTTGGCTCAGTTGTCTGTGTGTGGTTTTTAATGAAGTTGGTGTGCTCGTGGTGTCTGTGATCAGTGTTGTAAAAGGTTAAAATGGGAGTTGGGGGATCTGCTTGGGGGTGAATCAGAATGTGGCAGCAGCGTGCTGTGGGGGATGAGTTAGCCCATGTCTCACCATCTGTGCTCTGCTTTGAGGTGTGTGTGCTGTGAATGGTCTCCTCTACGTGGTGGGAGGCGATGATGGTTCCTGCAACTTGGCCTCGGTGGAGTACTACAACCCCAGCACAGACAAGTGGACGTTGTTGCCAACCAGCATGAGCACAGGGAGGAGTTATGCAGGTAAACAGGCAGTGAGAGAGTGGGCGGTGGTGGGATCATCCCTAAACTTGAGGGCTGCGCTCCCTGAAGCTTTAATTTTACTTTTTTTGTACGTTTTATGTTGATTTCAGTAGGAGAAACTTTCACAGAAGTGGTAGACACCTCCCTCATTGCTGGCCTTTGGCTTTGCAGGATGATTGTAGCCACGTGGCAGCACAGGAGCTGCTCCTACCATAACTGTGTCTGTCTGTTCTTACAACAGGTGTGGCTGTTATTCACAAACCCTTGTGACACACGATCAAGCCAATGTGAGGAGCAGAAGTGAAGTGGATCCAGCTAGGTGGTGTTGGGAAGATGACTGACCTCTGACTTGACCCATCTCATTGCTGTTAATGTCTTAGCATGACAAGTGATACGTTGCAAGCATCATCCACTCTGCAGTGGATTGCATAGCCAAGTGAAAATCCCTCTGGGGACATGTTCCATGCTAGACATGAGGTGTTGCTTATCTGTGGTGCAATCAACTGTTCTTCTCGATGGCATGTGTCCTGAGATAAACACTGTGCTTGGACTGCAGGCACGGATTTTTTTGTGTGAAACAAAACTGCTACGTTTGGGCATGTGAGTAAAAACAAACGTTTCTGGATTTCTTCCCTACTGATGCTCCGTGCACATTGTTGGTTGAACTACTTACTCACTGTGCCTGGAGGGCAGACTTTAATATTGGCAGGGGAAACTTCTGAGTTCCAAGAGAGAAAAACAGCAGAAATGGACTGGAACAGGGTGGTCTGGCTCGAGTGTGACGCTGTCTCAGTCATACGTCTGTACATGCCAGTGGGCTGCTGTATGTATCCCTGAAATGCTTGTGGAAATAAACACCATGTGGTTTTTCTACTTGCCATGAATGCTGTGTGCTGTGCGTGCCGGGACCTGCTGGGCAGTGCCTTCCCCGGGGCTGAGCTCTCAGCACCTGAGCCACACAAACTCCCCAGCCCCACACAACACACGCTGCTCCCACGGGCTTTGTTGCTCCTGTGAAACAAATGTTGCTTGAATAAAATGTTCCAAAGCCACACATTTCAGCTGTGCTGAAAGCTTCAGTTCTAGCTCTGTCCAGCATCTCAATGCCATTTCATAATAGAGCACTTAGATGTTAAAAAATACCTTATGGTGCCATTAATGTAGAGACATTCCATACAGAGAGAGCCCTCTGTCACCCAAGCAGGGATTAATGAGCCAAGTAAAATACCTGCTGTGTTTTAATGCTTCCAGAGCATGGAGATTAACTAATCACTGTCACTGTAATTGCTATTTTAGTCTTGCCCTTACTGAAAGCATTCCTCTATTAGTATGAAGAACTCATAAGATTATTCAAAACATACAAATCTAGATCGAGATGTAAGGGACCTGTCTTGCTTATATACCAAATTCTCAAAGTTTTCTGTTAAGAAGACATTTGATTTTAAAAGAGCTTTTTGTGTCTCCCTATGAGCTCTGACATGCTTCTGCATACAGAGGTGAGCTCCCAGAAGCTCCTCAGCTAAAGGGAACTAGTGAAGAAAAATATTTTCTCTACTCCTTTTCTTGTTGTTTGGGGTTGTTTATTTTTTTGTTTTCCCCTTGTAGATCAGCTGAGGCTTTTTGTTGTGGGCAGCTGTCCAGAGTTGTTATGCTGGTTTCTGTCTCCACAGATCTGCTTTGTGTGACCTTTGACAGTAGAAAAGAAAAATACTTAAAAATTTATTTCAGAGGGATCCAAGCTGCATCACCTTGTGCTGCTTTTGTAGAGGAGTGGGTTTCTTCTATAAATATGTAGTCATTGGTGTTTGAGTTGACACAGTCCTTGTAAGATGGATGCCTGTTCACTGTGAGGGAAACAGCCCTGCAGAGGGGCTGGCATCCCCTTCATGGGGAATGTGAGGTAGCTCCCACTCCTCTTTGGATGTTCTTGCTTTCACAAACAAGGGCAAACTGTCTAAAGAAATGCATTACTACTCTTTTTGTCTGCCTTTCCACTGTATGCAAGCTCAGAGGTCTTGAAAATAGTAATTAAAAAAAATTAGTATTTTCCATAATATCCTTTAAACCTTTTGCTTTGAGTTTTACAATCTGCAGTGAAATGTGCCAAAATAAGTGTGACATGCTGCTCTCCTGTGAGGTGTTGCTTACTGCAAAAGCCATTGAGGCTGGTAGGAATGTACCCTGGTAGGAATGTACATCCCAGTAGGAATGTATATCCCAGTAGGAATGTATATCCCAATAGGAATGTTTCCTTGACTGCAGCTGCCTTCAGATCAGAGTCCTGAGATGCACCTTTGTGGTGGCACAAGGAAGGTGATGAGGCCTCAGCTGGGACAGACTTAAATTCACTGACCCAAAAGGTGGTTCCCTTCCATGCAGCCTGGGAATAAGGGATAAAATGGGACAGACAAAGCATTTCAGTCCGAGGCAGCATCTCTTGTTAGGCAGAGGCGACTGGACAAGGCTGGACAAGCATTTGGGCACATGTGGCCTTTGTTAGGTCTGGTACTGACATAAAGCTAAATAAACTCCTCTATAAGCTACTGTGCAGCCCGACTGCAGCTCAACAGTTGGGAACAGTTCCCAGCCAACATTCGTACACCTCTGGCTTCACTGGAGTAAAGGCAAATATTATCCAGAGAAAGAGTTTATGTGGGCTGGAGATAAAAATTGGTAGGTACTGCTAGAGAGGTGCAAGGTTGCAATTTACTGGGGCTGTCAGGTCTGAAAAGTGGGTATACCTGGAGGTGGGATAATTTTATCCCCTGCTATCCATCTGTTCATGAACCTTCCTTGCTCATAAGGAAAACAGGTTTTGGTGGTTCTCTGCTCTTGTAAAATGGCACTTCTGCCCAGTGCTGGCCCAGAGCTGTGGCATGCTGGACAGGGCTAGGACTCCCAGCCCTTGCCAGGGACGAGTGATGCTGTTCCCAGCTCAGCCACTTCTCCTGTCCTCCCTTCCTTCCCAAACGTTGCAGTGTTATGCAAGTCAAGTGACCTCATTTTCCAGCTATGCAATACAAACAACATGTGATGAACCAGCTGTGTCCCCCAGCCCCAAAATGCTTTTGGAATTTGTCTTTGGTGTGTGGTTTCGTGTTTGTATTGTTCATTTTGAGCACCTGAGCCAGATCCTTTACAGATTGCCTTTTTCTAGGACTGAAAACGTAGCATTAGTGCTAACAAATTTTACTGTAAATATTTTTATAAGACAATTAAAAAATTTTTGATTGCTTTTTATGGTCTTCAATGACATTTCTGGATTTAATTCGTGCACTCCAGTGTGGTTTTTGCTGGCTGTGGTGTAGGTGTGACTCTGTATGTTCTCTGCACAAGAAATGCCATGTTGTAAGAAAGATCTGGGATAGCTGTTGTGTTGGTTTTAATGTTAGAAGGACAGCATTGGGTTCCACATTATGAGATAAATTGAGACCCATTACCTCAGTCACCTGTAGGCTCTTAGATTATTGGTTATTTTACAATGATTTCAATACCCTGATTTAATTTCCTTGTGCCATGAATTTGGTTCCTGGGTAATTTGGGGGACAAGCTGTCACTTGGTGGTTCTTGGCTCCTTCATGAGCTGCTTGAAGACAGAGATACTCTGCCCACAACAGTATGGGCACAGCCTCCCAGGATGCCAAAATCAGACAAATTATTGTAGGAGTTTTACTAAAAGCTTTACAGACCAAACTGGGACCTCTTCCTCATATTGGTCCTTTGTGAATATGAACACTTTCCTCAGCTCCTTCTGTTGTAATCCCTTTTTGGAGTATTTGGCTCTGTGTTTGACCCCCTCTGGGACTCTGGCCTTGGGTTTCCTACAGGGGAATCTGCTCCTGCAGAAAAGCACCCCAGGATGAGCCCCAGCCCCAGGAGCATCGTGTGTGGTGCAACCCTGCTGGGCTTGCAATGCAGGGCAGGTTTGCCTCAAGCAAGCTGTTTAAACAAGTCTGAATGAAGTCCATCTTTTCCATTGGTGCCTAATAGATAAATTGGGGGTGTTTAAAATAAATTTTCAGTTCATTCGGTTTATCAAAACAGTGTCTTTCTATGGATGTGTACAAGTAGTTACCATAAATACACTTGGCAGCATTTGCATGTCACCACCAGGAAAGCTCAGTACTGTTCTCTGGTTTACATTGTTTGGAGACCAAAATCCTTAATATCCAGCAAGGTGTGATGCCTGTTCCTGAAGCCAGTGTGATGGCTCAACAGATAAATGCTGTTCATCAAGCTGCTGTGATGATTCAACAGATGAATGCAGCTTGGACTTAACCTTTGGGATTCATTATTCATATATTATCAAAGCAGTTGCCCCCTTTGCCCATATCATGCCCAAAAATCACTTTCATGTGAGCATTGTTGCTCAAAGCTGCAGTGTTTGGGAGTGTGCTAGACATTATGGTCTGAATATGGGCTCATCCACTTTTGTCATCCGCTCTTATCTTTGTTTATGGGTTTATAAATTATTTTCCTCTTCAGTGACAATAAATAAATAAACATTGATAATTTTAATTTGTATATTTTATGTATAAAGACCCTCAAGGGTAATGAATGATTGTGAAATAATTTACCTGGGTGTGAAAATTTTTGGTTTTGTAAACCTGACTACTTTTGTTCAGTAGCTGACAGTATACTCTAACAAGTTGGTTGACTGTTTAAGCTAATTTTTTAAATTAAAGATTTTATTTTTTGCATGAGTGTGGAGGACAAAGGACGTTGCAAAGTAACTCTCTTGACAGCTGTCGTGTCCAGTGTGACGAACAACTCAAGAAACATTCTTCACTGACATATTTATATTATGAAAGAAAATCACACTGTAGTTCCCCATCATTTAATTTGAATAAAAACGGGACTAATGAAACTTTTCTGGGTCTGTTTTGATTTCATTGGCTTCTAACAACAAGGAACCATGTCATAACTCCACATGGTTTTATTTGTCCCTTCTTAAATTAGAGCAGGTACCAGCCCTGGGTTACTCTGCCCCTTGGTGTGGGGTAGTGGCACTCACACGTGCTGATGCTGAGATGTTGCCCTGATGCCAACTCTGATGCTGTCCCAGACTCTGCTCTGCTCCTTTTCCAAGGGAAGTTAAAAGCATTTCTCTTGGGGGTGGGGAAGCCCTTGTTTCAGGGCATCTTTGGCAGAACACAGAATGTTTTAGGGAATGCAGCTGGGAAGAGAGAAAAGGCGAAAAATGAGAGTTTAGCACTTAGGACTCAATATTTCTTAATAACACCATGCAGTAACACATTAGCCAAGTCACCCAACTCATTTTGCCTTATGCTCACAAAACATCTCACTGAGCTCTTTGGTTTTCCAGAAATGCTCCTTGTGCCTCCCTCATCTGTTAAAATCAATGTACAGCATCAAATTTACCATGTGGGATCCTGAAATTTAATTACCTGATACACAGATAATGAATGACATATTGTGGGTTGCTTTATGCAGCTGGGGGACTTCGCAATTATTCCTGATTTCATTTCAAAATTACTTTTCTCTTGTGCAGCTGGCTCCTTTTTATTAATGTTTAAACTGATGAATCTATGAACCTACAGCTAAAGAAAAGCCTTGACAATCCAGGGAGAAATCTCACTACCTTGATTTTGCTGCCGGATTTTTCTTTTTCCTGCTATTATTGTTTCTTTTTGCATCTTCTCTTTTCACCTTTGGGCATGTTTTCCTCCCTACATTTCACCTTTGAGAGGGCAGAAGCTCTATAGCAGGAGCTGCCACCTTGCCTCATTCACCTCAGCAGGGTCAGGGAAAGGGAAAGCAGAGGGGAAAGGAAAGAAAACAGGGGAAAAACCTCACCCAGTGGGGTTACAAGGTCAGAAAACCAGTTCCTCTCTTTGTTGGGTGTCACCTGTGCTGGACCAGCCCAGGGTGAGATGTGCCTCCTCTGCCGCAGGGATTTCTGTGAGCTGGTGCCGAGTCATCTGCAACTGGAATTAAAGGTAGGGCAGGAGACAACCTCAGCTGTGGAGACTTCAACACCTGATCAAAGGTGAACCTGTTCATTTGTAGGCCCAAATGAATCAGTGAGGCCAAAGAGGAATTCCCTGTGCCCCTGAGCTGCCCTGATGATCTGAGTTTGAGATGGGGTGGGGCTGCGGAGGGTTCAGATGGCAAAACTGCCTCTGCTCTGGCTGGAATCTTGTTCTTGGACTGGGCTAAGGGTGGATGGCAGAGAACAACTGCAGTTTAGCAATAACAAAATCTGTTGGATACATTTGAAAAAACCTCTAGGAGGCAAAGGACCACTACAGAAACATTGCTAAGAACACCCAGGGCTCCTAAAGCATCCCACAGTTGCTCAGTGACTGATGATATTGCCTCACAGAATGTTATTCTGCACTGTAAACAAGCACAAAATCACTTAACTACTCAGTGACACGAAATATTCTAAGAAATTTGCCAAAGTGATTAATGTTAACGTTCTTGTTCAGCAAATTGAATGAAATTTAATTGGCACAGCTGCTGAAACTCAATGTATTTGATTTGGCCTTGATTTACAAAATATGTTATCATGAGCCTCCTCCTTCTTTCACTGCAAACCTCCACAGCCTCTGCTAAGCACATTGCTCAGTGAATTACTGGTCTTAAATGCTAGAGGGATTTCTTTCTCCCTTCAGTAAGAATCCTAAAAGGACCCTTCAAAGTAGGAATACCTGTCCCAAAGGATCTGTTCTTCTTTCCTAACCACAAGAGGCTTAAATATTACTTTTTAATGTTTTTATTATACTTTGTGACATTACACTCTTTCCACAATATTTTGTCACTTATTTTTCTTAAAATTAGACTTTGGATAGAGAAAATGCTGCAGGATATGTGGTGCAGCATGGTCCAGTCTCAACCCATGGTCAACCCAAGAAAAAGGAGGTTTTAAAAACCTGCAAGAGCAGGGCTCTATGTCTCAAAAATCAGTCACTTGTTACATAAGTTGTTTTTAATAGCTGTATCTTGAACATAAAACATGCTTTTGTTTTTTCAAAGCATATGTGACATTGAGAGTAGCTTGCTTTATCTAACACAAAATGAAACCAGTATCTTTACAATATTAGTTAAAGGGAAAAAAAAAGGTGTGAAGTAAGGTGGAAGCAAGTTACTTAAAGCAGGAGCACCTGCTTGATGACTTAACCTGAATTGCCATCGCTGGTTGGAAGCACAGGAGTTGGCTGCCTGACTTGTACCCATCCCTCCACCCTTTCCCCTGCCACCCCTGCAGGGAAGCTTTTTTCCTTGCTCTGGACTGTCTCCCATTTTTCTTTACAAGGAATACCTCAAACACCCAGTGGGTCCCAAAACCCCCGTCCCCCCGGGCGCAGCCAGGGCTGGTTTCTGTGAGCTGCTGTGCTGGGAGCGGTGCTGGCTGCGAGGGGAATTGGGCAGAGCAAGTCCTGAGCACATCGTACCCAGAGCAGGGGGAGGGAATGGAGCTGCAGCAGAAAGGGCAGCAACAAAGCAGTGCAGCTGCACAATTCCAGCACCTGTGTTGTATTTTGCATGTGGATTGGGATGAAAGTACTGTGACACAAATCCTTCCTGCTCTGTTCTTCAGAGTCATCATATCTGAGCCTCACATTTGGTGGCACACGTTAAAAATAAGCTGCAGACAAGAAGCTGGAGTTTAGAAGGGCTGTTTCTTCTAAGCCATGTACTTGGTCATCTCTTTTTCAGTAGGAGGTGCCTGAAGGCAGGGGGAGTTCTCAGCCCCATGGGGGTTAATGTTTGTGCTGCAAAATGAAAGAATCTGGGACCCCCCACAAGTGCAGGGGATGTTTTCCTAGGAGGAGATGATGCATTGAGGATACAGCACCACAGATTTCTCTTGGCTTCACCTGTGCTTGGAGATGGATATTTTCTTGAAAAGTTATTCTACTTTAATGAGTTCCAGCATGTTCCATATGTTTGTTTATGGCAGCAGCCTCAGGTGCTGAGTGGAGGAATGATGCTCCCCAGCGCAATCCTGCTGGCAGTAGGATGCTCTGTGGGGCTGAGGGCTGCAGGGTCAGGTGGGAGTCCTGGCTTGGCTCCCCTGGGCTGTCCCAGCAGGGTGATCCATCAGTGCCATCAGCTGTTTGCTGATACAGGGCTCCTGAGAAGGACATGGTCCTGGGTGATACATCAAGCGATAGGTCTCTTTGATTTCTTTCCAGGATGTTATTTATTATGGCTTTTTTCCTTTCTCTCTTTCACATTTCAGCACTTTCCTTTTGTCCCCTGTGTGTACCCAGTGTCAATGTCACCAGTCCTGCAGCTGGTGGTGACAAAGGGGACTCAGGGGGATGTCCCTGCTCACAAATGTCTCTTCAGCTGCTGCTGTAGCTCAGGGGACAAGTGTCAGCCTAAAGGGTGGTGCAGAGCCAAGAAAAAAGATCCTGTCTTCAGAGGAAGGGTATACTGAGATAAAAGAGATTTATCAGGTTGTCATTTGCAAAGGGGGGAGAGGGAAGATAATTCCCATCTGAGTTGTGAAAAATGCCCCTTACCTGAAGGCAATTTTTTTTTTCCTAGACTGAAGGTCGCAATGAGCTTTAAAAGTTAAAAAATTATATAGGTATTTTAAACTTGCTTAGAAAACAGCTGCAAACCCTCTTCTTAAAGGAGATCTGAATTTGGGTAAAGAAAACTCTATGATTTTTTAGTGCTATGTGCAAGAGAAAGACACTTCATTTATTGAAGTAGGGTTCCTCTTAAAAAAAAAAAAAAAAAAAAAAAAAAAAAAGAAAGAAAAAAAAGTGAGCAATCACTCAGCTTCCAGTGTCCTCTTGTCCTGGGGAAGTTTTGGTGTCTGTCACAGTGATTTTAACATTGTGATTGTGGTCTAAACAATTTATCTTATGCAGCAACTACCTAAGGATAATTAACCAAATTAATCCCTCTCTGTTTTCTGTGTGTTTTACAGTGTCTGATTGCTGTGTTTGACAGCTAACATGGAAAACAGTTATTTCAGAAAAATGGAATTAGAAAGTCCTAAAAATGTATATTAGAAAATATCAGCTTTCTCCAGACTCAAGTAGCAGATATAAAGGATTCTTTCTGCCCTAGCAGGTGCTCATCTGGTGATAATTCAGGTTTTTTCAGGTGTGTGGCTGGAGATATTAGATATAATCAGACAGCTTTCCCACGAGACTCTCTATGTGCTTTATTATAATGCTTATGTAATTTTTCCCCCCCTTTATCGAGTTAATTCTGCAGTTTCAGATGCATGCAGCAATTTGAGTCAGCGCGGGGTAAATGTCTGTTTTCTTTGGTGCTGGCAGGGTGCAATCATCCCCAGGCTGTGGGAGCAATCACTCCAGAAAAGTATCTTTGAATTAGTGGCTGTGAGAGGAAAGAGGCTGAGGAACCTGATGGGATTTGGCTTGGGATGTGCCATGCAGAGCACTGGACTCTGGGGGTCAGCACAGCCAAATAAATGAGTGTGAGCCTGGCTAGCAGGAGCATTTGTGATTCAGGGTGACTTCCTGAAAACAGTATTTGGGCAAAAAATACAAAAATTTTCTTCTCAAGCAGTGCAGCTGCACAATTCCAGCACCTGTGTTGTATTTTGCATGTAGATTGGGATGAAAGTACCGTGACACAAATCCTTCCTGCTCTGTTCTTCAGAGTCATCATATCTGAGCCTCACATTTGATGGCACACGTTAAAAATAAGCTGCAGACAAGAACCTGGAGTTTAGAAGGGCTGTTTCTTCTAAGCCATATACTTTGTCATCTCTTTTCTAGTAGGAGGTGCCTGAAATTGCAGTGAGCTGAGCAGCAGCTGATGTGTGGGGCAGCATTTAATTGATCTTAGGGGCAAAACCTGTGCACTTGGAGTTACAGTCTTAATTAAGCCTTAATATTGGCTGCCTGTGAGCTCTTAGGGGTGTCATGAACTGTTTTGTGAACTGAGCTGTGTAAAAGACACTGAGGGGCTGGAGTGGGTCCAGAGAAGGGCAGGGGAAGGGTTTGGAGCACAGGTCTGATGAGAGCAGCTGAGGGAGCTGGAAAGGGGCTCAGCCTGGAGAAAAGGAGGCTCAGGGGGCTCTTCTGGCTCTGCAAAGCTCCTGACAGGAGGGGAGCCGGGGGGATGGGCTCTGTACCTGGGGAACAGGGGCAGGATGAGAGGAACAGCCTCAAGGTGTGCCAGAGCAGGTTTAAATTGGATATCAGGGAAGAATTCTTCACAAAAAACATTGTCCAGCCCTGGCACAAGCTGCTCAGGGTAGTGGCAGAGTCACAGCCCTGGAGGGATTTAAAAGATGAGCAGAGGTGGCACTTGGGGACATGGTGTAGTGCTGGGGTAACAGCTGGGCTTGGTGATCTTGGAGGGCTTTTCCAACCTAAACAATGTCATGATTTACCCCACCTCACAGTTTGATTCTCTGCTAGTTCTAGTCCCCTCAGGAAACTCAAAGCAGGGATCATCCCTTACTGATGAGGGAGGTTTAGGGTCTCTCTCCAGCTGGGACATGCCAAAGATGCCTGGGAGAAATTTGGCTTTTTGCCTCCTGTATAATGATTGAATCCTGCCAAAGCTGTTGATCCTTGAGTGCAGGTGACAAGGAAGGATGAGGGGATGCTGCTCTCCAACAGCTGAATTCTGGGATTCAAATCTAATGGAAACAGCATTTAAATTTCAAGTCTCAATGACATTACCTACAAGCTACTCAGCTCTGTAAGTATCATTTAGTAATTTCTGGATGTCAGAGAATATGATTTTGTTGAGCAGGTACAGGTGGTTACAAACAATTACTTTTGGTAGAAATCAGAGCCCCTTATTTGTTTCACTCTGCCTCCTACCTCGAGGGCTTTTTTATTTGGAACTCATGAAATAAAGCCCCAGAGGTTATTAGCATCTCCCTTTTCTATCCTAACCCAGAAGTGGGCACTGCCTAGGAAGGCACTGATTGCCTGTGCTGTCACTGGCTTGTTGATGAACCAGAAAAGCTTCTATTAGTTTATGGAAATGAGACTTAGGCTTACACAAAAGCTTGATACCATGCCATGTTTTTAATTAGTTTTTTTGAAAAGATATGTGAGTTGAGACATGAATACACCATTGGTTCTTTATGTGGCTGTTAAGGGGCAGGTCCTTGGTTCTGAAACCTGTATCTTTGCAATGATCTCGTTTTATAATTACCATTTAAACAAATCAGGCAGATTCCTCTAATTCTACCCTTTCTAGAAAATAGCTATTCACTCGTCCTGCTTCTTTCAGTGAAAGATTATCTGGATTTGTTCACAAGCAAATGGTAAAATCAAGATCAGTTTCTTGATTATTTGTATAGCTAGTTTTAGTACTAACTCAGCCCTTTCAATTAAATATGTTTCCTTGACATTTTTAATCTTATGAAGTACAACAGATTCCCCAAATCTTGTGGTTTATGGATAGGATTATTAGTGGAACCTGGTCCTATTTTTGGCTTCTCGAGGGAATCAATAACATTTTGAAGACTTCTTTTTTTATTTTGTGTCATGAATCAGCTTTACTTAGGCAAGTAAATGTAGAAAAAACGTAACCTACTCCATTGCCTGATCATCTTAAAATATCCCCTAAACAGTTCAGCTTCAGCCTTTGACAGATTAACAGATGACAGTTTGTTTCATCACCTTTGGTAAATCCAGCTTTAATTAACTGGCATTTTAATGGTTCCTAAGTGGTCACAGGCTTCAGTGTAACTGAATTTAATTTAATTTGTTGGGCATGATTCTGCACTGGGGAAGCCCACAGCCAAGCCTGTGTTCTCATCCCTGCTGCAGCAGTGCCAGCCCACAATCCATCACTCACAAGTGTCATTAAGAGCTGGTCCAGAGCCCAGCTAAAAGCTGGGTAGGGACAGCAGGAGACTTTACCAGCTCTCCATGTGACTGCAAATTTGTAAATAACTGGGAAGTCAGGATGGTTTATTTATTTATTTAAAAGAAAAGAAGTAGTGCCTAGCAGAGGATGTCGCCTGGAGGTGTCCCTGCTGTGGCACTGAGGATCCCGTGCACACCAGCACAGCTCCCCCCTCCCTAACTCAGTTCAACACCGACCCCAGCCAGCCCCAGAAACCTCCCAAAGCCCCCAGGAAAGTGCTGGTTTGTAACATGGCACATCTCTGGCTTTTTAAAGGAATCTGGAGGAAAAGAACCACAGCACAGTGGACACCTTTGAATTGCCAGATCCATGTGATGTTGAGGGGATACTGAATTCTGCCTCTTGAAGAATGCAATATTTGAACAACCTTTCTTCTCTAAACCTGGTATTATAATCTTAGAATAATAACCATCTCTCTTTCACCAAATATATTTTCCATCCTGTATCTGGTCTCCAGTGTCCAGAGAGACACTTCACCTCCTCTTCTAGTGCAACTCATGTTTGTCCTGCTGAATGGAGCTGTCTGCAGCTTGAAAGTACACAGATGTGCAGAGCATAAGCTGTACAAATGTTAGCACTTGAGTTTGAAGGCCTCTATTAAATTGGCCTACCTATATTTGCATGTGTATTTACTTAATTCCTTTCTTTACCAAATATATTCAGCATGACAGGGGAATATTTCTCTCTTTTACCTGCTGGCAGGGCATCTATACCACTTCCCACCTAAAGGTGGTATTGCATCAATCTCTACCTGTTGTCAAAGATAATGATTTACTAAGCTAAAACACTGTTTAGAACACAAAATTTAATTTAGTAATCTTAAAAAAAATAAATTGCTGTACTTGATACCTTAGCTGTTCTGCTGACTATGCCTCTAGGCTGGAACATGTACAACTGTTTTTATTTTTATAAGCCATGTACTTGTCCTTCTCAATGGCCACAGAGCACAGAAATGTTCTTTGTGGCAGGGATCTGGTTTGGTGTGTTGGGTTTATACAGGACCTGTTTGTTCTGATGGTGCTGTTTGGAAGTTTTATAAAACTGACACAAGTTGAGACTCTTCAGGTGAGAGAAAGAAGAAGAGACACAGAGTGCTGTGAGCTGTAGTGGCGTCGAAAGAAGCCAAAAGTAGGGCAGGAGTGCAGATGTCTGAAAATTATGACTTTGTAAGAGGAAGACTCAGCAAATGAGAGGAAATTGAGTTGTTTGCCATAAAAGATGGTGGTTCTGGGAGTAGCAGCCTTGCTTTGGGCTGTCCATGGAAAAACTGTGGCTGCAGGGCTGGTAGCTCAGTTCTGAATGAGGCAGAAATCTGCATGCAGTTCCAATTTCTAAAAGCTCATACTTCAAATGATTTCAGTGCTGGAATAAGCATTTAGAGCTTAATAGAAATACAGTTCTGGAGGCTGGGAAACCTGAGGAGGCACTCCTGGCTTGGAATAAAGTCACTGTTCCTGTAACACTGGGTTAGTCAAGGATTATTTTGGCCATTAAAGGAGACTGAAACCCTCAGGAAAAGGAGGTTTTTTTCCCACCACAAGATGGCATCACTTTTGCAGAGACAGGCTTGCAAAAGTCCCTTAGGCTGGAGACAAGAGTAGATTTAAAATAAAAACAATATTTAAAAATTTATATCAGACTGGTACAAACCATGTGTTTGTCTCACAAGTGTCTCTTGGAAAACCTTGTTACCTAAAAGCTTATTTTGGGTGCATAAAATGAAGGTCCCACTGATCAGATTAGCCAGTGCAGCTGCTGGTTATGATCCTACTGGCATGAACCAAATTTTGCCCACAAATGCTTTTCTGCTGTTCGTGCACATCAGATCTAAGTGAGTTTATATTTCCCTCATAGGCCTCCTAAAGCCTTTCAGTTGTTTGCTGTAAGCTAGCAACAATATTTACCCTCATTTAAAGCTCATCTAATGTGTTCTAAAGGTCTTTATTGTGGTTTGCTTCATAGAAATCCTCATTTATATGTTTGATGCTTCACATGTGTTTTCCAATCCATTTTCAGGGCTCTATTTTGACTCTGTGTGGCCTCATAAAGGGTTTTTGAGGTAAAATCCCTCTAAATGCTTGTGTGTCTCATAAATCTGTGAACATCATCAGCTGGACTCCATTTTATATTAATTTAGATAATTTTGTAGTTATTGTAAATCCAGTAGTAATCTACTAGTACAATCAGAATATATTGGTGCTTCTTGGATTTCTCTGTTCAGAGTTTTCATTTTTCTTTCATTTATATTATGAAAGATGTCCAAAATCCTGTTTTGTACCACAGATCTGTGATATTTTCCAAATAGAGGCTCTTTACAGCATTCCAGGATGGCCACACTCCTCTAAAAAGAGCTAAAAATATCTGATGCCTTTCCTTTTTTACCTAGTTTTTTTTTTCCCCTCATTTTGTCTTAAAAGCAGCACTTCTCAAAGTGTCACACTGGAGACTGTAACTCACAGTGTCACAAGGTTATGACAAGGCATTTATCAAGTGCCACCACAGGTTCTGCTTTGCCATGTTTTACAACTTAGAGCTGCCAAAGGCTTATTTCATTCAACTGTTATGTGTGTGGTGCTTTGGCTTTCATAAAACTCTCAAGATTCATGCTTTGTTCTCCTGTTTTTAGAAGAAGTCACAGGCTTCCATGAGTGCTTGTGGTGGATGGTGAATTGTCTCGGAGCCCTTCCACCACAAGCAATGTACAAAGCAGTGTGAGTCTCCATCACACAGTGATGTTCACCTCCTTTTGTTCCTCCTGCAGCTCTCACGTTTTTCCTGAAGCATGAAGTGCCTTTGTAAGGGCTGCTGTAACCATGATGGTCGTGTTTGATCTTATACGTATTTCACACATGAAATTCAATGGCTGTTTGAGCCAGCAGGCTTCCAAATGGGGCCTGGGACTGCTATTTATTGCAGCACCTGGCCCCTTAAAAAGCAAATCCAAGAGGTATTGCTTGACTTGATGCGTCCTTTTGGCTGATCCTGGAGGGCTGAACAAGATTACACTGAGAGATGGGGAAGAAGGGCTTTTTCAAAAGCCTTATTGACTCCACAATTTTGTCTAGATGGTCTCTGACAAAATTGCCAGGTTAGCACTTCAAAATGACCAGGAGGTGGTTGTGTCTGCAGAACAGCCCCAGGGCTGTTAATGAAGGAGGTAATTACCTTTGCTCTGAGAAGCACTCCAGGGCTGAGGCACTGCAGGGATTTCATGCTGTTCTCAAGATGTTTCATCTCTTCCCCATTTTGCACCAAAAACTGACAGAGCATCAAAGCAATGGCCATGTCTGTGCCTTGGGGAGTGCCTGCAGCGCCCTGGTCCTTCCCCACCAGGATTTGCTTAGCTGGTCCCTCACAGACACCAGGGAGCAAAGGTGGCATCTGCACTTTCCTTGTCCATCACTTACCCCTGGCCATTCTGGGTCATTCCCAAATGAAGATGGCTTTGCCTCTCCAGCAGCCAGGGCAGGACTCTGCCATGCTGAGAAAAGCCAGCTTTTCCTAACACAGGCTCGCTTGTCCAGCTTAATGTGGTGGGGTGTTATTGTCTATTTTCCCCTTTTTCTGCTGAACTTGGGGATTACAGGTGTGGTGGCTTTCTGTTAACCTGCACTTGGGAAGCTACCATGGTATCTCCTGCTGGAGCAGATTTGAGAGAAGAAAATGTTCCTTTCTGGTGTCGCTTACCCTCCTTCCTGCAAGCAGAAATGTTCCTTTTAACTTTTTTTAAGTCCCCAGGAGGTAGGTTTTTTGTCTTTTGATCTTAGAAATGTTTGACAACTCATGTTACCAGAGTTTTGTTTGAAATGTGCTGGAAATAGGTCTATTATTTTTCCCTCAATACAACCTTTCTTTCATAAACCATTTTAACTTCTTAATCATGTAGAGGTAGCATATCATTATACCATTTTCCCTCTACATGTCCACTTAATGGATTTTTACTCTTTTTAGTTTAAGGCACTTCTTAATGAATCCTTCATCAAATTATTTTAAATATTTCTTTCCTCTACATTTTTAGAAAAGTAGATAAGAAAATAAAAAGGCAAATTATATAATTGCAAACCTTGTATTTTTGGCATCAAAGCTCTTTGACAGAAAACCTGCAGGACCCAAGAGCCTGGTCTATGAGGGCAAAGTTTTCAGCAATTCTGCATGTGTTTTAGACACAGTTTGTGGTAGATTTTGCTTTATTTCTGCAGAAGCACTGCCTTCTCCTCAGGCAGACTGTGCACAACCTTGTGTTTCATGGTATGACAAATCACTTTGGTTTTATATTAATTCTTTACTATTGGCTGTAGCAAAGACCGAGTGCAAAGGCTCCTGCTCCTGGCCCTGTTCTTGGCTGTGCATTTCCCTCCTGGCTAGGAGGCACCTGATGGATAATGTCTTTGAAAAGACCACTCATTTTCTGACAGTATACAGTATATATCGCCACCTGCCAATCCCCTGTGCTGTTAAATACATGTTCATATTTACATCATAAATTTCCTGTGTTGGAACTGTGGTATGAGGCAGGGCAGGTAATTTGACTCTTCCCTCTCAGCATTCAGCTTTTATTAATTTTTTTTTTTCTTTAACTCCATTTGGATAGTTGTACTCTCATACATAATGTACTCCTAAAAATGTATTCAGGTTTGAGCTGTCTGAACATGGTCCCCAGAGTTAGAATCAGCGCTACTTACAAATAATCTAATGGGTTAGCCCTGCGTGGGAGATGCTGGGGGTAAGGGAATGAATTTCCTCCTGACTTGGAGAAGTGAAGCAGCACTTGAAAAGTAATGGGAGGATTCCTGGAAGTGTTTCTGGGCTTCAGAGAAGGAAAAAATTGCTTCATCAAACTGGAGCAATGCATTTGCAGCACTGTAATGTACAGAGAAAGGAAAGAGGCACCGTGCAGAGGGAGAGAATCCAGGTACTGAGTCCAAACAGGTTGGGAATTCAGACTTGAAACAAGAGGAACTGATGGAGTTGCTTATCTAGAAATGAAAGCAATACTAAATTAGATGGAATTCAAGGCATTTGAACCCAAATGAACTTAGAAGTTCAACTGGATTTGGATAGAAGCTTCTGGGCTGGCACAGGGTTCTGCAGGATGCTGTTTGCACTCAATCCTGTGTGCAGTGACCTGCAGCTGCTGCTGCTGTAGTATGAGCAGTCCCTAGAGAATTATTAAATATAAAAAAAGGCATAGGCCTCCTTTAAAGCCTTCACAGCCTGATGTTTTGCATTAAGCAGCTTTTGGGGAGGCACTGTGTGGGTGTGATGACCACAGGTGGTGCTGGCACCTCTGGCTCCAGGAAGCTCCCCTGGAATGTCCTCGAGGAGGTGAGAAGGACCATCAGACCCCTCTCTGTTAACCTTCCCTTGCACCCTGGGCTGCTGCAGATGGAGCTGCTCTGCTGGAATTGCTGTGATGTTTTTCTCTGTTGTGAATGAGGGAAGAAAGCTTTTTCATCCAATGAAATGATCTTTCCATGTTAATCAGCAAGGGCCTTGGCCAGTCTCTGAATTCTTGGAACTGACTTTAAAGAGAGAGATATGCATATGTTTGTGATTATTTTACACCAGCATTATTTTGTAATGGGATTTTTGGCAGAAGCTGCTATTGGGAGTTTTCCCTGTCTTAATTTAAACTGAGACTCGTCAAATTAAATTGAACCAGAGAATGAGGCATTCTGAGTTCAGTATCCTTCCTCTCTTTCTTCCTCCTCTGCTCCCAGTCCCACACACAATGTGAGTCTCAGGCTCCCTTGGCCAGCAGCCCTGCTCCAGGCCTGACAGAGTTTTCTCTATTTGTGAGAACAAAAGCTGTAGTGAGCCCAGAGCAGTCCCCTCAGACTGGCAGCCTGCACAGAGCAGGCAACAGATGCTGGCATTTTTTGTAAACCCAAAACCTAATTATGCTTGGAGCAGTCCCACAAGTCTGGGGGAAAAAAACCCCTCCAATCTGATTTATGGATTCCAGTCATCACTGCTGGGTTTTAAAGCAGCAGAATATGTTTTTCAGTGATGTTTCCTTTCCTCAACCGCAGGAAAACAGGCAGGAGTGAGCATGATGATGAGTTTGGTGCCTTCCCACTGTAGGGCTGTGTGTGTGGAGTGCTCCATATAGCCAGAGGGAAGCTGAATTCTCACAAGGGCATGAAACAGGACCTGGCATTTAGCAGGCATGCAGGTGTGGTCCCAACAGCTGCATTTAGTAGGTTTTTAGGGCTGATGAAGCTGCTCCCAGAGTGCTTTTAAGGATATCTGTCATATTACGATGTCAAAATCCAATGTGACTCTGTACAGCTTATTATTGTTGCTGTTTCAGAGTGGGTATTTCTTGTTTTCATCTATATTGAACAGACACTTTACTCTTATCACAGAACCTGCCCTGCAAGCATGGATAGCCGGAGAACCTTGACCCTTTTATGATCCAGACTTCCAGAGACCCAGAGGCAAAAATATGAAAACTGCCTTTCACAAAAACATAAATTATAAACTGGATAGCAATTCTTTTTTCCCCATCAAGTTAAAACTTTTCTCCTGAAGCAGGAGAAAAGCTACCTTGAGGAGAGACAAAGCATTTCCCAGAGCCTTGGAAGGACTCGCTGGCTTTTGGACATCTTTTGTGTCTCTACAGATCTCATTTTAGGTGCAAAAGAAATGTTTTGCCTGTGAAGAGTAAAGAAAAAAATATAATCTGTGTGCTCTGCTTGTGGAGGATGAGGAAATGTTATAGTCCGTAGGCAAGTCCATTGGAATTGTACTTGCAAAACAGTTTATCCACAAGCAGAAAGTAAAACAGTGGCTTTGGGGTGTGGAGGAGCTGAAGGGATGTGGAAACTGAGCTCCCAGGGATAGCTGAGAGGAGTTGCTGTGTGCTGGGGAGGTCTGAAATCCACCACGGTGGTGTGGACATCTCCTCCAGCACAGACTGGGTCTGGAGGCCTGACAGACAGCAGCTTCTGACATGAGGACTTGTGGCACAATCATCTCCTGTTCCTTTGGGAGTTTGAGGCCCTTGAGAGATGATGTCACCCAGATGTATCTGAGGCAGGGATGTGGATTTCAGAGGGTGTTGGCAGTTTGTAGAGGGCTGAGCTCTGACTGGAGTTGACAGACACTCCATGCTGGTTGTGAACCTGCTCCCTGGGCTCCTGGTTGCCCAGAAAAACTCTCTGTGTGTGGATTTGTCTGTGGTGGTGCTGTGGTTGGGGTGACAGGGCTCTTTTGAAGCAAACCCCGTGGTTGTCCCCACATGCCATGCCCTGGTTTGCATGGCAGAGCCATCTCTGAGTACTCAGAGCAGGACCCCTTCAAAGGAACCCAGCTGGGTAGTGGGAATATTCTCCAGTCCTCCAGTGCATCCAGAGAGGGGCTGCTGTGACACAAACCCCTGGAACATCTGTGGTTTGCCCATTCCCCAGCAGCAGGGGTCCCATCCCATCCCATCCCATCCCATCCCATCCCATCCCATCCCATCCCATCCCATCCCATCCCATCCCATCCCATCCCATCCCATCCCATCCCATCCCATCCCATCCCATCCCATCCCATCCCATCCCATCCCATCCCATCCCATCCCATCCCATCCCATCCCATCCCATCCCATCCCATCCCAATCTCCTCAGATGCAGCCTCAGCTCTGGGAAAGCTGATGCTGAGACAACAGTGGGACAAAGCATTATCAGTCTTTTTAGTACCCTGGCATGATTTGTTACAGCTGAGTCCTTCCAGCACATCCTGGAGATTTTCAGCAGCTATAAACTTTTACAGCAAATCAGATTTTTCCATCTGGCTGACCAGTTATAAACACACATTTCTCAAGTTGGCTTGTTGCACTGTGTTGGTATTAAAAAGAAAAACCACACTGAGCAGTGGAGTGTTCATCTGTGTCTGCTCTTGATGACTTGTGCCTCTTGCAAATGAACACAAATAACCAGGAAAATCAGTTTGCATGTGAAATCCCAAAGACAAAAACTCGAGCGCAGCAAAGAAACAGGTTGGTATGGGGAAATGTTGAAGGAGGCTGAGCATGATTGCTGCTCTGAGAGAAGCATTCTAGAGCAATAAAGAGCTTATGGAATATTGATAGGGAGCTGCCTGGATTTTAGAAGTGCCACCATCCACCATTCTTGTCAGGGTGATGGGACTGACTTTCAGCATCTGTATTCAAAAGTATTGATCTGGACCTTCAGTAAGCCTTCACCCAGGGATAAGCTGCACTAATTAATTTTCCTAATTTCTTCTGAATCTAGGTAATTTAAGAAATGTCTTATTGATTGTGATTTTGATAAGTTAAATTTGTGTTCTGTGTACTGTGAGCATAATGAGAAGGGTTTGCCATTAAGGACTGCTGTGGGTGGTAGTGTGGTGTTATCGGGCGTGGGGAAAAGAGAAATACTCCACTTACTGCTCCCTCCCACTGAAATTTTTATTGCTTTTGTGCCTGTTGTGGGTATTTTGGATGGATTCAATGATCACAGCTAGAAAGGATGTGAAGTATTTTTGCCACTAGAACTTAGCAGCATATCTACAGTGCAGTCATAGAAGATTTAGGAGATCGCAACTCAAAACCAGATTTACAACTAAGTCCCACTGTGTTCCATCAAACAATGAATTTCTCCAATTTAAGGTATGGAAAGGATACAACTGTCTGTCTGACTGGTGCAGTGCAAATGGGGAAGAACCTGGATTTGGTTTGCTGTGGTTTGGCTGGTCTAATGCCTAAACTTTGGGTGATGGTTGATATTAACATCTCCCCTATCACATGTGTGATTTTGGACCATTTGAAGCAGAGAACCTCTGAGGTTCTAATGCAATTTATTAGAAAAACATTATTTCCACAAGGGAGTGGAATCAATTGAATGAGCAATTCACATTTAATCCTCTTTCCTCCCCACCCACACTCCACCCACCCTGTGCAAGAGGGAAGTCTGGAGGAATTCAAGCAGAATGTGGTCTGGCAGTGTATGACTTCTGGCTAGCCTCCAGCAGCCATGTGTTTGGCTTATCACCTGTAGGATGGGGAATGCCAGAGAGAATGACTGCCACACAGAACATGGACTCTCTGATGAGGGAATTCACCGTGCAGGAGACAACTCTTTCCATGGGGCCTTTCAGGCTGCTTGGCAGTTATGAGCTTTTTATAGCAAGTCAAATTTCTTCACCCATCTGCTTGTCTGCTTATGAAAATGCATCCCTCTGGTGCACTTGTTACATTTCATTACTGTTAAATAAAATCAAAAGTCAACATACCTTGGCCACTGGCTTAGTCATCTGTGTCGGCGTTTGGTGAGGAGCATCTCCTATCAAAAGCACACAGATGCTCTGGACATAAACATCACTCCCTGTTACAGCTTCCAGGTCTCTAATAATGAATCAACTTCATTAATGATGAGTGTAAAGGTAATGCACACCAAACAGCAGCTGCACTGGGAAGCTTTCCAAGTGGAAACGTGATGGATACGTCATGCAGATGTTGTCTTTCATGAACAATTACATTTCCCTTGATTACACTCTCTTGAGAAGGAAAACCAGAAAAGGAAGCAAATAGTAAATTTTTTCCCTGATTGTTTAAGTGCCCTTCACAGGATAAGATGCAGTAAAAACATTTGAAGGGAAATGTTAGAGAGAAATTTACTCAGGCCTCAGATATTCTTTATATCAAGTCAGTCTCATGCCTTAGCAATCATTTGCACTCCCTCTCCAGTGCTTCTGGCTTGGTCCACTCCTCATGGGGGAAAGAGGAGCACAACAGTGCTGATCTCTAGGGGCAGCCTAAATAGCTTGCTCCAATTTTGTCTTATTATCTTTAAAATTTTAAAAATTAAGAAGGCATTTTACTGTGCTCTGTATAAACAGTCAGCTCCCAGTGGGAAAGTTAATTAACACAGCCAATGCATCATATTACCAACCATCTGAGTAGTGCTCAGTGCTCTCTCTTTTATGGCCTCCTGAACATAATTCAGGTTGTACAGATGCAGGTGCACACAGACAGAGAGACTTGTAAGATCTCTTAGTTGTAGGTTCGTCACCTGTTAAAACACATCTATTATTTATTGCAAAACCAAAAATGTCGGGTCTAGCTCAATACTGTGCTAAAGAATAAGACCCAAACAGTGGAACTGGTGACTTGGATTAAACACTAAGCCCCCTTCCCTTTCCTTTTTCCTTTCTCTTTCCTTGTATTGAATTATTTTCAAGTTTCCAAGCCCACATGCTTGAGGTTAAAGGGGCTCAGTTCCATTTTGGTTTTTTTTTTGTACCTTTTCATCATCCTAATGGTTTTTCTTTTTATTTCCTTTGCTTTGCTGGCATTTCTTTAGCTGGTTGGTGTTTGAAGTGGATTGTTAAGAGCTGATTTTTACAGCTTTTATATAGGCACCGATATCCACTCCCAGCAGCTTCAAACCCCACTTTGGGTGTGCATGTTCTGCCTCCTTGTGCTTCCTTGTCATCTTCCTGGGAACAGTGTCCTCTCCACCCCAGCTGGCTTGCAGCAATTTGGCTGCCACTGGTAAAGCCATTCCTGTGGGTATTTAATTTGGAAAGCACGGTGCTTTTCCCTCAGGATGACGGGTGAGTGGAAGGGATACTGTGGGAATGCAAGATGGCACTGTATATTCATCATATGGAAAAGTCTCTGTGCATGATCCAGTCTTTCAGGTGCTGTTGATGGGACACCAAGATTTTTTTAGCTGGCTTTATTATAAAGCTGTTACCCAAGGCTGTGGGCAGCAGCTCACACCTTTAAATGAGACAGTACCAAAAGTCAGTACTGCAGTACAGAAATTTCCCCACCCTGCCCACCTAAATCCTAATTTTTCCTTTAAATAACCTCTCATTTTACAATAATAACCAAACCTAAGGCCTCTTCATAATGCCACAGCCCTGCTCTGTGCTGTATTCTGGTACAGTAACTCTTTCTGCAGGGGGTATCTTAGCAGGCTATGACTGTGCTCTATCTGTTTATTTATAGGCTCAGGATTAATGTAGTGTGGATGAAAAACATGTTTACTTATAGGATTGTGACTAATGTAGTGTGTGCACTCTACATCAGTAAACATTAATGAATATTCCTCTGTGAGAGGCTGAATAAGCAATTGGATTGTGTGATTCCCACACAAAAAGGCTGGTGCTGCAGCATGGGCACGGGGTGATTCTGTCTCCAGCACAGCAGGATGGAGCCCTGGACCCATTACAGAGGCCAGAAGCTGATGTTCCTTTAATGAATAATGACTTGGGGTGCTGAAATGTTTATTGAGGTTAGCCAGGGGTGACATTAAACCTGTGGGATGGTACCAGTAGCACAGAATCCATTTTTTCATGCAAGTACTATTCAGATTAAATAACTGCATATTGGATATATTGACAAATAACTGAAGTGGAGTGGTTGGGCACTATGGCAGCAGCTATATGAGTCATTAAGTGAGATGGAAAGCAGTGAAAGATCTGACAGAAAGCTCAAAAACAGTGATAGCACAGCACCACCCCAGTCACTCCACCTCGGCCCAGTCTGTCCTGTATTTGCCCATTTGCAGCACACATGCAGAGCTGGTTCTCCCAAGCTTCACAGCATCTTCCTTTTACACAGAAGTTCTGGCAATGCTGGGAGAAGAAATTACAGAATCTGGAGACCTGAATGGGAATTTGAAAAAATCACCACAGAGCACAGCTTCATTTATCCCCTTCCAGCAGAGCCAAGAGCCACGACAAGGCAGGAAGGTCTCATGTGAAATGATGTTCCTTGCAGCTCAGCACCTCTGTGATCTCTGTGCAATGCAGATGCCTGTCCATGATTGGCACCCTGTGGCCTCCAGCCCCCATCAAGAACTGCTGTCTTGAACCCTATTCTTCAGCTTTCTTTTCCCCTAACAGCTCTCCTTACAGCTTTCCAGCCATGCTACATGTTTGAATTCCTCAAGTGGCTTTGAGTGCGGTTCCTGCAAATTCATCTCAATGCAGGAGCACGGGCTGGTGCTGAATACCCAGGACAGGTGCATGTGTTGTGTTTGAGAGATCAAACTGACATGTTTGTGCATCAAATATTGATCGAGGGAGCTCCCCAGACACTCCCCAGCTGAAAGGGGGAAGCGTTTTTGGCTGTAGCTTGATGAGCAGAGGGGTCTGGCTGGCAGATGAAGCCTGGGATGGTGGGTGCATCCTTTCTGCACTCTCCTGAGGAGGCTTTAGGCCGCATCTCATTCTGGCTGTTCTTGCCTCTTCCTTCATCCCTCCCAGCTTGTGCCCTCTTTGCTAAACCCTCCCAGGTGTGAAATGAAGGAGCCTCCTCCTCGTTCTCCTGACACCACCTTGACTGGGTCTTGTAAAGGGAACAGAATATGCTGGTAAATACTTCCAGTCCCTGGTTACAATCTGGGCAAGAAGACAGAGAACTTCCTGCAGGCAACTTTATTATATAACTTCCAATAACAAAAGCTGCCAGCCAGGGACTGTGCTGCATTGGAGCCCCAAAAGGTTCTTGGGGTTCTGTGTAATGTCACCATGCTTCGTTATCCCCATTAATCCTTTATCAAGCAGAAGAAGAAAGTTTCCCTTTGAAGTGATACATTAGGAAATCAGCTTATTATAGCATTAAAATAGTGACAGTTTTGCTTGGGGGAAAGGGAAGCATGCAGCCCAGCTATAAATACGGCAAGGGAACGATTAATAACTTCAGGAATAAGCAAGTGTTACAAACTAGAAATTTACTTGCTGTGGCCCCTAAAGCTGAACCTGCTACAGCTCTGATCTTGTTAGTTCATTCTTTCATCCTTTCTGAGCCTAATGCAAATCCTTGGGGGAGCACTTCAGGCCTAGATAGTGCCAAGTACTAAGGCACCATAAAAAGAACATTTTCAAAATGATGTGATGGACTAGTTGGGAATGGAGGAAGAAACATACTGGGCTGAGAGCTAACTTTTTCTATCAATTACTGTAATATGGCAAAATGTGTATATATCTTTATTGTATGGTTACAGATTGTCTGGGAAAAAAAAAATCTCTTTGCTAGTGGACACGAAGGAAAGCACTTTGTCTGCTAAGTGTAATAAAAACTGACCAACACATCGTGCTGTAAAGATGAAAAGTGCTGTAAATGTGTCACTACCTGTTATGTGGTTTATATGAGAGATTTGTAGCCATTGAGACAAGCTACCCAGAGAGAGGACACTGGGAATTTGGGAAAGGGAATTGTGCTTACAGAGTATTGGACAGACAGATTCTGCTGTTATCCTTCCCATGAAGCACTTTTTTGAAATCTCTGCTATCAGTGGCAAGGCAGTACAATCTAAATACAGACCCGTTTGGTCTACAGGGTTAGCTCAAGTTCCAGGCTCAAAATAGGTCTCAGCACGACAGCTCAGCTCTAATCACAGAGAGAGAACCCCCTTTGCTCTCTGGGTCAGTGCGAATGCTGTCACTGAGGCTGGGAAGGGTTTGACACGTTTGCTGGAGTAAGGTGGAAAACATTTTAAAACCCTTTAATAAAAACTAGTTGTCCAAGAAGTGCTTTGCAATGAAATCTCTTTTGATGGGTTTTGCTGAGAAGGAAACTTCATGCTGATCAGCTGATGGCAAGTTTAATTTAGTCTGGTGTTCCCTCAGGAGGCCTTGGCTGCCCCATTTCATTAATCCTCTGTGATTTGTTCATTTGGGAAGGACATTTTTGTCGCTGCTTTTTAAACTACATGTTTGCATAGCTGCTGGCACAACCCTGAGTGGATCTGTCAATAATGACTATTTCATAAACTGTTAACAAAGATGAGTCCTGTGCATGGGAAGTGCTCGGGTGTCTCAGACATGAAGCTCTTTCCTGCCAAAGCCTCCTGCCTCTTTTCTCAGCCCAGGTCAGTCCCCTGCTCTTTCCTCATGTCCCCAGCATTGTTCTGGGAAGAAAAAACAACATCTTTATAGGGATTTCATGCATAACTTCAAAGGCCCTTAATGATTAGAGCTAAAATCTTGGCCTGTCTTATCTCTTGTTATATCTAGCTAATGTGTTATCCCTAACAAAAATGAAGTGAACAAGGTAATCCTTTAAGTTAATAACTTCAGGAATCAATAATAATGCTAGATGCTGAGATTTGCTTTCTGCCTTCAAATTTAGATCAGCAAACTATGTCCCTTCAGCTCCTCTGATAGAAAATGGCCAGAAGATCCCCTTTGAAGAGATGGGCTTTCATGGCTTGTTATCTGTTAATAGTATTTATAATCTAATGGAGAACAACTTTCCAAATCTGTTTGAAATATTTTGAAGCTGCTTATCATGATGTAGCATTATAATCCAGCACTAATTCACATTAGCCAAGGTTTGGATTTCAATTTACAGTTGCAATACTAAAGTTTATTCAGCCAAATCACTGACATTGGTGTGGTGCTCATGCAAACAAGGTGCAGTTACAGACGTCTCTTCCACATTTCCCTCACATTTGGACCAATTTTCTAAATTATGGACAAAGATGAGATTTTGGGAGTCTAAAAGTTTTTAAATCCAGAGGGTTCTGAAGAAAAACAAGGTATATATTTCCTTGCTATCCAATCTGCCTCTATTGCTGTCTCCAACCCTGACAGAAAGAAGCAGCTTAACATCTCAGGCCTGCCTGGGGTGTTTGTGGCCAATCTTGCCTTGGTGGTAACAAACCCAAGCTGGGAAAAAGTGGCAATGTGCAGATCCAGGAGGTGCATTTCCCCATATGCCATTGGGCTGAGTTCAAAGCAGTTTATTTTACCATTTCATCCTCCAAATTACTTGAGCAGAATTCATTCATTCTTCTGGCATTTCTGTGCATACTGCACAAGTGCCCTGCAGTACAAAACACAAATAAACATCAAAGCAGGGAAAATAATTTGACTTCCTCATCTTTTTGGATGCTACTTTTTTTATTTATTTATTTTTTCATTTTATATATATAATTCCTGAAGTAGCCTGTGGCTGATATTAAAGTGCAAGCCTTTGAAATTAAGTGACAGGAGGTTAACTTCTGGGGAAAAAATGAAACTTTTTAAGTGTTGTGATCAGATCCCGAAGTCTGAAAAACAATATAATAGAAGAGATGAGTCTCCTTTTAACAGAAAAAGCCTGAACTAAAAATGAAAATTTTCCTGGTTTTACTTTTTTTTTGTCAGCACTCTGCTGTAGGGCAGGACCTTGACAGTATCCCTGGGGAGCAGATGGATGAGAAGGAATGCAAAAGTGTCTGTAGCTGTTCTGCTGCTCTTGACCTATCCAGATCTTTGTTCTGTCCCTCTCTCAGTCACTCTAATTTCGGTGGTATCTCCATGTCCCACAAGAAGCTGCTGCAGCACCTGGGCAAGGTTCCTTATCTCAGGGTGTTCATGGTTTGGCAACTGGCAGCAATGGAATCCAAGGAAATATTTCTTCGAAGGGAGTGTTGGCAAGCAGCACTTTTGTGGGAACAGCTTCACATAGACTCAGATTTACACGGTGCTTTAAAAATAAATCATAAATGGAAAGTGGAAAATAATGTGCCCTTCCTTCTGTGCTGGGAGGGTTTGGAGCAGGGGGGAACATGGTGGGGATATTCCAGCCTCCCTCTCCCTGGGCTTACAGCCTGCTCTTGCTCCTGACATTATTATAAAGAAGGTTTGGGATGCACAGGGGTGTTTATTGGGTCAAATCAGCTAGCTGGGGAATTGCTGAGAAAAATTGTCTTTTTGGAAACTTTCTTCTGGGTGTTGATGCTGCTATTTCATACCTGTGAAGCTGGAAAACAGCTGCTTCTCAGCTTTGGGCAGATTTGGCCTTTGTTTGCATTTCCTTGTCACCATTTAGCTGCATGGATTTCATAGACTCATAGAATGGCTTGGGTTGGAAGGAACCTTGGATATCAGCTAGCTCCAAACCCCCCTCCTCTCCCATGGGCAAGGAGATCACTCACTCCCCTGGTTTGCTCAGGGCCCACCAAACCTGGACAACTCATTTGATGACCAACTTTTCACTTCTGCTTTATGGTGGGAGCAGCTGAGTGTCTGGGTACCCTGTGCCCATGTACCCAGCTCCTGGCACACAGCTCTGGCTCCCTGCAGCACCCCCCTCTCCTCTCCTCCTGTGACCCCAGCCTGTCCTAATGAAGCCTTTCCATGCCAGGGGTGAGCCTGAGAGTGACCCTGAGGTTTTGGGATGCTTTGGCGTGGCTGGAGCAGGGAGCACAGCTCCTGCCCTGTCACACAGCCTCAGCATCCCCTCCTGCCTCTTGCAGCTGCTGCTCAGGGCTGTGTGTGTGCCCGTGGAAGGGTGCTGCTCTCCCACAAGGGCACTGCGGGAAGCTGAGCACCTCCAGGCACTCGGTGGGAGCTCCTCACAACCCCATTTGCACTTGGTTTTCTTCTGCTGTGCTTTGGGCTCTGTCCTGCTGCAGAGCTGGCTCCAGGCTCTGTATCTCTGCTGGCTCACACGTATCCCTCCCCTCAATCCAGGCACGGCTCCGAGCAGCAACAGCTTTGATATTTGCAGGCAAGGGTAGCACAGACCCATCTAACTCTAGGTGTTTCATTACTCCAATGGCACTGGGGAAATATAATGTTTAATGGCTTTGTGTCACTTGATCTAACAGGCCCCTCTTGGGCTGTGTAACGTGACCTATAGAAATGCTGTTGAATTTGCAGCCTGTTAGAATTTTTCCTTGTCCTGCCAGGACTTGCTGCCTCCCACTGCTCACCAGTTTGCAGCTGGTTCCATGTGCTGCCCTGGTGGGGAGGATGGAGCCATTCTGGCAATGTGAGCTGCTGGCTCTCTCCTCCTCCTCTCTGACTGTCAGATGAGACAGAGTAGAAAATTACATATCTGCTTTCCACAAGCAGCTACAAGTCATTGAACTCCCATAAAAAGCAGCTTGTGATACTCTGCTTTTCAGCTTGTCTTATTTGCTTGTTTACTCACTAATTTTTTTAGCTTCAGCAACTTGTAATGGAATATTGGTTATTAGCAGGATTTAGCAGGATTTGGCTGCTTAGCTTTCCAGAGTAGGCTCATTTCCTTCTGTATATGTTATGTGCAAATATAAAATCTGAATTTAAACAACAAAATGTTCATTAGACATATTGGCAGCATATTCTAATAATCAGGACCATCTTCCTCATTCCTTCCCTCTGCCAGGTGCTTTGGAACCACTCCTCCTTTGAAACACCCTTGATTTAATTTACCATTCTTGCTCAAAGGTGTCCTTTGCTCCCTGTAATTAGTAGATGTCTTGAGCCCCTAACATTTGTGGGGGACATTGTCAGAAGGATCCTGTGTGGTGTGTGCTGATGGACATTTCAAATGCCCAGTTTCTTCTCTCTGCCCTCAGAGTTCCTGATTCCTGTGAAAGGCACTAATTAAGACTTGAGGCCAGCTCCCGTTGGAGCCACAGAGCTGAGAAGGGAGATTCACCCGGAGTGGTGGGGATGGAGCAGTTTAAAGGCTGCTGGTTCCTCTGTCCTTGTGGGTGGTGCCTACCTGGGACAGGCACTCCCCACAAAGGAGGGAGGTTCTGCCTCTCTCCACCCTCAGCCCTGCAGTATCCTCCTTCCTCTCCATAAATGTGTCCTCTTGTGTACCTTTTGGACAAGATGTGTGGCATTACACACTCTAGTACAGGACTTTGGGTTCTGCCCCCATCCATAGCTCACCATAGCACAGGCACCTTTCCACACTCTTCAGTTTCCATTTTACACTACTGGGAACATGTTTTTGATGTGGACTTTTCCAAATGCACTGTAGAAACAATGATTTCAGGAACACAGAAAACATGATGGGTGTGTTAATCCTCATGAAATGCAGAATGATGGTGGGTTCTGTTAGGAAAATTATGAAAACTGCAAACAATTGTTCAGATAAAATGAAGGAATTATCTTGGTAGCATTACATATTCTTCACAGCTTTATATGCTATTTATAGCAATATATTTGGCAATCCAGATTGAATACATTGTCCTTGCAACTTTCAGATTTGGAGCTGCTAAAGCAAGGGTATCTGCATGTCTGTGTGCAGCTGCACCTTGAGTACTGAGATTGTGTTTGTGTGGGGGCTCTTGATGATTTTTTAAGGAAAAAAGCTTTTGGGTATAGTTTGGCTTTGTGCGTGTCGGAGATCCCATTTTTCTCTGACTTTGCAGTCTGTCACACAGGGATCTCATTTCATTTCTTCTGTAGTGGCTTTGGGACCACCACCTCTTGTTCTCTCCTCAGCTTTGCTCCTGGAGGTGTGTTCAGCTGAGCTGTGGGCAAGCAAAGGCACTTTGCCTCTGCCTGAGGCAGAAATGGCTCTGAGAGTGAGGGAGTGTCTTTGCTTCCACTGCTGCTGCAGTGCTTTCCACCAACTGCAAACATGCTCCTCTGCCACCTCTAATTCTGGCAGATTAAAGACTTCATGTGTTCTTAGGAGCACCTTTGCTATCAAAAGCAAAAGGGACTCATGGTTCAAAGTCATTTAGAGATGTAGAAAAACTCCATCCTGAATCAGATCTTGATTTTTTAAAGGCTGTGACAGTGGCATAAGTAATAACAACGGAGAAATAGGAGAGATTAAAATGGAAAGAGGCTGTGCCAGCACCTGCCAAACAGATCTCTGTGAAGAAAAGACAGTCTTTTCTCTATCATACATATCTCACCAAAAATTCCTTCCCATTTTCTTCTTTGATAATAATAAACCTTTTCACCCAATATATTTCTCAAGGCTGTGGTCTAGTTATAAGCTTCAGACTTTAATGAGGTTTAAATCAGGTGCTGGGCTCCTCATCCAGTCTGTTGTCAGCCATCACTCAAGCCTCTGATTTCTCCCTTGAATCAAAAATGTGCAGTCCCCTCCTGCTTTATTTTGGCATGCTCTGCACATTTCCTCTCATTTTCTGTCTCTCTTGAGCTTTAAGAGTATGCTGGTAAATAATAAGAGAGAAGATAAAGAGTTGATTTAATGCTTAGCAAATATTGGAAGGATGTTTGTACATGTGATTAGAATTTATTTGTTCTGTTCTTAGGTAGCAGAGGAGGGTTTGATGTAATAGCTGCGAACATACATGGCAGAAGTTGCTGAGGAAGGCTTTCAATGGTGACAGCTATGAATTTAAAATTAGCAACTGCAATTCACACCTAAAGAATCCTTTGTGGAGTGGAGAGGGATTTCTCAGCAGTGTGGGTGCAGCTACAATCAATAGGCACAAATCCATGGCAGGTGGATGCAAGGAATTTGAGGTGTGCCAGGAATTTCCAAGGAAATTCTACAGTGAGAGAGGTTTAGGAAAGGTAGGAGAGATTATCTAGTATATTAAAAATTTCCTTCTTCTCTTATTTGGCATCAGGCCCTCAATCAAACCCCCTTGGACTGGGGAGCAGTGAGTGGTCACAGAGCCATAATGCTGAGTTCTGGTGTGGGCCAGTGGCTGCTGGAGGATCTCCTGGGCTCATGGGGGAGTGATACAGGGAACCTGGAAATGCTGAGCTGCTCTGATGTCTGAACTGTGGTGTGAGGATGCTATAAGAGTGTTCTGAAGGAAAGACCTCATTAGTCTGCAATGAACAGAAGGGAAAGGCAAAGAAGAAAGGAAGGCAGTCAAAGGTCGTGGGAACTGGAAAGAGAATAAAAACCTTGGTATGTAGAAGAAGAACAGATCTCTGTTTGAACAGACAGTCTTGTAAGAAAGTGATATAAAAATAAACTTAATTTGCTTCCTAACATGACATTGCAGCAACATAAGGTTGGAATAAATCCTGAAATGGTTTATTGCAGAGGATATAGAGTAAAGCTCAATCAAATCATTTGTGTATGAAAAATGAAGGAATGTGTAGGAAAATGGAGTTGTATTGCAGAAAAAAGTGTGTTGCAGAAGGAAAATAGACATGTGGTTCCAGTTCAGCAAAGGCTGTAAATGATGCTTTCATCTTGCTCTGCTGAGCACAAAGGGAGTTTGGAATGAGCAGGCAGCAAAGAGGGTGCAGTCAGACCCCAGACCAGCTGGAAACTGAGGAACTGGGTAAGGGGACTGGGGATTCCCAAGGGACACAGCCACCCCTTGCTGGCTTCCCTAGGGACAAAGCAGCTGTGGCCCCTGAGTCAGCTCCAGCATCTCCCAGGATCAGCACTTAGTGATTCAATAGGAAAATGAGAGCAAGTAACACTCCACAGTCCAAAAACCAAAATATTGAAAACACACCTAAATTGGCTATCAAAGAAGAACCTCAGTAGCTTTTAAAAATGTTTTGATGTTTTTGGTTTTGATGGCAGTGAGAGCAACAGAATCAGAGAAATTAATGGAACACATTTGAAGTGAGACATTGTTGGCAAAGTACAGCGGAGTTGTTTTTTTTTCCCTAAAGATTTATGGATGGTAGGGAAAAATCAAAAGAAAAAGAAAGCATAGAAAGCCAAATGAACTGTCAGAGCTAAAAAGTGTCGTCATTCTGGAAGCAGCTGAAAAAAGTCAATAGAAGACAATTGACTTTAGATAAATTGTCAAAAAAATGTCAGCACTTGAGGCTCAGAGAAAGGCCTCTTGACAATGGAAATTTATCATTTTCCTTGATAAAAGTCTGTTAAGATTATTAGAAATGCATTGATAAGAAGTTTATAGAGCAGCTTTGAAAATAAATGATGAAAGGAAGACGACAAAGAGCAGCTCTGCCAGAGGTAGGAGAGCAAGTGTTCTGTAGCAGAATGACCTCTGCTAGAGAGGGGAAAATGGAAAACAAGGATATGAAATACATTTTTCTTGATCTCTAATTTTTTTATGAACCCAAAATACTTTGATATGGAATGCTAAAGACATTTCTTATAGAATTGCAATTCCCTGAATCATAGTGACCACTATGAAGGTTGAGATTGCCAAGTGACTGCTTTGATAGCAAGATTGCTTGTACCTCCAGAGGCTCATTGCTTGATCTTTGCTTATAACAATGGATGTTTACTTGTAGGAATTGTCCATTTGCTCTTTTCCATGAAAAATGTGGGGAGAAAACCAGATTGTTACAATACTTTCATTCAAGTTGCCTGGGGTGCTGCAAGACTGAAATCCCCTGGGTGGGCCAGGTTTGTGAGGCTGTGAGCTGGGACACAGAACAAATCAGAGCCCTCTTTAACCCTCTGCAAAGCAGTTCTGGGAGAATCCCCTTATGGATTCAATGTTCCTGCCCAGCAGTGCTGAAGGCAAGATGTTGGTGCTGAAATGGTCCAGACATTTCTGTGGATGCTCTGGATCCACTGGGCTGGGGGAGGAAGGGTTGAAACAATTGCTGTGCTTTATCCAGAATTATGGAAAGGTTATAATTGCTCTTATCCCAGTGCCTGAGCTTGAGCAGCAGCAGGAAAGCTCCTTCCAGACAGGTTCTTCTCATGCCTTTTTTGAGCTAGTAACTCAGAGGGTTCAAATTCCTTGATGCCAATAAAGGGGGATGTGGAGTTTCCTCTGCTCTTGTGTGAAGGAGATTTGCAGGCAGAGTGAAATACTGTGGTTGAAGGGCTCTATCTTGATGTGATTTATTTAGCTCATGAAAAATGTAAGAAGATTGAATTATATTGGCACCATATATCATGTTGCTGGGTAAAAAAATTAAGATATATTAGTGGAATTTAAGTGACTAGTTTATCACTGAATTTGCATTATGATTAGCCCAGCTGTCTCTGCAGTGTGCTCTGCCCTGGGCTTGGGCAAGAAAGCAGCAGGCAGGATGTCCAGGTGCTTTAGGAACTCCAGACAACAATAAAGCACACAGATGTGTGTGGCTATTATGGAATCATGTCCTAATCTGTGTTTTAACGATATCAGATTTAATAGAGTGGCAGGAGAAAATTGAGGGGGAGGATTTGCACCAAGGAGGAGGCTTTAGTGAAACTCATAGGATTTTGTTCAAGACTGAGGAACAAAAGTGAGGTAATTGCAGGACAAAGGGAAATTGAAAGAGTGTTTTCTGAAATACTGTAACTTGTCAATACCAGCACAAGGAGAGAGACAATTCCAGTAATCAGCAAGAGAGGAAAAATTCTCAAGAAACCATGAAGAATCCTGTTCATGCAAACGTTTTTTGCTTATAATAGAAATCGGGGAAGAAAAGCAAAGGAGTTAAAGAAAACTGTAGTTAAGATTATTTTCTAATCTTAATTTTCAGTTATATATTTTATTCTTTTTCAGGACGCTTTCAAGTCCATCTTCTAAAGGGTAATAATATCAAATTAAAATAATCTGAATAGAATTGCATTCTAGGAGTATTCAATACTTTTATACTAGAATTTTTGAGAAACTCAGATTTTAATTTTCAATTTGAACCTTCAAAACCAAATTAAATTTATAATTTAACAGCACAGTTTATTATCATTATTATCTCTGATTTTGACCTCATCCCTTCTGCCATGTTTGAGATGGTGGTTTCAATTTTGGGTTAAAATGCAGAGTAAAATGGTGTACAAATGGTGCAGTGCCCATCAAAGCATGGCTGGACAGTGCTGGGCTTCCTGTCCTGACAGGTGCTCACACTGTACAGCACCGAGAGCTCCTGAAAATGTCATGTGAGATGCAACTGCACAAATTACCAATTCTAAGGTTATGGATAGAAGAGCTCTGTCCAAGGGAAAACAACATCATGTTTAAAATCTAGACTGACTAAGTGGCTTAAGAGGACAAAATTTAATTAAATGCCTGGAGCCAGCCTGAACTGTCAGGAATAAATCTAAATTAAATATGATTACAAAGTGATCTAATAGAATGAGATAAGTTATAAATAAATTAGACATAGCTTGTGCGACAGAAACAAATCAACAGAAAGTCCTTGGGTGTATATCAGCCCTGGTACATTTTTATGACACAAATCAAAATAGGATGAGAATTCCTGACTGTACAGCAGAAAGGAGCCTATAAACATGATTGACAAATCTGCCAACAAAAGTTGAGTCCATGGGGGGTGGAGATGGATCATGCAGCAGTTTCTGTGTAACATGCTCTTGGTTGCTGAGAGGTTATGAATTATTACAAAAAGCCTGGGTTGCTGCTCTGCTTCTTTTAATAGCAGAAATGGTGGTGGATTTAAATGGAGAACTCTTGATACAGAAATTAAATGCCATTCCCAGAGCACACTTAATGTTTTTACCTTACTTTCTGCGAGTGAAACATGGCTTGTGACTGCAAAAATAAGCCAGGGAAATTGGCTGCTAAATTGGAATACTCCCTGTGGTTAATCCAGGTCACAATTAACAGAGTAATCCAAGGATTTGATTCTTGATAAAAAAACACGTGCTGCACCATTTTGTATTGCAAAAAGCAAACTGTAATTAACTTGTAGCCGTTGCTTGAGATGAGCCAATAAATAAATTAAGATGAGGCTGGCCACTTAGCAAATTGTATCAGCAAAAAGAAAAACCAAATCAAAAGGCACCTCAACAGTGGCAAATATCAATGTTTTAACCGCTGGCAAGAGCCAGCTCTTCCCCAATTAAAACAGCTTCAAAGAGAACACCTAGACTTCTGTTATGAGAGAAATAACCTTAGAAAAATAAAATGTGTACAAGCACAGAAAATCTTGTTGTTCAGCCTATTACCCTCTGAATATTTGTGTGTTAATTATGATTTCTCCTGGCACAGAGGCACATGGCAGGTTCAGGGGAGAGAAGCATGTAAAGAGCACACCCAGGAGAAAAAGAAAGAGTGCAAACAAATGTTTGAAATCTGACTAAATCAATGCTTTTTTAAAGGAAAATGTGACCAGGAGAATCAGGAGGCAGGCGAGGCTGCCTGTGGGACCAGGGAGTGCAACTGTCCCATTCAGGGTGGCCTGTTGTGTTCTTTCCACCCCAACACCCACATTTATGTGGGTGCTCAGCCTGGGCAGTTCAGCACAGATACAGCTACACCCCACATTTTTCTCTACATTTCAGTATAAGAGAAGTCAGATTTCTTATGAAATCATGGTTCTTCCAGCCTGCATTTCATCAATTGGTCACAGAACCTATTGCAGAGACTGATGATCAGCAAAATAAGACTGTCAACTCCCCCTAAGCTGCCTCTTTCTTTTGGGTAAAAGCATAATGTTGCCTTTTATTTTCTAGTCCTTATCTTGCTTTTTATAGTACAGTGTGAACTGATGCTGGCATGGAAAAACATGACAGTTCCCTGAATCAGCAGACATAGGTTTTAGAATGAATAGGGCTTCTGTGGGAAATTTATTAGGTTTAGAGACAGAATTACAATGGTAGTGGATAACGTAGAGAGGAATATAACCTTGAGGAAAAAAATGAAGCAGTCTACTTCCTAGTCCCCTGCCTATTTTGCAAGCTGGCTTTGTACAAACTCAAACAAGTATTTCCCTACCATTCTTTTAATTACTATTATTATTATTATTATTATTATCATCATCATCATCATCATCATCACCACCATCATTATAACTATTATTATTGAGATATTTATGCATTTTGCTCTGCCTCCCCCATGCTCTCAGCAACAGGGTGTGTTTATGGAAGTGTTGCAGGACCAATGTCTGTAGCTGCCTTTAGTGGAAGAGGGCAGTGAGATGAGCATTTTTAAATGGGAGCTGTAACTTGGTGTCCTCTGCAGGAGGGGATGCAGGGGAGCAGGCAATCAGCAGTTGCTGTTCTGCTTCCCTTCCCTGCTTGGCATGGGACTTTGGTCTCTGCAGGAAAAATGTCTTTTGAGAAAAGGCTTCACAAATCACACCCCTATCACATTAAGTAGTTTGTAGCCCCAGGACCTGAATTTGTCCAGTGAGTGTGACTTGAGCTGTCCTTTCCTTGCACAGCTGCTCTTATTTTAAACACCAGACTCAGCCCTGAGAAGGGCACAGCTGGGGTGGAGCTCAGGCCAGGTGGCTGAGCACGACAGTGGGACATGCAGGAGGTGCAGGGGGAGGCACCTGGGCACAGGTGGCACAGGCAGGACTGGCCCCAGGCACGGCTCTGTAGGTGCAGCCCTCCTGTGGATGTAACCCTATTCTCCTGAGGTGCTGAGCAGAGCCAACACTTTCTAGCAGCTCCTTTCCCTGAGCAATGCAGCCTCTTTCTCCACACAAGTGTCCCTAACTCGGCTGCAGTTTGGGTTTTCTGTGGCTCTGTGGGTGCTGGCATGGGCACAGCTGATCCTGGGCTGGCTTTAGGAGCTGGGGGACCACATTTGCAGGGTTATTGGATTAAACCACATTTGCATGAGCACCTGAGGAGAGAAAATATGGAGCTGGCTCAAATACTGTCAATACAAACTATTGCAAACAAACATTTTCCAAGCCACCACAGGGACCTTTTTATTGCTTTGGTATTGAAATTCCTTTTCCAGTCTTATTTGTTAATGGTATCTATACAGGAAAAATGCAGTGCCAATACTCTGGGTCAAAAGTACAACTGACTTTGCTGCCCTGCTTCATCTGAAGATTTGTCCTTGTACACTAAGGCAGAGGGGACTTGTTCCTGGTCAAAAACTAGCAAAACACATTCATAATTAGATGTAAAATGAATTTACTTACAAGACATTAGTCATCCTCACCATTTCAAGTAACTAATGTATTGGTGAAGTTAACTCTCCTTAATTCACACACAGAGAAAAGCCAGGATAAGTAATTGTCTGTTGTTGGCATCTTAATTTTGGAGCTCAGTGCAATATATTTGGTTGCTTGTTTCATGGATCTAATCATTGCTTCATTTGCTATCCCTGCCCTAGCTGGTATTCATTCTGTAGTTCCATTAAAGAGCACAGGATATCAAGATAAATCAATCAGCCTTTTCTCTTCATCATGGGACAAGTTTTCTCCTGCAGGAGAAGAGGCTCTTTGTCACTTGCTAAGCTTTGGCATCCCTTAGCTGCTGTTTCATTGCACCTTGGGCTGAGTTGCCCTTGCATGGACTGGCTGGTCTTGACTTTAGAAGCTGCTGAGCTTTGCAGAGCTGGTTTTATGAATTTGGTAATTTTGAAAGAGTTTAAAAGTCTTTTCCAATGGAAACAACTTCATGGTTCTAAAGAGCTGCTGCATATGTCAGGAGAAGCTGTAGCTGCTGCCCTGCTCCCCCAGAACAGTGTGCTGGGGTTGTGCCCTGGCTGGGCACGGCTCTGTGTGCCCTGCAGGGTGGAGGATGCTCAGGTCCTGGCACTGCCCAGCCCTGGGGCTGTGTTGAGCTCGGGCTGGGTGGGCACAGTGCCCACATGGGCTGTGGCCACCAGCATCACTCAGTGCTGGCCAGGGCTTGGCAACAACTCCAGCTTTGGACTTGATTTCCATTTTTATTGCTGCTGCACTTGGGGAAAATGAGAAAGGTGGTTATATCTGTGCTCACGTTTGCATCTCCATTGTTAGCCATGCCCCGACAGACCACGTTTTGCTGTTGCAGCACCCAAGTGAAATTGAATTTCTTAATAGGGAAACTCAGCCACACAGAGTCTGCAAGGGGCTCTGCAGAGATGTAATAACTGCTTGTTCACCTGTCAAAGTGGAAAGGAAGTTTGGTTGTTGCTTTGAGCATAATTTTTGCTGTTTCTGTGCCATGTTAGACTTGGATTCAATACTAAATAAATCAGAATTCATGAAAAAGGCTGCTCCTTTACATGGCATTAAATGGATTTTGAATACTGCACTGAACTGACAAAAATGGCACGGAAGGCAATGGTTGCACAGACTGCAGACCTTTAAACTGCATTGGAAAAGGACTTAAATATATTCTAAAATTGTCTTTCAAATATTTCTGTATTTTCTTACCTCTTCCTGCCCCACTCTCCCTCTCCTCCAAAAAATAATGAATGAGATTTCAAATATCCTGGGAAATATATGTAAATTTTAAACCTGTTTACAGGGATATTGTCAAATGTGTTTCTTTAAATAGCTTCCAACATTTTTGTTTACTTCTCTTGTACAGTTTTTTAAAGTGCAGAAATAATCCTCCTTGACCCACTGAAGCCTCTTCCCATTTATCAAAAATTGATTTTTGTGCGTTTCTACTAGAGCTTCAAATTAGCAGAACTGTGCTGGTAATTAAAATACAAATGATCATAGCAGTAGCCTTTGCATATGTAGATCACTTCATATAAACATCAAGATAGTGATCTGTAGCTGTTACATATCATTTGTATTTATACATAAAAACAGAGGGGAAACTGTTTAATACAATAAAATGTTCATTTATTGAAAATCCACTTCCCCTCTGCCTGGAGAGAGATGAGGCTCCTCCTGGGATGGCCAGGCCCTGGTTGGCAGCACTTTGGAGCTGCATCTCCTGCTGTGTGCAGAGCAGCAAAACCTTTCACTTTCCAGAGAGAACATTTGTACCTGCCTCGCATCTTCCCTGCTCTTGGCAGCAGGAGAGACTCTGCCCTGCCCAGGCACGATGAGTTCTGCTGGTTTCTAAGGCAACCATCACCAGCACATCCATCTGGACACATTTCAGGAGGCAGAAGGAAATCAAACCTGCACCCAAAGCCCCCCTGCTTGTCCAGGTGTGAGTAGCAGAAAATGATGTAACAGTGTGCAGACACGCATCTCTGTCACCTGAGCATCTTCAGCAGATCTCCCGTGTGCAGCCGTGTCCTGAGGATGCTCAGGGCTGGAGGTGGAAGTAAATATGCTGCAAATAGGCATTATCAGATAAAAACCAAATCAAAATGGAGTTCTCAGGCATATTGACACACAGATAGTTGCCATGCACTGGGTCACTGCTATCATGTCTCTGTGAACAGAGAGCAGCACCCTCTCTGTAACTGGAAAAAATCCATGATGGGAAGGGGGTCCAGAGCTGAGTTTGTTATTTGACTCCAGTTTTTACAGGAGGCTGCAGATCTGGGAGCTCACACCTGCATGTTGTGTGTGAGTTACACCATCAAGGGGCGTAGAAGATCACAAACTGCATGAGATGACGAAGTTTGAAATCAGTAGGGTGAAATTTGAAGATTAATGTCTAAACAACGACTCTTACACTTGGACAGTAGAGGGGTTTAACTGAATTTAAGCTGAGGAGGTGTGTTCCCTGGACTGGCTACTGGAAACCTTATGTTGGAGGACCAAATAATTTCTTGTTCTTTTATCCAGGGTGCAGCAGAGGTGTGAACCACAAAGAAGTGCAGATGGCATTGCTTTGCAGGATTTCTGCTGAAGGTTTTAGGTGTGAGTCAGGTTGGGAATGATGTTCACTCTGCTTTGGCAGTGGACTGAAGTGACAAGCACTTATGTTTTGTGAATAAAAGTTTCAATGACCCAATAGTCCCATTGAAATAAAAATAATTTGGTTTAACAAAACAATATCCAAAATAGGTGAGCTAAGGTGACCTCTTGTCCTGATGTTTTGCTTCATTCCTTTAAGAAGAAAGTACTTGACTGCTTTTCACAGTGGGAGGTGAGCACGCATTAAACTTCCCATGACTCTCAGAATAGCATGTTTGGGGAGGGAAGGAAAAAAACCTATTTGGTGTGAGTGGTCTGTTGTTTTCTTAAGCAGGCAGTGGATTTCTGGGGTGGCTGTTTACCCTCTGCCACGGTCTCTGTAGCAGATGTGAGGTGCCCTGGGGACACTGGTGGTGGCTGTAGCTGGGAGTGAGGTGCCCTGGGGACACTGGTGGTGGCTGTAGCTGGGAGTGAGGTGCCCTGGGGACACTGGTGGTGGCTGTAGCTGGGTGTGAGGTGCCCTGGGGACACTGGTGGTGGCTGTAGCAGATGTGAGGTGCCCTGGGGACACTGGTGGTGGCTGTAGCAGATGTGAGGTGCCCTGGGGACACTGGTGGTGGCTGTAGCAGATGTGAGGTGCCCTGGGGACACTGGTGGTGGCTGTAGCAGATGTGAGGTGCCCTGGGGACACTGGTGGTGGCTGTAGCAGATGTGAGGTGCCCTGGGGACACTGGTGGTGGCTGTAGCTGGGAGTGAGGTGCCCTGGGGACACTGGTGGTGGCTGTAGCTGGGTGTGAGGTGCCCTGGGGACACTGGTGGTGGCTGTAGCAGATGTGAGGTGCCCTGGGGACACTGGTGGTGGCTGTAGCAGATGTGAGGTGCCCTGGGGACACTGGTGGTGGCTGTAGTGGATGTGAGGTGCCCTGGGGACACTGGTGGTGGCTGTAGCAGATGTGAGGTGCCCTGAGGACACTGGTGGTGGCAGCTCTGCACCAGGGCTGGGGCTGTGGCACCGGAGAAGGTCACGGGCACCGCACCCAGGATCGATTGCACTGCTGTACTTTGAATAAAGGTTAAAGGAAAAGTTTTCTGCCATATGAAGTGGGTATTGATTTCCTGAAGGCTACTGGGAATTGCACTATGGCTACACTTTCTTTTGCTGAAATAGTGTCACCTTTTTTCCCCTTTTCGTTTTTATTAAAGGCCACAATGTCTCTTTACTCAAGCTCTCTGCAGTCTTTAGTAGTTAAGTGCTTTGCTTTCTGATTTTGTGAGGGACTGAAATGAGAGTATGATTTTAATGTTCCCTGTTATACCACCCACCAGTTCTGTGTCTATAAAATTTCATTAACTTTAATGATATGATAAAGAAACTCTTAAGAGCAATAATGCAGTGATGATAGAAAGGGAGTAACAAAGCAACTCAGAGCACTCCTGTTGTTCATGCACTCCTTATGAGGCCACGTCTTCAGTAATTCAGAAAGCAAATTTGGTTTGATTCATGTCGGTACCTCACAGATCAGTGTCACAGGGTGTGTGTGCAAACCTTCCTGTGCAGGGGTAAATTTGGCTTTCACTTGCTGGGGTGTCATGGATTACCCTCCACTCCCAGCAGTGATGCTCGTGATTCAAAACTTCTGCTTAACAGTGCACAACTGCTGACTTCTTTTCCAGCACACAGTTTATCCAGCAGTCCAAGGCAAGTACAAAATTATTGCATGCTCCCAAATTCCTCTTGCAGGGAAGGTTTTGTTATGAAAATTTAACACTTGATACAGCCTTGCCTTGAAATTGTACAGCCCTGCCACAAAACCATCCCATCTGTCCTTTCATTGTGACCATTCTGTAAAGAAGATGATGGTTTGTATGTTATTTTTGCAATAGAATTGCAAAAATTCACTGTGAGTGGGGACTACAATTTTGCAAGGCTGATTTAATTTGTTTTCTTGTTTCAAGGACAGATATAATCCCATATTTACAAAGTAATTACATCGTCCTTCATGTATAATACTTAGTCCGTGGAAGTTATTCATCATGTAATTAAATGAATGGTTACCTTTTAAAATTTATTGTAACAGGAAAAAAGTCTACCAAATTTGTACAGTACTAAACACAGATGCTGGTTAAAGTGACCAATAGTTGAGCTACATTATAATTATGTATTCTTTCAATTGCTTTTCTTTCAAATTAATTCAGGAGCATGAGTATTTTACTAGACTTGGGTTTTATTTCCCATTCACTGGTATGCTGAGGGGAGTTATATCTGAAACTAAGGATTAGAAAATAATAATTTTGCAACCACCTGAAGTGCCCATGTCACTCATGTCTGTCCTGTAATGCCCAAAACCTTTGCCAAGTGTTTAGAGCATTCAAAATAATGATAACGATTTTTCATTCATTTGGTAAAAGAGAGGGAGAAAATAGAGAAGAGAAACTGAAGTGACCTTTTGTGGTAAGCAGAAATGTGCCAGTATTGAAACACAATTATCTGAAGTGCCTGTGGGTACCAGCTTCCTGTTGATAACCCGTGGTGCTAATTACCTGCAAGAATTCAGGGCAGATATTTGTGACTTGAATTAATTGGCTCTCAGGAAAGACAGTGCCTGCAGAGGCTGTGGAGAGAAAAAAATACAGAATTTCAAGATGGAAAAGGTGCTTGTGATCATGGTGGGTCCTTTTGGTTCTGGTTTCCAGCATTCTCCTCCACATGTGTGGTTGTGTCTCAGCCAGTCTGTGAGATGTGATGTTTGATCACACCCTTTTAACATTCCCAGTGATTAGAAATGTGATTTTGCAGCTTTTCCACCTCTTTGTCCCCCTATAGCCTTGGAAACCTGTGGGGCAGAAGCAAGCTGGCCAGTTAATCAAAATACAATGTACTGAAAAGGTCAAAATAGTGGAGCAGACTCAATATATTTTTCCTAGAATGGGAGGCATTAATATTCTGTGTCTTTATAGACCACAGTGTAATGTCAAGTGCTGCAACATCAGAGCAGAAAATAGAAGAAAGGCAATAGATTCCCTTGACAAAGATTTTAATTAGAGTGAGTAATGATACAAAATTAACTAGTGGGTTTTTAGCATGTCTCATTTTGGAAGATACATGGAGTTCTGTGAAGTGGCTCGGAGGATATTTCGTTTTGCAAAAACCTGAGTGATTTACACGGTGAATAAAGTCAGCAACTTTGCTTTTGGATAAAAATGTGCTGAAATGCCCACTGGTGGTAGTGAAGGCAGGACAGCATCGCTTCTGGGCTATGAGGTGCCCGTGGCAATTCTCTGCCTAAGCTTTCCTGCTCATCTTCCATAGCTGAGTTAATTTGCACATATCCTGGTGGAGAAGTAAATTGGTGTTACATTTTAAAAGGGATTAGGTGGGATCAGGTTTTTCAAAGAGCTTGGTGCCCACCAGGGTGTTAAAAAGCCAAAAAACTTTTGTGAGGGCTTGAGTCCTGCTGCCTTGAGCATCTGGCCATGGAGAGCCCCAGAAGATGATGCATAATCCAGGGAATTTTTGCAAAGTTAATCTTTACTGCCACACTGAAAAAGCAGCTGCTGAGCCACTGAAGATGTGCTTTGAGCTTCAGAAATGCTCTGCTACCCCCAGCCCAGCCCCTGTGAGGGCAGTTGATGTCCATACACAGGGACAGCAGAACAAGGGTCACTAATTAGGGACCTCTATCTGCTTAGTTAATGAGACCTGAGCATCTCCTGATAGCCCCACAGTCACACACCATTCAAAGCCAGGGCTGGGCTGAGGGTGTGCTGACACAGATGTTCTGACCTGTGATGCTTCTATAGAAGTGTATTTTGGCCCCTGCTGCCCACTGAAGCCCCTGTCCCCTCGCTGGGCACAGCTGGACAAGCAGCACTTGGGCAGGCACTGACCTTTTCTTTTGCCCTGGTGACAGATGTTCCTCACAGACATGTCAAAATGTGTTCTTTCTACTCCCTCTCTTCTTTTCAGAGTGTCTTTTTATTGATTAGTCCAGGCAGGTAAATCTGAGCCTAAAGTAATTACCTTCTCTTTGTTTCATAAGGTCCCTGGGCCCAATATATTTTAATGACTTTCCTCCCCTTTAATGGATATCAAATGACTCCTTATGACATCCATCATTTCTCCTCAGTGACCCTGTTGGCTGGCTACAGCTGGTTCAGACAATTCTGGGCAAACAGGCCTTTTAAAGATAATTAACATTCAAAAAGGTCAGTTACCCTTGCAGGGCTGCATGCTGATGTTCTGCTGTGAGTAAGAGAGTTTAGCTACTCTTTATTACAAACACCCAATTCAAAACCCTAAGCACAGCCAAATCCATTTGTAGTAATCCCACACAGGTCTGACTTTCACCTCACTGCATATGAATATTGAGCTTTTAATTTTTTCCAATTCCTTCTACCAGCAAAGGGCTCAGCTATATCAATTCCTATCAAATTGTTACAAATATTAGCTTCTCCCACTGCCTCCTGCCTACCTACTCCAACACTTGCATCCTCAGAGAAATATTTGCACTTCTTCATTCCCCAACAGCATTAATGAATGATCTTGGAGCTGTAGGAGCTCTAACCTAAGAATCCACTCCCTTGTTTATGTCAGCCTAGCTCCATGCTCCTTTCTCCAGGAAAAACACTTTGGACCTGAACATCTATATATTTATATTTATATTATGTATATGTATATGTATATGTATATGTATATGTATATGTATATGTATATGTATATACGTACATGAGCATATGACTATGCATATATGAATATACATAGGCATGAGCAGAAGCATTATATCTATAAGATGATGGGTGCTCTCCTGAGCTGGAACCATTGCAAGGGGAGTTCTTAGTGATCTTGTGATACAGAATGTCAGGAGAATATGTTTAAGGACTTGCAAGGCCTGGAGATGGTGGCTAGCTGGCAGGGTAGCTTTGCAGACGCTGTCTATTCTGGCTGAAGGAAATGGCTTGGTGGTCTTTTTGTTTCTAAATGGGATTGAGACCAGATAAGGATTTAACCCAAATTGCTGAGGTGGAAGAATCCCAAGGCTGACTGTGTGGAAAAAGCAGCTTTCCCAGAGAATAACTGCTTACAATTATACAACTGACCCAAATAAAAGTGCCCATTAGGACCTGCAAATGGAAGCACTTTCTGAACGCACATCCTCCTACAAACTGAAACTAAACTGGGATTTTTCTTTCCCGAGAAAGCTGTGTCTGAAAACAAATGTATTTTTTTGCTCTTGCTGCAAGAGTAGCTCATTAACACTGAGCTTCTGTGCTTTATTATTCCAGCATTACATGTTTATCTGCCAGGTACTTGTCAGATCAGGCTGCTCTGTGGACAAGACAAGCAAGGGGGAGATGTAATTGTTAGCAAGGGAGATGGGTTCTGACCAGCTTTTCAGTGTCAGCATGTCTGCTGTGTCTTGGATTTTCTTATTTTTCAGCCTGTGCTTCTCTTTGCACCAAACCTTTTAGCCCTCATGATTCTCCATCCGGGGCTTGCAGGCCTTTTTAGGAACAAGCAAATGGGGTGGAGGTGGTGGCTACTCAAGGCCCAAGCAAGTTGGTGATAGCCACATGGCCATTATCATGATGGTTAACACCCAGGTTTCTGTTGGATGGTTAATGTGCAAGCTTACAGATGGATAAATGATAAAATTAAGGATTTAAAGGTTTTTGACCAAAACATGGCTTTTATCTTTTCTACTCTTATAACTTTTGAGAAGACACAGTCCTGGCCCCACCATGGGCACTGACACTCCCAACCCCAGCTGGATGCCCAGCATGGCTTTGGGAACCCTTCCAGTGATTTCTAAAGAAGCTCTGTCTCTGCAGGAGCTGCTTGTCTGCTCAGGTCACAGGAGGGCTCAGGGGCTTTGATTTCGGGGCATTCAGAGGATCCCAGCTGTTCTGAGCACTGCAGTGAGGGCTGGTCATTTGAGAAAGAGATGTGGAATTTGGTTTATTTCTCAGACTGAACAAACCCACGAGGGCATAAAATCTCAGTCTGTTTATGCAGACTGTCTTTATTTAAACTGCAGCTACAGGTAATCAGTCAAAGCTGCTCCAACTGCACCGGTGACTTCAGGAAAGTCACTGCCAGCACCAGCCTGGACACTGTTGGACAATATGCTAGAGCAGGAGTAGGTGTCAGTTCTCCTCTCCCATCCCTGCTGATGGTTATTACTGCGCTCTGGAAGTCTCCTTCCCACTGATGGCTGATCAATGAGCTCGGCATTGCTCCAAAAGGACTTATAGGTCAGTAGTAAAAGTGCAACTATTAGTAAGTTTGCCTTTTGTGCCAAGTATTGCAGCATATTTGCCCACCTCCTCCCCAAATAGTCTGCTTATTGAATTGTTATTTTTTTTTTTACACTAACAGATGGTTCCTAGTGGCTGGCATCTGCAATATTTGGGAACAGATTGATAAAATTGATAATGACCGGTTTCTGCAACAGATGGCTTATAGACAGATTTGGGTGTAAACTGACAATGTTACATCTAAAGAGAAGTTTCCAATGAACCCACACATTACAGCTATGATTACAACATCATTTAGACCCTGAAAAATGAATCTAAGCTTAGCATAGCACTATGAAGTGTCTAAGACAAAGGTTAAGAAAGATTGATTAGTTAATTAGCATTGCTTTATTAGCATTTCACCACATCTGCACGATGTTTTTACATAAACATTCCCAGCCTAAAATGACAATGATGATGTTTTAATATTTATTGTGTAGATAGGCAAGAATTCAATTTACTTTATAAAACAGAGTTGTCTCAGATTTGCAAGCCCCATGTGATAGAAAATGATATGTAGAAAGAATATACTGCCAAGAGTGAGCCCCAGGCCTGGTGGGGTGGAAGAACATTGACTGCAGTTGTGGCTTTTCAAGCCTGCTCCCACTTGTGAGCAGAGCACTCTGCAGTCTAGGCTGGTCTGGAGGATGGCTGGGGCTGCTGAATTGCGTTTTTGTGCAATTCCTCTGCAGGAACCTGCAGGAATCTGCAGGGTTCTCCAGAGCCCTTCACAACAGCTTTGTGGTGCATGTCTGCCCCCAATCTGGACAGCAAATGTAAGAATATTCTTGTGGAGTGTACTGATACCACTTTGACACGGGATTTTGTGGTTCCATAGCATGAGAGGAGTTGGGTTTGTGGCACCTTGGCAGCTGAAGGCAGCTGAGATGTCTCCTGGCTCCTGCTGAGCCCTCTGACATCTCTGTGCAGGGCCAAGCAGGGTGATGGCTGGGTTTGATGGTGTCACTGCATGTCCTGTGTCACAGCAAAAGCTCTCAGAGAGCTGTGGGCTCAGAGAGGTGCCAAGCAGGGTTCAGAGACCCCAAAGCAGGGCTGGAGGCAGAGGAGTGCTGCTGTGCTGCTGAGCAGCGCTCCATGGCTCCTTGTGCTGGGGCCTTACCAGCGTCTGCAGCACTTCAGGGGAGACATGCAGCAGAAGGGGAATGCCCAGCACACCTTTACTGCTGTTGGGTATTTTTTTATCACTTCTTACGAATTGCTTTATTTTCCACAAAACTGCTAGGCCTTTGAAATGCTCCCTGTGTGATGCTGCCACTCATTCCAACAACTCATTGGCCCATCCAGCCAGCACATGGCACCTCCTGGAGATATTTACAGCAAGAGGCCACCTCCATGGGTCTTCAGAGCTAGAGCACTTTGCTCCATCCAAGCACTGAAGGGTTATGGTCCCTCTCTGGTGAAGCCCAGGGCCAGTGTGTGGTGACCCTTGAGCTGGCAGAGTGTCTTTGAGTAAAAGCTGCAGGTTCATCCATCCCAGCTCTCAGCCCATCAGGAGCCCTGTGCAGTGAGGGATGTTGAGCAAGACTTCTGTGAGGACTTGGCCTTGCTTGGCACTGGGTTTTCCTACCTCGATCAGGGACTCTGGACATTGTGAAACAAATTATTCAAAGCTTGCCTGGACACCTTAATTTGTGCCAAAGCTCTCAGAGGTGAGCCATGCTGGAGCTGGGAGATGGGTGATGAAGATGTGAGAGGTGAACACTCCTGATAAATTCACCTGCCCAGAAATGTCCTGCTGGGGTCAGTAACCTGGGGCAGACAGTGAAGGGACAGCTCTCCAGAAGGAGTGCATTTCCATCTTTACTGGTAAAGCTCTAAATTGCTGGGTTGTGTTTCCAGCAGTGAGAGAACAGAGATACTACATGAGGAATCCAGATTTTTGCTGGTACAATTGGCATCATGGGACAGTTTTGTTCGTTCCCAGCAAAGGTATTTATAAATCCAGGCACTCTTCCTGTAGGCAAAGCTTGAACAGTTTAACTAAAATGAGTGTAAAAACAAAGAAATCTGGAGCAAAACCCCTTAGGGAATAGCAGTTCAACTGAAAATAGTTCTCTGGTTGACTTAAACAAACAAACTTTAAAACTGGGCTGCATTAATTTAATCTGGAACTGCATGTTTGGTGGTGTCTTCCAGTGCAGAAGTGCAGTTAGGTGAGCTCTCTGCCCTGCAGAACTGCATGTCTGTACTATTTCTCTCAGTAGCTTCTTTTTTGTAAATTTATTCTTTTCCCTTCCTCTTTTACTTCCTTTAAAAAAAACCAAAAACAACTGGTTTGTTTTAAAGAGCAGCAGGATACAGGTGGCTATGGACAGGGTCTCATAGGAGTAACAGCTTCAATCGCCTTCACCTTTTTTTTCTGCATGGCAATTTGTCAGAGCCTTTTGTAAAATATTTGTAAAATATTCCAGCTCTGGTTCTGATACAGACATTGTGATTGACATGCAGTTTTCATTGGGTTTGAGTAAATGTGGCTTTTGGATATCAACCTGGAATTGCATTGGTAAACACAGAACTGAATTTGACTGGGACTATTTGCATCTAGTATCAGATTGTGGAAAATAGTGTCCACAAAATTGAAGCGAAATATTAAAATTCTTGAAGCTCTTTAATCCTTTTAGTTCTTCTTTTCTTTCTCTGATATGAGGTTCCTCAGATGTGGAAAAACAACACCCATGTGCAATACAAATGTATCCAAACAGTGAGGTTAGTTTATTTACATAAATGCTGCTTTCCCTGCCTTCCTGAGATTATTTTCAGTGCAAATCACTGTTGCTTGAATGTGCAGTGCTTATAATGACTCAAAAGCTATTATGGCTTCTGCTCTGAGGGATGATCAGCTTCTGTAGCAATGCCCAGAGAAATGTTCTGCTTCCTAATTGTTGCTCAAGGCAGCTAATTTGCCTTTTTTCCCAGTGTCAGGTGAAATGAGGCATTCCTGTTTTGGTTTTTATTTTTCTGGGTTCCTGGAGTAGGCAGAGTGAGGGCCATGGGAGTGGTTGGATGAGGGAAGGGACCTGCAGCCCTTCTGAGCTCAGCAATCCCCTCTGCCCCAGCCCTGGGGACATGGGGGTGTCCCCTCCATGGGGAGCAAGGCTGGAGGCATTTCTGCTCCTGACACTGCTCAGTTTCAGCCTGGGTTTGGGCCCTGAGGCCCCTCTGGGTCTGGGTCCATCCTGGGAATGAGAAGGTTCCATCCTGGGACTGTTTGAGTTAATTCCTTTTATTTTGCTTTCTCAGGAGTTCTGACTTCCCACACCTTCAGGAAAGTTCTCAGCACCCATCAACTCTTGGTGGAGTGGGCTGGAACCTGTTCCTGGCACTAAAGAGAAATCTCTTCTCAGTCTATCATTTTTTGATCAGGATTTAAGGAAGCCTTGACTTATCTCAGCTGCCCACATCTCAGTGTCTCCCTGTCATTGACCAGCACAGCCATTCTGGTGAGATATCCCACATGATCACATTATGTGTATAATTAGTATCCTATTCTTATTCTCTAGTTTGATGAAAGAAAAATAATTTAACACAAGAATAAACTGAAACCCAGCTAAGACCCTGAGTCTATTTTTTTTACTTGTAAAAACTGGAGGAGATACGTGAGATTTTACATCGTGTATGAGCCAATGATCAAATGTCATCTTTGCAGTACAGGATTAAACACTGACTCAGGTGTTCTTCCCATATTCTAAGTACCAGATTCTTCTTTCTGTCCTTATCATATGACAGGCTCCCAAGCTGAGAAGCTCAAGCCCAGAGGCAATGGGAAGCTTGGGTTGATTTTCAGGAAGAATGAGAGAACTTCTGTCAGTAATCACCTCCTGCTGTAGAAATAAAGCCAAAAAAAAAAAAAAAAAAAAAAAAGGGTTTGCCTGGGGCATCAGTGATGGTTGTAATGGTTTTGCACAGCTGGGCTTTTGAAAGAAAATATACAGGAAAAAAAGGCAAAAAGGCTCATTTCAGGAAAATGTCCCAGTAAGATGTTGGCTGAAAACTGTGGTTTATGCCCAGTGTTCCTGGGCACTTTTACGATTGTTGGGTGGCCTCAGATCAACAGAAAATGGCACAAGGTTATGAAAATGAGAGATTCAGGTGAGGCTCTGGGTGGATGCTCCCTCTCTCACGTGCTCACACTCACATTCATGTTCATGCAGTATTCAAGGAGGTTTGAACCACAGTAAAATATCAGCAAGAAAAAGCATAAAGTCTGTCTGACACACAAGAAATTTGGGCTTAACTAAAAAAAAAAAAAACTTGAGGCATGCTGCTGGAATGAATATTGAGCTGTGCTCTGGATTCCTAATAGATATCTTAAAAAAGGATATATTAAAAGGGCAGCCAGTTCCTATTACTTTTAGCAGATTTCATGGTCTGCTTTCAGGCTATTGCAATGAATAACAAAAATCAAATATTCATTCTATTTTCCTATTTGCTTTTTCTAACCTACTGGGTCCCCAGAGCACTGTGGAATTGAAGTGCATCTCTGATTGATAGCAGCGAGAAAGCAACTGTAAGTCAGTTCTAAATTGTTCTAAGTGCCAGATTTATATTTAATAAAAATATATAGGTAAGAGGCATTGCTTCTCATTAGTGAAGGAATTTATGGGTTTAATATGCAAATGGCAAGGATCAGCCCAGAGAAACAGAGCAGGTCTCAAGAGAAAGTTCACTTAGGTTTGGCTGCAGGCTGAGGCCCCAGGCCCCTTTATTTCTATTTGGTCAGGCTTGGTAAAGCCACATTGGAAGAACTTGCAAAACCAAGGGTTTTAGGGACAAATCTCTTTTGGGAAAGGCCACTGTTGTACAATATATTTCACTGGGGCAGCTGCTTCAGCAGAAATTCAAGAGCCATTGAAAAGAAGCCAGCTTTTCTGTGTTCATGAGCATTACACTGATTTCTTTCCACTTCTCTCTTGGTCAGAGTAAGTACCAGATATTTCCTGGTACTTTTATTCCTGTAGAAAATGTGTTCACACCCAGAGTCAAAATGACTTAGGTAATAACAAATTATTCTGATTTCTGTTTTCCTGACCCTGCTGGCATACAGCTTCTCCAGTGACTGTGACAAGCATAATCAATAAATGCTATTGGCTGCACTTCCTGGGGCTCAGAAAGGGATTTGCTTTAGATCTAGTAGGGCAGTGGAACTTAATTAGCAATTGATTATTAAAGGAGTTCACTGATGAATAACGGCAATTTTATATGTGTAACTTTATCTAGATATAAAATGTGATTCATAAGCACTGGCAGATTTTTAAAGTCCTTGCTGGAGCACAAAAGTTTCCAGGGCTCTCCTTGCTGAGCATCCTGGTCCCTGTTTGCCACTGGTGATGTGTGAGCTCCCGTGAGGGTGAGGGACCTGCAGGGACAAGTCCTGGCTGGAAGGGTCCCAGCAGGGCTCTGGGATGGCTTTTCTGGCAAGGGCTTCCCACGTGCCCTCACCACCAGGCTGTCACAGGGACATTTTTCTCTTTCTCAGGATTGTTCATAGAGGTGCACAGAGAGAAGAAAGAGAAAACAATTTCTATTTCTGCTCCTTGTTTTGCACACGTGCAATGTGCTTGGAGAATTGTTTACCTGGAGTGAATGCTTGATTGGATTCTGGTGAGATTGTTTGATCCTGATGGCCAATCCAATCCACTTGTGTCGGGACCCTGGAGAACAGGGTCACAATTTGGGAATTAGTTAGACACAGTAGTTAGAACAAGTAGGTTTGTAGTTTTAGTATCTCCTTTATACAGTATATTAATGTATTATAGCATAGTTATAATAAAGAAATCATTCAGCCTTCTGAACTGGAGTTGGACATCATCATTTCTTCCCATTGGGTTCACCTGCATTTTACAATACCAGGGTACTCAGGAGCTCAGGGGGACTGACCAAAGTCGCACCTAAAACTGCCCTTCAGAGTGGAACAATGCAAATGCTGTGTGTGGGACACATAAACAAGGCTTCTCTGGCTGCAGCTGAGCAATGGCTGTGCTGAGGTTTTGCTCCACAAGACTCAGTCCTCTCCATCCTCCCCTCATGCAGGATGAAAACACAGGTGAGCACCCCAGAACCAGCACCTTGGTGCTCAGTGCCCACCCTTGTGAAGGTTATGTGGGGTCATCCCCTGATTTATCTTTTGTGCCCTTCATCTTCCTCTGCTCCCCACATCCTCTCTCTTCCTCTGTCCAAAGGCTGCTCTGTTCTGTCCCCCCCCGCCCCTTTTCTGCCTCCACTTGTTTGTTTGCTTTATGTATATATATTTTTTACTGGTTTGTCTTCATCATTTTGTCTCATGGGGACTGCATTTAGTACCATCTTACTACTTTCTTTTTATGCTTCCTACATCCAAATTGCTCAGTATATCACCAAATATCATCCTGTCACTCTCTCCCATACCCATTTACTGCTGCTGCTGTTTGAGGCTGCAGCTCTGTGTAAACAAGGAGATGGATAAATTACCCAGAGGGTTCATGTTCACCTCCCATCACCCACTGGCCATGAGGCACGTCACACGTTCCCTGGACATGAAATGGTCTTTTCCCATCATGGGCTGTGGGATAATAAAAGAGCTGCTTACAATAGAGTAGGCCTAAGGTGACAGAAAACCAGGAGTGATTTACCCACTCTATCTACTTTTATTTATAACTTGTGGCTTCTCTTCTGAGGGGAAATAAAAAGGGGTGTTTGACTTTCCATTTCTGGGTTATAGAGCAGAGGGTCAAACCCGAGTTTTTGACTTGATGGTTCCCATGACCTGAAATAATGTGACAAGTGGAGCAAAATGACAAATTGCCCTTTAAAGTGTGTGCAGGTGTCACTGGGAGTAAATTGGGCACAGAAATTGATTTCATGGTATTTGCCTCTTACGTTGAGGTAAGAGACTGAGCAACTTATTCAGATTTTCAGTAATTTGGGCACCTACCTTTCTTCCCAGACTTATAAATTGTATTTTTCATGCAACAGCCTCAGTTGTTTGGAACTAACATGCAGTTACTGCCCACAACCAGCAGCATTAGTAAAGCTTGACAAAAAATGTGTATTTACCATCCAGGCTTACAGCTTCTATCACTGTGTGCATTTTCAGGGAAATCAGTGATTCAAGGTCAGGCTGGATGGGGCCCTGAGCAACCTGTTCTTGCTGGAGATGTCCCTGCTCATTGCATTGGGACTAGATGACCCTAAAAGGTTCTTCCAACCCAAATTGTCCCATGATTCCATTCCTCATCTTACCATTCTAAAAACCAATTCCCAGCAAAAGAAGGTTCTGTACCAGCAAGCTCTCACTGCAGGCTGATGCTGTTGTGCCTTCCTGAGGGAACATCACTCATGGTGCAGGGCACTGGGACCATCTCCTGCTCAGCAAAGCCTCTCGTGCTGGTTTGGACGTGCTGCAGCAGCATCTCCTGGGCTGTTCCTTGTTTTACTGAAGGCGATTCTGCATTTCCATGTCCTGCATTGGCAGAGCCAAGCAGTTTTCCTGGTGCTGATGACAATCCTGCCAGTTAAGTGTGCTCCCACATCCAAAATAGCTCTGCATGGAGCATGGCAAAGAGCCTGGAGCTGTGCTCCAGCAGGGATGTGTGAGGTGGGCAGCAGGTTAAGGAGGAAATGGAGATAAGGAAAGCAGCTGCACTACCATGGGGGCTGCTAAGCCTGTGAGCCTTAGATAAACAAAGCTAATACCTTAATTCCCAAAACTATGTATTTTCCCTCTTTTCATCTCAAAACGATAAATATGTCAACTGATTCTGAGATCCTGGAAAACTGAAGTCATCATCAATCACAGACCTCCCCTACTTGACTACCCACCAGGTGAAATTGCAGAAAAGGACATCACCACTTTTCTGTTTGGTTGCCTCCAAGCAGGGCTGATGCTTGTGTTGGGGTGGGATGGCAATCACAGCGGGGCAGCAATTTTAATTGCCAGGCTCTCTATGAAATGCAGCAGAACTCCCTTTACAGAATTTGATGCTGTGGCAAATGTAGCTAGGAAAGAGATTTTCTTAAGTGGATAAAATAGGTCATATACTCTTAATTGGTAGAGAGTGTTTTCAGTTGTTAAATAGTGTTTTCAGTCATTTAAGTGGATCCTGGAAAAAACCCAACACTCACATTATGAATTTATCTCTGCAACCGTAAGAAAATCTTCATTTCTGCTCAGTTTAACACAGCAGGTTCAAGCAGCTATTTAGCTTGACAAGGATAAATCTGTGTTCAGTATTCACAAAATGGGTCAAATGTGTTAAACAACACCTGTTGTAGTGTGACTTAATCACCAGATACTAAGTTTGTCACCCAGGCTTCTCTGGGAGAACAGGCAGGGTTTGTTAAAGGAGAAGAGGTGTCTAAAAGGAAAACCCCTTTCTGCCTGAGGCAGGATCAGTCTTTGTGGAAAGAGAGACAATGAAGTCTCCACTCTGTGACACAGAGCAATTGGCCAGACAACTAAGAGCAAAACCCAACCCATCTCATGAGAACAGAAAATGGCATTTATTCTGGAGCACAAGCCCCCAGCAGAGTCCCAGAGCAGCCAAGGTTTTGCTCCATCCCATCCCTCTGCACCCAGGTGTGCTTGAACCTGCTCATAACCTTCCCCTGTGCCTCCAGCAGTACCCAAATTCTGCCCTGAACTGGCTCAGACTGATTTGGCTCTTGGATCTGCAGGCTGGGCTCAGGACAAGGCTCTGGGCAGTCACAGGGACCTGCTGAGACAAACGTGGGAATTTGGCAGCTCAGCTCCAGCAGCCTTCACAGTGGTGGGCATGCAAAACGGAACTGATGGAGTTTCCTTTGCCTGCTAAAGGAAGCATGAAACAAATTATTTTGTGTCCAAAGTTTGTAGTAGAGCCATGAGGGACTTCTAATTAGAGAGCTAATGTGCATTTTCCCAGTGATTAGGTAAACATATTTTTTTGTTATTTATAATAGCTTCCATCACACAGATTCAACTAATTACAAAAGCTTCCCTTGTAGGAACCATTTAAAATTTTAATTCCAATTATTTTTTGATAATTCAGAAACATTTTTCCTATTACTCATCAGAAAGCAGAAAGTTAATCCATTCATTACCATGCTGAAAGGCTGATTTGAAACCAACCATGGATTACAAAGTCAGAGTGAAGGTGAAAAGCAGGAGTTTGCTGTGCTGAAAGCTGAGGGGGGTGGGAACAACTGTAAAACCCACAATAGCACAAGGCTGAGAAAAAGGAATTTTTTGCAGAGCTGAAAAAGAAATTTTTTGCAGTGGTGCATTTACAGCCTGAGCACTCCCATGTCCAGGGAGCTCCTTTGTCCTGCTCGGTGTCAGCCTGGGACGTGCAGGGCTGGACTGGTCCTGCTGTTCCTCTGCCAGATGAAATCCAGCTGTGTTAAATCCAGCTCTTAGCTGGATCTGCAGCAATTCAAGGAAAGCAGACAGGGTGGGAGAGAGTCCTAAGGATGCTGGAACATGGGGCTTGTGTTTGCACCCCAGAGACATCCCCCAAATCCCACACAGGCATAACCCACAGCACTCTGTTGGGAACTGCAGGCACTCTCTCATGTGGTAGCTTTGCCTTTAAAAAATACTTGTTTTACCCAAACCCTAAAAAGGCCAAAGGTTCAAAGTGTCTTTCATAAGCACTGTGGGATGACAGTGAATCTCCTGTAATTCCTTTTGACTCAAAAAAATAGAGGTCAGGTCCTACCCATATCCCTCTCCTTAAATTAGATGCTTTCAGTGGAATTGCACTGATTTACAGCCCTGGACAAAGAATGAATAAATTTATTTTAACTGAAATGACCTTTTTGTAATGTACCCAATCTGGAAATTAAACATCCCATCTGATATCCCATTTGGAATTTCATTATATGAAGCTGTAAGAAATTTACAGCTTTTTTCTCTGAAAAGTGATTATGCTCTCTGTTACAAACTCCTATAAAATCCTACAAAATTTGCTCCTGCCTCCCAATTTTGTACAACAAACTCCAAATTCAGAAGCCTATAAAACTAGTTTATTGAATTCAGTGTGAAAAGCTTTGGTTTCTGTACATAAATACTTTCAGAGTTGTATTCTTACTACCTCTTATCTGCCCCAAATATTTACTTAAATACACCTTCTGAAAGAGAGCTTCAACCTTGAGAAATGAATTGCTCACTAAAACGGGTTTGACAAGCCATGAATGCAGCATTCAGGTTAGAAAAAACAAAGTGTTTTAGTTTTGAAATGCACTTTGCAAGGCAGGTCTGTGTCTTTTGGAGGTGCACGCTCAGAAGGTCCAGCTCAGCCCAGATTTCTTGGCTGAGGAGGGATTTTTGGGAGCTGTCAGTCCTGGTTCAGGGATGGAGACACTTAGGAAAGGCTTTGCAGGCAGCAAACCAGAGGCAGGGAGGAAAAGGAGGGACATGAAGAATGTCTCATGTGAAAACAGTGGGGGTAGATTTGACCTTTCAGACCTTGAAAGACAATGTTCTCAGCCACTGCTGTGAGGGCACTACACCCACCCAGCAACGTTATCCTCTCCCAGACATAAAAACCAGCTTGATGAACACCCATTGTCTCACCATTCCTGTGCCCTTCACGGCTGTTCTGGATGCTTTTTAAAAACCCGGCCTGGAGGGGAGTGCAACACCTCTGGTACTGTACAGCCACATTAGGAGCCTGATTTGCTCTCAGCAATGAGCTGTCACCTCCTTCCCATCAATCCTCCCCTACAACCTGGGCAGAATAAATTGGATCAAGGCAGCAAAACATTCTGAATGGGTATGGGCTCAGTGACAGAAATCACGTAGGAAATTGGGTCTGGGGCTGCGGCACTGACACCACAGAGGAATTTCTGCTGAATGTTGGGCCTCAGAACAGCAGGATGAAGAGATTTTCTCTGGGCCTGAGTCACTGCTGGGTTGGCAGAGCTGTGCACACTGTGCCATGTCCAGCAGGCTCCTCGCTCCTTTCCTGATGTGCCATGGCTCTGAAAGTGAGCCTCTCACCCAAAGCAGTCCTTTCTTCTTCCCTCATCCTCCTCTGGTCATGGGATGACCAAAGCTGGGAGCATGCTTGGTGCTGTCACTGCTTGGAGCTGCAGAATGGTAAATTTAACTCAATATTGCTGAGGATTTCCTGGGGGATGCTGGAACCATGAGAGACCTTGTGCTAGAGAGCCAGAGCTCAGCCTGGCTCATCTCTGGCAGCTAATGAGCACGGACAGAAGGCAAAAGTGATGGATCAACTCTGCCAAAGTGTTTTCCAGCACATCCCCTGCATTCAGCTGGCCTAAGGAGCTGCACAGTGCCATTGCTGTGTTAAAAGTGCTGTGGTGGCTTCCACAGGCACGGGTGGCAGTTGACCTGAGCTTGCCAAGCTCTGTCCCTGGGATAGAGACCACTTAGAGAGCAAATACAGCAAATATTTGTCATTGCTTCAGCCTTTTGGAGAGGCACCATTGCACAGAGGCCAGGCTGCCTCAGTCCATGGATTAAGGCAGGTGGTGAGCCCTAGAGAGGAAAACATGCTGGTGTCTTCCTTGCAGGATGCTGGGAGGGTCTGTGGTTTTTGGCTTTCACCCCTAAGGAGCCAATCCTCCTGCCTTGGCAGCTTGTAAAGCTCTGAAGGCAAAAGCCAGACAGCAGGAAAAATCCCTCACTGCTGTTAATAAGCAGTGGGGCTAACGAGGCTGAAGCTGAGTGCATTAAGAGCCCACCTGAGCACAGAGCCTCTTCATGACAGCCAGAAAGGATCCATTTGCTTCCCCCAGTGATGGGCAGGCAAAGCCTGTCATCCTTGTCATTAAAGATTGCTCCAAAGGGAGCAAACACCATGATGAGATGTGCCAGGGCCAGCAAGGCTCAGCAGCCCTGCCAGCCCAATGCAGGTGCTTTAGCAGCCTCCAAAGTGACCCAGAAACGCTGCCTGGTGGGGCAGCAGCACTGAGGCAGCACTGAAAATTTCTAACACTGCCCTGGGATGAGGGAAACTGAACCAAGAGCTGAACCAACGTGGAGCTGATGAGCGGGTCAGCAAATGCTGCCAATGCAATGTGCATGTTGCACGTGTGAGTACAACTCTTCAGAGCAAAAAGCTTCACAACTTTGTATTCTTTGCCCTAGAGTCACTGTCATCTTGAGATTCAATGATGAAAAGGATGAAAACAAATCATGCTGTCAAAAAAATCATGCCTTAGAAAAAAATTATTCTGTCTAAATGCATCTTGGCAATATAATTGATAAACTGTATGTGAGATAATTGAAAAAGCAGGGTGGGGACATACAGGATAAATTACTAAAATAAGAAAGTAATGAACACATGTAAATAAAAGCCACAGTCAATAGATATAAATTACAGTGTGACAATCTGTAAATAATCAGAGCATTTCAGGTCTGGAATGTGATCCTTCTTCAGGGAAAAATTGTGTTAGCAAATCTGCAAAAGCCTTAAGAAGAAAACAAGAAGACATGAGGTTATCAGGGCTGTTTGAAATGGCAGACACGATGGATTAGCCCCTGGATTCATTACTCAAATCCTTCACCAGCAGTGTGGAAGTAAGACATGATACCAGCCCACTTCCTTCTTCCACCCAACATACAAATAATCCTGGCAGGAGTGATGCCCTCAGCCTTTCTCACACTGATACAGACAGATTAAAAAAAAAAGGGATGGCATTTTTCCTTCCTGATTAAGCCATTTAGAAGGGCCTTTTGAAGGCTAACTCTTGTCTCTTGATTGACTGCACTTTTTTCCTTTCCCCCCCATCTCAGGAATCTTTGTGCTATTCAAAAAGAAACACTCACTGTTCCCAGCTTCTTCTGCAGATGCACGTATTGAGGCATTTTTTTGTCCACCATGGAGGATTTTATCCCATCTCTGTTTCCAGGTCCTAAATCCTTTCCAGATCCTGGGGATTAAATTATCATCAAGAGCAGACCATGCCAAGACCCTTCAGCATGAGTGGGAATGCAGCCTGCATCAGGGATGAGCTCAGCCACTGCTGCTGAGAGCACAAAGCAGCCAGAGATCAGCACTGAGAATGGACTGAAGAGATTTGGGATGGATGAGGGCTGGTGGATTTATACCCTGGCCTCCTGGCTGACTCTTGAAAATGAAGGTGAGGGATGGCAGACCTGCATTTGCTGTTTCAGAACATGGTTGCTTTGTCTCAGGGCATCTTTCACTCATTGCCCAGAGCACAGCAGGAAGGTTCCTGCTCACCTGCCCACCTAAATCCCTGAATGTTTGGTGAATCATGGAAGCACAGAATGGTTTGGGTGGGAAGGGACCTTGAAGACCATCCAGTTCCACCCCCTGCCATGGGCAGGGACACCTTCCACTATCCCAGGCTGCTCCAAGCCCTGTCCAGCCTGGCCTTGGATGGGGATCCCCAGGGATGGGGCAGCTACAGCCTCTCTGGGCACTCTGTGCCAGGGCCTCCTCACCCTCACCGGGAGGAATTTCCTCCCAATACCCAATCCACTCCTGCCCTCTCTCAGTTTGAAGCCATTCCCCCTTGTCCAAGTCCCTCTCCAGCTCTCTTGGAGCCCCTTTAGGTACTGGAAGAAGCTCTAAGTTCTCCCCAGAGCCTTCTTTTCTCCAGGCTGAACAGCCCCAGTTGCTGCAGGTTTATTCACATTAAATGAAATTGGGTTAGAACTGGAACAAAAATTTTCTTAGTGGACAGATTTGAATGAAAGTATTTGCTGCTCTCTAAGACTGAAGCTCGTTTGGAAAGCACCCTCAGGAGCAGTGTTTAGGCAAAGATTGCAGCCTCCACCTTGCTGCTGGCTTGCAGACAATAGGTGGTAAAAATACATCATGCTCTATGTCTAGGGGTAATGAGAAGAAAAGAAATGACATTAAAATGCAAAGTATTGTTCATGGTTATTTCCATGGAATGTCCATTTCCATTTAATAGCAGAGAATCCATCACGTTCTGCCTTATTTCAGCCGTGATGGCTCCCAAGAAAAGATGTAGGTCACAGCATGCCAAAGGCAGTGTCTTTGAGAAGAGCTCAGGGTGCAGTTTTCAGGTAGTGGAGGGGAGGGTTGCTTTGCCACTTTCCTTTACAGCCATGCTGGCACTCACCCTTCCTCAAAAGTGCTAGAAAATGTCACTAAATTTGGCTGTGGGGCTGCACCACGTGTTGAGTGTGGGCTGAGAGAGCAAAGCAAGAGTGGCAGCCTGCAAGGAGCTGCTGCAGGGGGCTTGGAAAGGAAAAATGGGCAGAAGGTTTGAAATTTTGGGTACAGGTGAAAGCAAGGCCCACCCAGTAATTCTGCATCTCTGCAAGTGCCTGGCTGGGTTAATGCTGTGCCATGACTTGCACCAGAGAGCAGGGCAGATTGAGCAGCCAAAATGCCCTGATTTTAATGTAGCCCTACAAGCAGTGGTTTGGGATATACCCTTGTTCCACTGTAACAGAGAATTTCATGAGACTCAATTAGCAAGGTAATTAATTAATCAATTATGTAAAACAGATGAGCAATCTGATATCCTGTTCTATAGTGATACAGCTCTTTGTTGAGACTTAATTAATACACAGGCTTGGGGACAAAATATAAAAAAAGGGAAAAAAACAAATCCTAGAGAAGAATCAGTTGGAGAGAATGATTCCAACAGAGGATGGAAACTGGGCTGGGGACCAGATGGGACGACAGCCCTGCTCTGGGAGGACAGTGGAGTTATTCTGGGTAGTTTAACAACCAGCCTGATGTTTGCCTCCACCACTACAGCCAGCTGAGCCAAATTGGGCTCTCCTGCCTGCCAAAACAAATGTGTGGTAATTCCTTCTGTGTAACTGCTCAGTGCCACCTTTCCAAGCTGGCTGGTGCTGTACATGATGGGGGAGGTGTTCAGATGTGTTTGTTGTTTATGTGCCTCCCAGCTGCTCGTGCTGTACCAGGGCTGGGCTGCAGCTTTAGGCTCTCTAACAACACCAAAGCTCACTGCAGGTGCTGGGTTCCTACGTGACCTGTACCAAAAAGCAATGGGGATATTGATCTTCTGTTACAGCCCCTTGGAACCCAAAGTATTTCAATAGCCTGCATTAATCTGTGAAAACCTACATCTTGTTACAGTCTCTGTTTTATTTAATTTTACTTTAGGCTAATAGTTATTTGGGTCAATTCTTTGCAGTTGTGATAAATTGATACATCATCCATATTGGAGTAAAACTGCGTCAGGGCTTCCACTTAAACAGACTCTCATTCCAATAGTTTTGCATTAACCATATTTGTGATAGTCAATACAGAAAAATCAGTGTCAAACCTGCAAGCCTCTCAAACCCTCCAAATAATTTTAGAGGTAATGTGTTTCCAAAGCTTAAACCAATGTGCTTATGGACCTTTCCTTTAGCAATATGCTCCAGGGTCGATTTTCCCATGTTCAAGGGCCAGATTGCAAATGTATTGGCTGGAAATGGAAGCAGAGTCATGCTCCAGCAATGATTCTTATTGAGTAACTATAGATGAGAAAAGGCAGTTACTACCTGGCAAAGACCCTGCATTTTAAGTTTTCTTTACAAACTCTCTCTCTGGCCAAGCCTTTAGCGTGGAATTGCAGGGTTTTATAGCCATATGTGGAAGAAGCTGATACTCAAGAGCAGTGGCTGCCAGGACTGTATTTCTTTCTAAGGCTGCTGTCAGAGGGGTTTTCTTGCACAGCTACAGCGGGGAGGGTGACTGCAGAGCCCCTGAATGCTCACATCAGAGCCTCTACATGGGCTGACAGACTGCTGAAACTTCAGAATTTGCTTCTGGCCTTGCTCTTCCCTTCCTCCCAGAGTGCCACTGTGTGGTTTGTGTGCTTTAAGCCTTGTTTTCAGGGATTCACTTCAAGCAGTTACTGATATTGCCCAGCCTGTAGCAGCAATCTGCCTCTGCAGTTCCTGGCTTTTCATGGGCTGATCCTGAGCTGCTCCAGTCACTGGGAATTCTGCACTGGAAAAAACTAGGTTCAGTCCTGGAAGAAGTGGATTGGACTTCTCAGGGGATTCATCCTCCTCATTCACAGCTTACCTACATCTGTTGGTTTCACTGGTTTCCTTCTCTTTCCAAGATTACATGAAACCATCTCTTCACTCTGCCTCCTCACCCCCTCTAAAAGAGCTGGTCTCATTCCAAAAATGGGAGTGTTCAGAAAATCAAAAGCTTATTAATAGCTCTCTGCCTCTTTTTAATCTATTCAAAAAGCTGTACAGTGTGCAAAGCTGCTGTGACATGATTTTTCTTTTTTAATATCTCACACTTTGACTGTCAGTATTTAAGGAAAAATGAAACTAATCATCAGTGAAAGCTGTAATGCTACTGTTTTATAGCTGCTGGGGAGCTCAGAAGAAAATTTTCTAAGAGAAACTATAAAAAGAGAGCAAGAGAGAGAGAGAGAGGAGGTGTGTGTTTAAGTGTATGCATGCATCTCACATTAGAGGCTTCAAAGAACAAGCCAAAATGTATATTAAGTTGCAAAGTAATATTAGTAAGATAAGGAAGGTATATATTGGAAAAGAGTGAAAAAAGGGCCATTTTTTTAAACTTTGTCCTGAGTGCTCCTTTCCATGCAGAGGGATGACACTCCCCATATTGCCCAGCCTGGCAGATTTTACTGAGGAATGCAAAGTTCAGCATTTGGGTATGGATGAACTCCACTGTCCTCCAGGTAAGAGTTGTCCTTGCTAACATTTTATCTTAAAGCCCAAATAATATTTTACTATTGCTGGTGCAACATTTCAACCACAGACACTCTTCAGTATCAGTGGGGAAGCAAAGGCTGTATCTTCTGGCAGGCAGTTCATGGAAATTAGTCCAGGAGTCTCCTCTACAAATGGAGGACAGAGTCATGGAAAAGCTAAATATAAATCAGTGCAGCTTATCAGGACATGACAGGTGGGATATAATAATCTACTATGAGTATTTTAATTTATGAAACCGAAGTACAGCATTAAGCCCAGCACAAGTTGTTACAGGAGGGAGTAGCAAATCAGGGGTGATAAAACACAGGCTGAGCATTATATGAGTGTAGAAGGATTTCCCAGAAGTGGATATCCCAAAATTCCAATGGATATCCCATGCCCAGGGGGAGTCTAGAGTCTAAAGACATCTATCTATCTATCTATCTATCTATCTATCTATCTATCTATCTATCTATCTATCTGTCTATCTATCTAGAGCTATAGAGCTGTATCTATACATATATATACACACATGCATGTATTATGTCTATTTATACACACATTTGTAATTAGAAGGGAGCGGTGTGTGTGTGTATAGTTACGCATGTGTAATACAGAACAAAGCTTGCAAGGTGCCTAGAATTTGAAAGCTAGAAGAAATATAAAAAAAAAAAAAAAAAAATAGAGCTCCAATTATCAACCCTTTCTGACAACTAAAATCTCATTTACAACTCACACCCCTTTAAGCCCTGTACTTCTTTTGCTTTGCCCCCAGCACTCAGTGCCACACACAGCATCTGACATCTGGAACAGCTGAGACACTTCAGCACAGAAGATCAAACACTTCAAAGAGTCTCAGAGTGGTTTGGGAAAGGGAAAACCCAGTTGTTCTCAGAGTCAGGTAAGGTGATGTACTGCAAGTGATGTGTGGTACCCACAGTAAAAACAAACTCATGAATGCAAGCAACTGAACTGAATTTTCAGGCAGGTTCTGATCCCTGATGACCCAACTCAGCCAATGGTGTACGGACAGACACATCATCAGTGCATACCTGATGAGATGACAATTGTGCAAGTGCCTGCAAATAGGTTTCTCATTTCAGCTGGTACTTTTAATATTCTACATACAGGAAAAAGGTGATGCAATAACATTTTTAACTCTATAATTAGCACTGCAATAATGCTGGCTGTTCAAACTGGTTAATAATATTAAAGAAGAGCTCTGATTTAATTACAGAGACACAAACCCAGGTATTTTTAAATAAGGATGGGTTCCCACCAATTGTATTTAATACAATTTTGCCTTCATTTATCATGTAGATAATTGCCACTGCAGAGTGTGGCTGTTTGTGGAATTGCCCTGGATACCTTCAGAAGAGACAGAAAAACATGACAATTTGCACTCTGGAGAGGAAATAGAAATGAAAGCTTCCCCCTCTGCCCTTGCTAGTTCCTCAAAAATTAATTTTAATATAATTTGAAAAGTTCTGATTTTGGTACAATTATTTCATTCTGTTTGGTTTCATTTCTGCTTCTAAAATAGAGGTTTCTGGAGACTTTGCATTAACTCCACAGATTACAGCTGGCATTGAACAGAGGTATAAGTTATGAAGCAGATATAAAGGAGCATCCATTTCCATGTATGATTAAATGCTGACTCAAGGTAGTGCAGTATTTTTGATCCCTTAAGTTTAATAAAATTCAGGACAGGCAATAAGGAGTCGCAGACAAATTAAAATTTATTGAGACAGACAAAAATGCAACTATTTCAGACTACAGTTAAGCATTTACAGTGAACCAAAGGTAGCAAAATGCTCACATTCCACTTAACTCCTTATGGAAAAAGCATTCAGAATTTACTATGCAGTTCTACTTACTATGATAGTCTACATCCATCTACAGTAGGGACATCGAACTGAAACACGTAATATTTGGATCTCTCCTTACAGATCTACACATTGAACAGTAACAGACATCAACAGCATTGAGAAAAGTATAAAAAGACCAAAACCCACCTACTGTAGAAAGGGCTTTTTGATGTGTAGTAACTGTACAAAGCAGTCTGTGGATGAAGGGATGGGACACAGGAGGGACCGCGAGAGAAGCCAACAAACGGAGGAAGCGAAGCTCGAGCGACCTGGTCTGGGTCAGGTGGTGACCTTAGATCTACATCAGTTGCTGCTTGAGGGAGAAAAGGCTACAAAACTCCTAATATCAAAATATTCCCATGCCAGAAATGTACACTGAGACTAACAGACTAGGCTGGAGAGGCAAAGAGAAGCATTCACTAACAAACAGTGTTGTTTTAAATATAAACTTTACATCTTCAATATAAACTGTAGAATAAATATTAAATAAACAGTTCAAATGGTTAAAAATAATAGTACAGAATAGCATTAAAAAAAAAGGCAAAGAAAATAAAGAAGATTCTTTGTGTTCACAGCAATGGCCCAAAAAACCCTACTGTGCTGAAATTTGAACTCAGTATTTTGATTTAACTACAGTAGTTAAAAGGAACATAAAGCAATGCCTAACAGTATCTAATAGACTGTAATATGAAAAGAAAATGAGATTAAAAATTGGTTTGTGTTTCTAAAAGAATGAGACAACTCTGATTCCATTTGGTTTGTGTCTCTAAAAGAATGGGACAACTCAGATTCCATTTTTCACAATGAGAAAATGTTTGGAAGGTCAATGAATTGATTCAGATGGGAAGTAAGTCTTGCTTTGTTAAAAAAAAAAAAAACAAAACCAAAAAATGAATGAATTGAATTAAATTAAGTTGGAAGCAAATTAAATCCTTTACAAAGCATGAAGAATGGAAGGGGCTTGATCTGGAAGAGCATTGGTTCTTGGTAGACTTGCTGGTTTCTTTATCACTATTTCATTAAATAGAAGATTTTCTTAATGCATCTCCCCACACATACATACATATGCATACATGTGCACACACATATTGTGCATAAATGTATATATACAGTCACACAGAGGTATACATATGTATATAGATAGGCTGCAGATCCCCCACCACAGGAGGATGCCAGTGGATCACAAAAGGGCTTTGTTAAATAGCTTTGCAGGATTTGGGAACTTGCTCTCAAAGCAATCCAGAGTCTGAGCTGCCCTTCCAAGCACGTGTGCCCTGCTGCTGCCTGGCCGGGGCACTGGGATTGGGCACGGCTGCCCTGCCCAGCTGCCCCAGCCCATCAAGTGGCACAATTCCCATGCTGGATGGAGCCAGAAGAACACTGCAGAGTCAGAGGTGACTGAGCAGTCACCTGGAGAGGGGCTCTGTCTGGATCCAGGCCAGCATGCCTACAACAGTTGTGTTTCTGTGTGTTTCTGGGTGCAGGGGGATGTGCTACCAGAGGCCACCTGAGCCTGCCAAGGCCAAGCCCCCTCGCCAGACTGGGCTGGGCATGGATTTGTTTCACTGGGACCATCCCATGTTTGAGCTGGTGACTCTGGGAGACAGTAACTGCTTTACATTTAGAGTGAAACCCTTCCAGCTCTGATTTGGAAGCATCACATGTGGAAGATCACAGCCAGGAGACCACCAGCGGGTGGTGCTGCCATGTCTGCACATGTAAACTCAAAGATGGTCACATTCTTATTTAACAGCTTTAATTTAACCATCTTGCATGTTTCCATGTGACACAGCCCTCTGCAGCCTCAGACCTGGTACTGCCTGCAAGGGCTTAGAGTGCCAGGCATTACCCTGGGGAGGTGCTGGGCAGGGGAAGGGATTTGCTCTGTGACCTTTGATGTAAGGCACAGCCCAGGATAAACTGCTGTGGAGGGACACAGGACTGCCAAAACCCCCAGCTCTGTGTGGAGAATGAGCCCAGTCAGGAGGATAAGCATAATCTGCTGATTGTGGAGCTCAGATTTATGGCAGAATGAAATGGCAGCTGTGCCTCAGGCAGGTCTTGCACAGGACAGCAGAGCCAGACCCAGAGAATGTGGAGTTAATTAAGAAAGTATCAGAGGAAAACTAGACAGGATGTTTGAGAAGGAACCTACTGACAGTGTTCAATTGCTTCTCACAAAATCATTTTTAGGGAGACAGAAATGCTGGGTTATCTGCTCCTCCTGCAAGCTGGCAGGATTTCTGTGAAAAGCAAATAGAAAAAGTGTGCATATGTGTGTGTGTTTGTGTCTGTGTGTGGTGCAGCTCATGGAAAATGATTATTAGATATATTTTGCTAAAGCTATGGGAAAACCAAAGGGATTTATTTGAGCCAGGGCAGATTGCTGGCCTTTTGCAAATGACTGTGATGGCAGATTTTTGGGAGGATGCAGGGGCGTGAAACAACAAATTCTTCATGGTTTTACACATCCTTCTGCATTAATAATGATTATGCAGGCTTGCTCTTTGTCCTCAGGTCATTGATCTGGATAAATAGGAAATAAGAGGAGAAAACAGGAGAGCCCCTGCAGCACACAGTACCTGAAAGGAATTCCACTTCTGATCACATCTGAAAGCAGAGATCCCACCCAGAGGGCTGCCAGGCAGGCACTGGCTTTGGAGAGGGCTGAGAGCCAACATCCCCGGGCCAATGTACCTAAAAACTGACTTCTGCCAGTCTGTGTGGTATTTTCCAGCTTTCAACTGACTATGTAGACAACCATGTTGTGACTCAATGCTGTCTCCACCTCTACATCCACCATTAACTCAGGAAAAAAAAAAAAAAATTCTAATTAGTTTTTGTTATAAAAGCCACATTTTTTATTCTGCAAAATAACTCACTGGCCAACCACAGGCACTGCTAAAATACTCACACCTGTCTCCTAATGCAAGAGTGAGATTAAGGTGCCTCTTACTGCTTCACAAAACAGCAGAAATAATAAAAGATCACCACAGCCCATTACTACATCTGAGAACTGCCATGGGAAAGGACACTGCAAATAATGTAATGTCAATATGCTCTGATACAAGAGCTTTGAATATATGGGAGGTATCAAGGGCATCACAGATTGGATTTTAATACTATTCTCTTTTAGGAGTGTGTATTACAAGCGTGCAGCACCACACTGAGCCAAGGGGTTATGCTTTGAAATTTCACCACCTAAAGGTGCTTTTTAAATCAGGTTACCTTTACATGAAGTAAGAGACAGTCACTTTTGAGGGTTGGTGTCTTGGACAGCATTCTAGCTCATGGAGAACAGACAGCTCTGGGGTGTGAGCTGGCAGCAGAGGCTGCCTGGGTGTTAGTGGTGCAAACGAGCTCAGACAGCAGCTGAGGAACAGCTCTGGGGGTGGTTATGATGCTACAAATTCACCTAATACTCTCTCCTTAAACATTCTGAAAGGCACTCTGCCTCTAGGGCTCGGTCCATGACAGCTGCAGCATCTCTTCAGATCAAGGAGGCCAAATAAAGAGTGCCATTTAGCTGAGCTGGGCCCTGGTGGAGTTTTGCCTTCAGTGTGAGCTGGACTAAGCCTGTTGGACTCATTCTCAAAGAATGGAAGGAAGGGAAAGTCCTGCCAGTGGGTTTTCTTCTGGATTAAACTCCTGGTACTGGGCAGCCACTGTCCAAAGAAACTTACTCTTCACAGGGACATTATAAATATAGACTAGAAAAGGAAGCACCTACTTCTCCTTCTTGATGAAAGAAAAACCTTTTTCTGATATGACCCAGGTAACAATTTATGACACGAATTCTCTGACATGAGAGGGGCTTCTTAGCCTTTGTATTGTTTTTTTTTTTGAGCCCCTTCCAGAATTCTTTCACATGATGGATTTCGTAAGTGGTGCAAGTGAGGATTAAGACATGAAATGGTTTTGAAACAAAACTCATTGCCCCTGTGGATAGAACAAAAATCCCCCAAACCAACTGAACAAAAGCTGTATTCCAAACAGTCCTTGCTGGAAAAAAAGTTGTCATCCAAATTAAATTGGCTATACAAAATTAAACTCAGTAGACAGGGAATTTTTGTGCCAGGTACTCTCAGATACAATTGCAGAGATATGATGTGAATTGCAATATTGTGCAAAACGTGAGTCCTCATCATGATGGGCACTACCATATATAACCAATTTCATCATCCTTATCATCATCTTCATCTTCATCATCTTCATTAGCTGCTCTTACATGGATCTTCAGTTTCCCTTCTTTGTCTTTTTTTGTTGCTTCAGGTTCCTCTTCCAAATCATCCAACAATACAACAGATCCACCACTGCCAAAATCCCCTGAGGTTTCTTGCTCTTCTTCTGAAACAGGTGAGCAGGAAAGGTCATTTCCTCACACAACACCCAATTCCACATTAACCACTATCCTTGTCATGCAGGCCACTGTCATTTGCAATGTTATTTTTTAAATTAATTGGTTCAGCTATTCATGAAACAACCTTAAAATTTCAATTTTCATTCTGAACTGGGAAAAATATGTATTAATTGACTCTGATTTTTTTTTTTTTTTTTGCATAAAATGCCCCCTTATGCATTGTCCTCCTCCTAGAGACCTGACTGGAAAATTCCAAATCAGGTGCATGCAGGCCAGAAAATCATCATTCCTTTGTAAATACTTTCATTCCATCCCAGCTCTGTAAAGCAGGCTAAAAATATAAAAAAAAAGATTTTATTTGAGTGCATAAACCTCACTCTGCAAATGTAGCTATTGAACCAAAGATCTGTGATGTCATTCTGGGCATCCTGGACCTTCTATGTCTCTGTTCCTTCTCAAAAAAGAAAGCTGCACTCAAAACCATCCCTGAGGCACTCTGAAGGATTGCAGGTGACATCTTCCTTTTCTGGGCACAACAGCTAATTGGTGACTTCGCTTACCTAGATAATATTGTCCTGTCAGCAGTTGTGTTGGGCTTGGTTGCTAATGCATACAGTTTTACACATTGAGGCCTTCCCTTGTCTGGAAAGTTCCAGTAGATGTGCATTCCAGAGTATACAGAACAATATCTTTAATAACCATGCCGAGCAACCCCAGACCCTTAATTTTAATATCACTAACTGCACTTTCCAGGCTGGTAGCAAAAATACCTTAACAGTGGTTATTGCCTGCTAACTTGTGCTGCACCTCTGCTGTCCAGAGGACCCATGAGGGCCCCATTTGTGGTGTGAACAGTGAAGAGGAGCACTTTGAATGCGGTACCCGTGTTTCCCTTCTGGGGTACAGCAATGCCAGGGTACAGCAGCGTTAGCTCTCCCCCTGTCTGAGGAAAGCAGAGCATTACTCACCACAGCTGACTGTGCCTCGCTTTCTGGAGCCAGCTATCTCATTCCCATACTTATCAACACACCAGCACTGCCCCGTGCTGTCGTGGCACTGCGTGGCTTTGTAATAACCTTCCTCATTGCACCGGGGGATGAAAACACCTGAATAAAACACAAGATGTGCTCAGTAATGCAATCCTCTGCAGGAGCAAACACTCAGAGAGGGTATTATGAACTTAGCACTTATATACATGAAGATCTTGACAATGTTGGCAAGGAAATACGTGTGATTTTCTGGTGCCTGAAAGGATGAAGGAATTATTTCTGGTTAACTCTTTTCAGACACCCTGGTCACAGTGTATAAATGTTTGCTCATATCCAGCACACAGAGGAGGGTGTCACACAGCTCTAGAGAGAGCTTCAGTCTGCCCCTGAATGATTGATATTCCCACAGAGCTTTTTCACATTTAACTCCTGGTTTTAAACTTTTCTTCCCAACTGGATTATTACCCCAACTTCATTAGTTCTGCATTTCCCTCCATTTGCACTCCTTCAGTGTTTATCATATGAGTCTTTCCACAACGCTGTAATTATCCCTGGAAGGTATCTGCCATCTGCTTGCTATTCATACTAATCTCAGGCACATCCCCTGACTTACTGAGAGCTCCCATGTATAAAAGAGGAAATAATGCACAGGCTTTATAGAAAGGGACAACAGGATCTGAATCAGTAAGTCTTCGGATTTGAAGCCCAAGTTTTGTCTCACAATAAAACCAATATATTTCAGCCTTGTAGAGTGTGGTTCATTCTGGCTTCTGCAGAGAGGGAAACTCTCAGGAGAAACCTATGTTATTGTTTCCACCATTTTCAGCATATACAGCAAATGTACTTCAGTATGAAAAGCCCTCTTGTTCTTTGAGATGAGTTAGCTTTATTCCCACTGGAGGTCAGTACATTCATTTTTCCCTTCTTTGTCAATTGCTTCAATTTGAAACATGGTATAACCACACCCTGGCCTCCAAATTTCTTGTCTCAAATGATTTTTGAAAAAGTGTTTTTCTCCTTTGTCAAAGATACCAGTGATTTACTGGTGGTTCAGTAAAGTTTTTTAACTAGTTCCACGTGTAGCATCTATTCAGACAGCACACGTGTCAAAGGGGCCACTTTACTACATTTCTCACAGGAAAAGATGAATGAGAAGGTGATGCCAAAATTTCACCAGATTTCCTACATAAAACACATGAAAGTGGAAGTCAGTCAGTCTCATGCACACAGAGAGCTACACAAAGTGAATCTGAATATCCAAACTCATTGCTCTGCAGATCTTGTCTGAAGTTTGAGTGCTGCTCATACAGGTCTGGGAGGTGAGAGGAGAAACCTTTGAACATCTGCAGAAATCTTTGTGTATCGGATCAGTTTTGGAGACCACATCCATGAGTGAGAATATTTTAAATAATATCAAAACATGATCTTATAGCAGGTTTGCTAATAGGTATCCCCATTATGTTCATGTACAAATATAAGCATGATAGCAACTACCAAAGATTCATTTTCACTATTTGTAAGACAATAGTTTCAATAACAAATGTATGTATTTTTTTTTTTGTAAGTTAATACTCAGTGTTCAAAACTTCATTTCAATATCAATTAGGAAAGATAGTTTTTCATATTTATGCATATGTCCTGCCTCTGATAAGCACTCCAGGTGTTTATCAAGCCACACACAACCTTGGGAAAAGTGCTGAGGTGCTAACTTGGAGCTGGTGTAAATCAGCACAGCTGTACCCATGTCACTAGAGCTGCCCTTTTATATCTGATCAGCATCTGGCTCCAGGGAAGGATCAAAGGGGGACCTCAGGGGCATTGCAGGGTGAGCAGGGAACAGTTTCTGCATTTTAAACTGTTTCATGCTTTCTCTTTTCCTGGGCAACACAACCTTCTCCTTCTTTGAAACAAGCCTTTTTGCATAGTTTCACTGTTTCTTGTAAGGTATGAAAATGTTCCACGCTGTCTATAAAAGCTTTAAAGGATTTAAAAATAAACTGTGGCCCAGGCTCACTGCCAACATAACTGTGTGTGGAATAGATTCACACTTTGGGTCACAGTGAAGAGTGGAAGGTACTTTTCCTTCTGCGTGGGAAATTCGTGCCAGTTTGTATGTAACACTGGAGCTTTAAATATTTATCTCTGCATACTAATGTCAGAGTATTGCCAACCATCAGAGGGAGGAGAGAGCACGTCCTCTCCAATGTGTCAGGTTCAGGTGATAATCTGGAGAGGACAGAGAGTGACTGGGAACAAGTGTTGTACAACGTGATGATTCTCCCTGTGAATTGTACACAAATCAGCCTGTCTTTGTTAGAAATGAGCTGGCTACAAGCTCTGCTATCCTGCAGCATGGCACCCAAACAGATCATTTGCTGGGTTTGGCATCAGGGAACATCTGGAGCTTTCCTCTCCAGAGGTTCTTGCACAGGCAGTGCTGCCCCACAAGACTGGACACCACAAAATGTGAGTCCCTCCCCACAAACTGCCTCAAGCTACTGAATCCTGCCTCCCCATCTCCCTCTGTCCTGGGAAGGGTTTAGTTATTCCACACAAACTTGAACAGTACTGTTGCATCTGTATCCTCCTTATGGACCCAGACCTACACCTCTTCTCTTTTTTTTTTTTTTTTTTTTTTTTTTTTTTTTTTTTTTTCTTTTTGCATCATTTCCTTATCTATATAACACCCCTCTTCCTTAGAGAACAGGAGGAGAATAATTATATACGAAAGATAGAGGTAAAAGCCTGTCAGAATTAAGTACTAGCCAGCACACAGCTCCTGGTATTAGCTATTATATTAGCTGAATCCACAGGGTTGATATAGGAGAAAACAGTGACGGGAGCAGAAATTTATTACTTTAGTGGTGTGGGAGAAGCATTATCAGGCTGCACAGTTGTATGCTCTGAAAGTACAGTCTCTGCAGTTAATTGTACTCCAGATAAATCTGGTAGGAAAAGATGAATAGTGCTGTTTACTTTTTAATTCAGTCTCCTGGGATGCAAAGACTTCATTTGAAAGTCTCCAAATTCAACATATCTAACGGCAATGGCTTTGAAGTACTTTGTTGCAACTGTCATGTGTTTTGGAAAACATATAAAGAAGGAAATATCAAAAGTCATCATTTTTATCAATGGATACAAGTTAACAAAAACATTCTTCATGCTAGTGCCCAGCCTGTAAGTGCTGTGTTCTCTATGTCAGGGCCAGAGGAGGAAAGAAAATAATTCAATATTACTTTCTCTGAAAATACTCATCTCTCTTTTCCAACTTTTCCATTGCTACAAGTCACGTGTATGTTTGTGCTTCCATTTGAATGATTTTTCAGACAGTGAAGAGAAAAGACAATGTTTTCTGCTGTTTAAATAGCTCTGATATCAAATTAAAATCTCCATGACAGATGTCATTATGCAGGAAGACTTTCAGGGTAGGTGAAGCAAAGAGTTCCTCTTTATATTATAATTTTCTAGCTTGTGGAACAACCTGTGCCTGACACTTTGATTTGTTGAGCTTCATCACTTTCATTCTTCTTCTATTTTTTTTTATTAATACAGTTGACTAGAAGTTATTTGTGCTAAGGGACGATTCTTACTGCATTTACTTTGTCATTTTACTCCTGCTGTTGTGATCAGATCCCAGTGCCATGTGCTACAACCACCTGCATGTTGAACTACCTGCAACCCAGGCATCATTCTTTCCACACACCAGAATAAACTACTTATGTTTCAACCTAGATGACATTTATTGCACGTAGAAAATGACAGCAAAGCATAAAATAAATATGGGATACTCAAAGCTATCTGTTAAGAACTGGGCTTCTTACTCTTTTAGGTGGCTTTGAAAATCATGACACCCATGAGACGGAGAACATTGTGACCTCCTCTGCCACAACATTCCCTTGAACACAAATGCAGAATATTTACTGAATGGAGCACACATATCCCAAGTGATCAATCCTCCCTGTGCTCCCACAGCTGTCAACAGCAGGAGCTGTAACTCTGAAACTTCCTAACCCTCAAGTGAACTTGCTATGAAAGGATGATGGATCTAACCCACAGTCCCTGTGGCCTTTAGGAATGTTTATTCTTAATTTAAACCCGTGAATCCAGGTTGGGATTTTTCCCAAGGCACCTGAACCTTGAGTCCAAATGGCAGTGCAGGATTTGGTAGAGCTGAGCACAGCCTGTGCTGCAGCTGGGGATGCTGTGGGAGCCTGACATGTTCTCCAACATGGGGCTACAGCTTGGGCTGGGTCAGCCATCCTCCTCAAGGGTGAAGTGCAGGGCTGGCCTCGTCCTGCTGCACCTCAGGGGCTGGGCTCTGTGTGCTCAAATGTGCTGGGACACAAGTTTTGGTAAAACACCAGCACACAAACACCAGGCCACACATCACTGGGTGATTTTAGGGTAGAGAATTAGTCACTTGAACTCTTTTCAGTTCAGCAACCTGATTTTTCAGCAATTAATCGGGAAAATGCCAGATGGGGATTTATTTAATCTAATTTTAGATATCAATCAGAGCAATGTAAGTCATGAATCAATTCAGGCTCCCAATAGGCACGAGAGAGGGGGACAGGCATGACCACATCTTACAGCATGAAGCATCCTGCAGGCTGCCTAAAATGATATGAATTCCTGTTTTCATATATACAGAACCTACTGAAATATTTTAAAGAGTGATTAGGCAAAATTGAACCCAAAGGAAAGCCTGCACTGTGCCACAGCTGGAGTGGAACATGAATGCATTGGCTATGCACCTTCAGTCACCCTTCAGAAATGGGAGCCTCGAGTACCAAGCAGCCTCCCAGTACTGACTCTGACCTGTGAGGTGATGAAGACAGTATTAAGCTCTGTGCAGGCTTTGCATTTCTGGAGAGCTGTAAATTAGTTCTGAACCCATTGCCATGCTGACACCTGTTCTATGTGTTGCTATCTCATTATTTGTTTAATTTCATAGTGTCAGGCCTACGCTCGGTGCTGCATATTCCCGACTCAAAACATTAGTCTCTAATTGAAAAACCATTACTGCATATAAAGTTACAATAATCACAGAAGCTTTAATTAGCTGAGCAAATGAATAGCAAGTAATCGAACTTACCGAACAGAATCTTCCCTCTACTTAGCTTTTGAATTCTATTCATTTCATTCTGGCAAGGAAGACCTAAAATATAATGTATAAGAATCAGTTTCCAGATGGTATGGGACAGACTCTGTAATGACTGGCTTCACTGCTGACATGAAATGTAGGCTACTGTACACCTGGGGCTGAGAGAAGCCCATATGCTGGTACTGTACCACAAAACAAATTTATGTCATTAGCTCCACTAATTAAAAAAAAAAGAAAAAAAAAAAGAAAAGGCAACACTGTAGTTGAGAGTAGCGTTTGGGGGCCATTTTAATTGTTAAACCATTCTACCTCTCTTTTAACCAAACTGACATCATGCCAGCTCTCTGATTTATGACTTGCTAATTGGTTAAATTCTTCATTAATAAAAGAGTAAATTCTTGAGCTTTCTGTCAGCAATAGAGCTTATTTCTAGACTGTGTGCAGTGACACTTGCTACTTTGTTTGCTTTAACGATCAAGGGATGTTAATATAGCTCATCTGTGACAATAAACATGGTCCCAGAATGCCCTTCACACTGCTGCTGGGCAAGAGGGCTTTTTAACACAGCTCAGCCAATGAGCAAACCCTAGAGGCAGGCCCTGAAACACAGGGAGAGCCAGGGAGCTGCTCTTTGTCCTGCAAGTGGCACAGCTCACCGCCTGGCTTCTGGAAGCAGTAGCACCACTCGTTGTTGGAAAGCTTCCCGTCTTTGAAGGAGTCGCAGGAGTTGAAGAGTGGCTTGACACATGGCTCGTACTTATCCAGGTAAATGGCACTGATCTCCGAGGGATCCAGCAGCAGGTCGTAGTTCATGTCAAGTTTGTTGAACATCCAGCCTAAGGAATCCTTACAGATTGGGAGGATGCTGGTGTCAAATCCTGTAAGAAGACAGGCAAATATTCGCCAGCTGAAACCCGGTATACCCCCGGCACAGGAGCCACTCTAAGGTGAAGCCTTGCCAACTTTTCTTTTTCTGGCTGGACCCTGAACATTGAGCTGACTTGCCCGAAGCAGAACTGAACGACTGAACTGATTGTGTAAAGCTTAAAGCCCAAGCACAGCAACAAACCAGAGCACTACTCACACTCTGTGGGAGCTGTAGGGTAGAGAGGGATGAGATTCAGAATTGGTTTCTGTAATTCAAAGTCATCTCTACTCAAAAAATTCTTGCTTTTTTTTTCCTTCAGTCCTCAGTCCAAGTGTTTTGGCCCAGTTCCAGGAAATTGAAATGTGATGAGAAAAGGCTGCATCCACCATATTTTCAAACTAGACTGAATCTGAATGCAATTTAAATCTTGTTTCCCAGACTCCTTTCTAGTTGCCTGATCATATTCTTTCTTGCTGTGCTCTCACCTTCTACCTCTCATCCTTGTTTTTCACTTTTCAAAGGCCTGTCTGTGGTTTGTGACAACAAACTGCTTTGGACTCTGAGCTGTCTGGGGAAGGCAGGGGGAGAGAAGAGGTGAAATGTCTCTGTTCCTCACATCACTCTGAGGGAGGGCACAGCTTCGGCTTCTGGAGCTGCCCAGAGCTGCCCATGCTCTTGTATGCTGTACCAGCACCTTCCTGCAGCAACACAGGATTCTGCTTTTCCAGCGCTTTGGAAACCATCACCATCATTCATTTTAACAGCCCATATCCTTCAAAGACTGCTGCAGCAGCAGTGGTTATCACAGAAAGCCCAAGTCATGCATATAGATACCCACGGTGTACATAAGATACATGTTCCAGTACTGTGCAGGCTCCAGAAAAACAGTGGCATGGAGCATTCCAAATCCACACTGTCGTGGTATTTTTTTCAATGCTTAGACTAAATTCCAAGTTATCTACAATGCAATGAAATATATTTGCAATGCAGAGATAATAAATCTGATAACAAGGGTACTGGTTTCAACCAGGACTCAGAAACATGAACCCATTGGTTGGGGATTTGCAGGGACAGAGGGCTCCTGACAGCCCGGGGCTCTGGTGCTCACACTGCTCCAGCTGGGAGCAATAACCTGCCTGTGCACTGCTCACTCTGCTCACATCAGGCCACCTAGAGAAGCCTGACGAGCTTTTTCCTTCAGCTGCAACTTTCACTGAAAGAGGTTAAGCTTAGCTTTATCTGCTGTACGTGTTCCTTTCAGGATGCTGCTTTGTTCAAGTGAAAGCTGAGATGTTGCTGGAATCATGCTGACAGTTCAAGCTCTGCACCCTACTTGCTATTTTAGGCATTAATCCAAAGGAGAGCAGGGCTTTTTGCTGGAAGCTGTGGTTTTTGTACGCAGCTGTGGCTGAAGGTTGTCAGTGACACAGAGGGACAATCAGAAGGGTTAACTAATGGGAAGGTTTGTGTCATTCATAATACATGTTTCTCTAAGGAAGGAAGAAGGTAATGCCATTTTCTCAGGGCTAGAGGTAGCTCAGGCAGGGAAGAGAGAAATCACGCTGAACATTTCATCACATTTTTATGCTGTTATCTCCCATAACATTATCTAATCATGTTGAGCACAGTAAAAAAGAACAAGGCTGTGTGAATAGATGTAGGGGGAAGCTGCTTGCCTTGCTGAAGCAATTAGAAATATTGACTTCAATTATTTAAGTCATCTGAAGAAGGTAAGCGGGATTTGGTTGCTGTGCAATCTTTTGTCAAATGAAAGGACTTTAGATTACTCACCTTTTTCTTTACAGAGCAACAGGAGCAGGGCATCCAGTCCTGCCCTGTGCAGGTGTTTGCTGCCAGATTCCCCAACCCAGGGCAGGTTAAAAGTAGTCAGACAGGCAGGAGTGGATCATTCAACTGCAGGATGGAGCTGGGATCAGCTCCAGCTATCTCAGTTTAACAGTTTTCAGGAGAAAAAGAGTTAGTTTCCATTGTCTGCTGTTTTTCTGCACAGATGCTCTCTCTGACAATGGACTTTACACACTGTGGTGGCACTTAGTGCTGCAAAAGATGAGCAACTCTAAGGTGAGCTGTGTCATCAGCTGGGTATGGTACGTGTTGCTCAGCCCTGATGGTCTCTAAAGCTCATCTCTTAACTGGCAGGGATCAAAGCAGGGAGGAGGAGATCCTGGAATGCATTTGCCCCTGACAGTGCCTGTAGATTATTTCTGAGTGTTGTTGTCCTCCCTGTTGGGAAATCTCCACCTGCATGTGCCATGGGGATACACCACCAGCCTGTCCTCAGCACGGATCCGTCTGAGCAAATCACCAGTAGTGACTGCAGTGAGCACAAAGCTGCTCTGTGACACACCACCAGGGCTTGATGGAGATACAGCTGGGAAAGGGCACTCGAGAAGACAATTACATTAACTGAACAGGTTTTGATCATAATTTCTTATAAACAAGGGAGCTTACACTATTGTGACCAGAGTCCCAAATTAGTTTTATCAAGAGGCTGATTTACTAAACAGTGCTGGATTATCAGACAATGTGGTCTGGAAGTCCTGGAATATTGAAGTGGTAGGTGTGACAGAAAGTCCTTAGCTAGATAGTTATTATCAGTGGAAAGTTAATTCTTTAACTGCCCCTCAATATGTCATTGAAGGCCAATAGCAGCTCCGCTTCATATTGTCTCCTGGTAAAAGGTATTGCCCATAAATTGCATCTGCAGCCCAAATCCAACAATCCTGGATGCTCTCAGCACCCAGCACCTGAGTGAAAGCCAAATATCCCCTAAATGTTCAACACAGGCTCTGACTCACGGCAAAACCGTGGCAGCTTTTGGAAAATGGCTTTTGGAGCTCACTTACCTTCACTGGGAGGTCACTGTTCTCCCACCAGCCAGGTGAGGCCAAGTGATACTGAATGAATTAACTTATTTTTAGACTCTTTTGATATGCTTATCTATAATGTATGATGTAATTTTCTGGATGAAATAAACCATATACTATAATTCTGTAAAGAATTCAGTACTTGGTTAACAGGCTGGATTTCCAGTACAACAGACCCAGAATAAGCAACCTCAGTGAGAACTTTTCTGCATCTTTCTGTTCATCAGCACACTGCTGCAGTGCCTTTGGTAAGAAGCAGGAGAGAGGTGCAGGCTCCCCATCCCTCCTGGCTCCTTGGCAGAGGCTGCCAACACAGATGCCAATTAATGCCAGCTGAGTTGGTGACTGCTCTCATTTGCACACCTGCTCACAAGGACCTGGACTAAGACCATCTTGTTCCTCTTTTCAACAGACAGCTGTTCAGCATCCTGACAACTTGCATTCACTACAGAGCTGGAAGGAAATCACAGGTGACCTACATGTATCTATCATCCCATTAACACTTAAATGCTCCACCTCAAAATTGAAATGGAATTAAATTTAAAAAAGTCTTTAGGTGAAAATCCTTATTAAAAATAAACACACCTTCTGGCATGAAAGAATTATTTTCCCCCTTCAAGAGTTACACTTACATGAGACATTTTTATATTATTAAAGTATATTACAATTAAATTAACAGGGGTATAATTAACCTAATTTCCCCTATCGCTTAAAATAAAAGAAGGAGGAGAAGAAATGTTCCCCAGAAAAAAATCCTTTATATTGCATAGACCTCTAGGAAAAGAAAAACAACACCCACTCCAACCAAGGAGACTATCTGGATACAATATGGGGATGTTATGAACGATCAACAGGCTCAGGAGCAATTTGAATCTGATCTTGCTACCTAATTAGTTTTATTATGTCCCTATGTCAAAGCATGTCCCTGAGTTTCTTACATCATTTATTGAGGAGATTTTAATTGCACAAAGCCTTCAGAAGATGAAGTACCCGGCCCACTGTGCTTTGCTGGGATCAGAGAGCTCAGGGAAGGAGGGTTTGAAATCTAAACACAATAATCCTCCTCATCCTTTTCCTTTCAAGAGTTACAAAGAAAATAAAAAAGAGTGTTAATTTTTTTCCCTCACCTGGGGGTGAACATAGTATGCTCAAAATGCTTATTTACACTCACTAACATCTTGAAAAATTAATGTAGCATAGAGAAATCTCTGCTGGAAGACCTTCTCTGGACAGCTGATGTGATTGAGGCATCGTAGTCATGGCATCCCACCATCTGTTCCTTTAACTGCCAAGGGGGCACATCCAAAATGGATTATTTGAGGATGTTCATGCCTTTCCAAACCCTGCAGGCACAACCAAACCAGTTCAGTTTAAGGAAGGGATGTGTGTGGGGAGGAGGGCACCACAGGCTGAGCCATACAGAAGGGCAATGTGTTCATCAGAGTGTGGGTCCTGTTTGCCAGGAGTCGCAGACATGCTTTTCTGCAGCTTGGCTATGTGAGCTTTGCTTTGAATTCTGAGCCCTGCTTAAGGTATCGTTCATTTTTACAAATGTCTGAAGTTGGAGAGAACCAAATACTGCTGTCCTCACCCTGTGAGTATTTTCAGTGTCACCAGAGAGACTGTGAGCTGCAGAATTTGGCATGTGCAGATTAATTCATGAGTACTGTTGCAAAACCTCAAAAAGAAAAACAAGCCTAAGTTTTGTGGTATTTAAAAATGGCTTAGGAATCCAAACTCATAAAGTTTCTTTTTTTTTTTTTTTAATGATATAGAAGAAAATAAGAAAATGTGCCAAACTAAGTCAACAGTGTAAAAACGAACATTGTTGAGATCAAGTGTTTAAAATCATCGGGCAGCCTTTCAAATAAAAGCTGCCAGGAATCAAACTAAACTAAAAGGAGATAACAGTTCCTCTGTGAATCAGAGCAAACACTGCAGAATTACCAGGAATGTTTTTCTCACTGAAATCGCTTAAGGAAAAAAAAAAAAAAAAAAGACCTCAACACCTTTAGGTTTTGGCCTCTGGCAAGGTCATCATGAAGATGTCACAAGTTATCTGCATGAAAACATCCTTTTGACAATCTGATAAAATGAGATTTCCTGTGATTCTGGGCCTAAAGGACTTCAAATAAAGTTTAAAGCCTCTAAGACTTTCTGTCATGGGGTTTGAAATGAATTCACATCTGGAAGCCTTGATTAGCTGCACATCCAGTTGCTTTTTGCACCGTGGTTTGGATCCTCTGTATGAGAATATCTTTTTTTGGAGCACTCTTTCAGAAATAAGTAGGACATATGGTTTTAAAGATACTGACTTTGTAGTAAAAACTGTGCAAAATAAGGGACACATGAAGAAAGATAATTTACACGGAACATGACTTGTTTTACCACAGAGTTTTAAGATGTGTGGATGTGTGCTGGAATCACTGGGTTTGACTGTAGTTTTGAGCAATACAGCCTGTGGTATATTGTGTCTTTAGGAAGAGGCAATCTGTTGCTACCCCAGCTCAGATGTAGCACAAAAGAGAGAGGCTGTGGAGACCTGGACCAACAGAAAATGCCCACCCTGATGTGCTGGGTCAGCCCCAGTGCCCCTGCAGCCTCTGTGGTGTCACTCTACAGGGACACCAGGTGAAAACAGCCATAAAAGCAGCAGCTGACTGGACCCTTCAAATTCTTGGTTTGGACCCTGGCTTTAGACAGCTCATCCCAGAGAATCAGTGCAGTGACAGTGAGACACACACCTAGATAAAACTTGTGCATCCTGCTTTGCAGCCCAAGGGCCCATGTGTTTTGGGACACTGTTTAAAAGAATTAATGAATCCTTACAGAAAGTGAATTTACATTGGCTCTCTGATGAGCATGACCTCTTTTAATGCTGTTATCTGAATCTTTCCCCTCCCTGGTGGCTAAATGACATCAAAATCAGTCATGTTGGCTTAACCCACAGAGAGTAAATGTCCTCTAGACTGTTCATCTTCTTCCTTTCTTAAAAAAAAAAAAATGGCATCAAAGGAGGCAAAGATGGTGTTATTAAATACCGAGGACACAATGGGCTGCAGCTTTCTTGACCATTTAACTCTTTTAGCTCCATGTCTCAGATGTGGGTAGTTTAATTATTCTTTCCTGTACATAAACTGTGAGCAGGAAATTTTGAAGTAAAATCTAAGTGAGTTTTTTTCCAACATTGGCATAACGTTCCCTATGCTTGTATGCCATATTTTCATCTTATCACACTGATACTATGTCAGAAAAGGCCTGGTCATAAAACTGGTGGTTAAGCAGAGACCAGAGCCCAACCCCAAGAAATGATTTGGATGCAGCCACGTTGAATTGGAGGGTGATGGAATTTAACTATACAGACACAAACTACACCACAATAATTAACCCCAGCACTTGAGAGAACTCCCCGAGCAGTTTCAGTCACTCATGCAGAGGTGATCTCCACGGCCTCCAGACAGTAATTTGCCTGATTTACTTGAGAAGGTCTCTCTGTCTCTGGCTGCCAGTTTCTAGAGCAGTTTGGGCCAGAGGGAGAGGACAGAAGGACTGCAGCTCCTTCAGAAAACAGCATTTATTTGCAGGATCAGGTCTCAGGTACCTGCTTATTCACTGACAGGTTGTTGCAGCACCACCAGCAGTGCTCATTCAATTCTCTCAGGCTGGGAAGCTCCTACAACACCCAGTGCTCAAGGGGAAAGGTTTTCTTACTGCCTTGTGCTGTCTCCGAGCTCGTGGGTTTGATGACACGATTGGCATCCTCGTGGAGGGCACCGAACCAGTCCTTCAGCCTCGAGGCCAGGCTCCTCAGCTCTTTGTCTGTGCAAGCTGGGAAAGAACAGAGCACAGAGTGAGTCAGGAGCACCAGGGAAAAGCCTCTCCCCGGAGAGTCCGTTAGAAAAATTGTGTTTATGGTTGTAAAGCTCTCCTCATTAAGAGCTCTGAAGGAAAAAAGAGAAGGTCAGGGAACAGGATGCAAGATAAAAAGAAAATGTAAGTCATTATGAATTTTAAGTTGTACTCAAGTACTTCCTTGGAAGCTGAGATGATTGGTGATGGAAGAAGTGGCACGCAGAGCTCCCTGCCAGTTGGCAATTAGAGCTATGTGACTATTTAACTTAAATGTTTTCACCTTTAAGGATTTCAGAGAAAAATATCAGTCAAACAGATGGGGAGGAGGGACATCCTTGCCTAGACATGCTACTCGAAAAATATGCTAGGGATAATTTATAACCACATTTAGCTTTGTATAAGGCTATTATCACAGTAATAGAAAAATATATATACTTATTTATATACAGAAAAAATTGTTATGTTGCTCTACTTCCACTGCAAGTGATACTCTACCACCTCTGAAGGCTATCAATTCCATTTGTTATCTAGGTAAAACATTTATTTTCTTATAAATTTTACTGAGAAGTATCTAATTTTCCCAGAAATTTCTGCCAAGAGATTAATGTTCAGCTGAAGCAAATATTTTTAGGGAAGAAACCTGCATTAGCTACGAGTTTCTGTCAAAAAAACATTCTTATTTCTGTATCATGTTTAGTGCTTAAAATTCACATGCTCAGGCAATTTTATTATTCCTACTGTGCACTCACTCTACATTTTAAATGACATTTCTTGAAATACAGAGCAAGACTTTATGCCATAGAGGCAGACATCCTTCACAGTCACAATAAGTCTTCTCCATCTCACTGCACATTATAATATCCCTCCTTCCACCTTATTGAGGAACAATTGAGTCCCACAGCTCTCCCAAGTTTAACTCACTGCTCCTGTGACAAGGAACTTGCTTATGTGTCATAGCTGTTCTGAGGATTTGTTTGTTCTCATTCTTTAGTTTGGGACAGGAATAACTTTGAAGCTAAAAATAGAAATTATAGTCTTTTCTAAATTTCAGGGGGGAGAAAAAGAAAGGTTTCCCCTTTTTTTTTCTGTAACACTGAGAGAGTTTGATAAATTTTCCTATGAAGGATAAAGATACAAAGATCAATATCCCTCTAAAGCTGAGTCCAGGTTAGAAAAAATCAGGTCTTAAATAAAAAAATCCCATCAATGTAAAATAAATGGAAAACAACACAATACTAATTGTAAAGTGGCCTACCTTGCTGAAAAAGCTACCACTTTATTATTTTCTCACTTGAATTAACATTCCATTTTACTCATGGTAAACTATCTTAACTTTCCATGTTGGGTGAAAAAAAAAAAGAGGATTCATTTGTCCAAGAAATGAGTGATACAGTTTTATTGTGCAAAACTGCTAGTTATTAAATAATGATGGTAGCACATGTCACCTTTAGGAGGCCAAGGCTGGAACTCTGGACTACAAACATCCCTTCTTGTGCCTTCTGGACAGGTACACTGAGCTTCACAGACAGTCAAAGCCCAGGAAAAAGAAATAATAATAAGGAAAATACCTTCCAGAGCCATTTCTCTGATTCAGATTTATGTACTTCCAAACACAAAACCAACTCCAGACACCACAGCAACTCAAATTAAGCCAAATGCTTTGAGGGACACTGTATTTGCTCCCAAACTCACCCTGTATGGAGGGCAGGAACAAGGAGCACCACACCCTGTCCCCCACCCTCAGCACCCTGCAGGATGCCCTTCCCAGGGCCAAATGAAGTCTCCAAAATAAATCTCAGAAAGTGGCATTTGGTGTGAACTGCATGGACTGGGGTAATAGCAATCCATGCTTTTAAACTGCAATACAAACCAGGATTGAATGCACAGCATAGGTGGGACAGAAGTAATTAATTAATGGTAAACAGAAGTAATTAATGGTAAATCAGACTGGAAACAACTTGTCTCTATAATTGAGCCAATCAAACATGTCAGGGTCTGTGAAATGCCATTTGTAATGAAGCTGTTAAAGTCTTTCCATGTCTGTAACTTCAGCCATGTTGAGAAACAGCTTTTTTTGAGGGCAGTGTTTGAGAGTGACCCCTGGGTGAAGTTATTGCTTTCGTATTTGCTGGCCACAAACCCTGCAGATTTCCTCTGGAATTTGATCTGAGGCATGATTGACAGCAAGCCCAGAACTGGAGTTTTCTGCATTCTGGATAGTTTTTCTCTAAGTAACTGTGATATTTCTTAAGTATGCTGCTTAAGGATGATTCCATAGTGAGTATGATGTTGAGGCTCTCTCGTAGGACTGCAGTCTTTCTTCACTAGAATAAATACTGTTTCGTGAGTCAAACAGGAGCCAACTTTGCTATTAATATGGAGTGAATAATAAATTTCTGGACAAGACTTCAAAAATTTAATGCAAAGTTCAGTTAAATTTCTTTTCAAGTAATTAATGTCCTCAATATTACTTTCTCCTGCACATTAAAATAGAGGAAGTATCCTTTTATTTTACATTTCTTTGTATTAAATTTTATTTTAATGCTACCATGCCTGGTTAAAAATATCCTGCCTTTCTACCCAATGGAACTGATTCAATTTTTATTTATTTCATTTGAACATTATCAGAGGCATATAATCATTCTGAATTTGATTTGGGGCACATTTGGGACACTTCACAGTGGATTGACATTCAGAGGGCAGGAGTTTCATACAAACAAAATCAGTGCTCTGGCATCCAGGAACCAGAGCACTCAATGTTTTCTTTCTGGTGGTAGGGCCCATTAGTTATATATCAAACAATTAGCTTGGAGGAGCCCCTCATCTGAGATCCTTACATATACATTTACATTAGTAGAAGTTATAAAGCATTTTAAAGAACCCTCTTCATGAAAAATGCAGTGCAAATGTACCTCTTCTCTAATAATAGAAGTTTCAAGTCACATTCCCCAGATAAGAAGAGCAGGGCTGTAGGAGGAATGGATGTGATAATGGGTCTCTTGCTATTGAAGATTTATAGGAGAGAACACCGGGGTTGCAGACAATATGGATATTGACATGACTAGAAGCACTGATTTAAAATCCAGGCTGAAGAGAATCACCAAGCGAGGAGACTCTCCATAGCCCCTCTCTCACAACTGGAATCTGTCCAGTCAACTGTCAACAACCATTTCAAGCTCTGGTGCTGTGAAACAGACCCAAGTGCAAACATATGTAAATAGGCATTTTCACCGGTGTGTGTCTTCCCCCAGATAAGAGACCCTGGCTTCAATTCATTTCCTACACCTCTTACAGAGAAAACAACCCGAGTCCTTTACCCTTGCTATTTCATCGGCGTCAACAAAGGCTCTGCTTTAGCAGCCATCTGGTCTCAGCCCCTCCTGTAACATGAATTTCTGGATCCTTCCCTGCTGATGGCTTTGATGATGTGCTCACAGCCCACGGCTTCCCCTAGAGCAGCTGGGATGGCAGCTGCTGCAGGCAGGGATGGAGGGGCAGGGATGGAGAGGCAGGGATGGAGGGGCAGGGATGGAGAGGCAGGGATGGAGGGGCAGGGATGGAGAGCAGGGATGGAGGGGCAGGGATGGAGAGGCAGGGATAGAGAGCAGGGATGGAGAGCAGGGATGGAGGGGCAGGGATGGAGAGGCAGGGATGGAGGGGCAGGGATGGAGGGGCAGGGATGGAGAGCAGGGATGGAGAGGCAGGGATGGAGAGCAGGGATGGAGAGGCAGGGATGGAGGGGCAGGGATGGAGGGGCAGGGATGGAGGGGCAGGGATGATGAGGCAGGGATGGAGACCAGGGATGGAGATCCAGGCTGGGGAACAGCCAGCTGCCCAGCCTGAGCCCAGAGCACAGCCCCTGCCCCCTCGAGCAGGGGCAGAACCTGTCCCTTCTCTGAGTCTCAGCAATGAGAACACAACAGAAGGATGTGAGAGCTGCTGCACCCAACAACATCCTCAGATCTGCATCTGCTGATGTGATAAATTATCCTGCAGAAGTGATTTATTAACAAGCACCTAAAGTGCAGATTTATTCCCGAGGGTGAAGCACTTGGTCCAGCAGTTATTTATTCCTCACAAACTGAAAGCACTGTTGCTAAATACCTATTTTCACCAAGCAGAAAGCATTAATCTGACCTAATAGAAAGCCATTAGCATGCTCTAAAGGCTCAGGCTTTTATGGGCCTGCTTTTGTTATGGACTTTTGCAGCTCTACAGATACTAATCTATATACATTGATGGTGAAAATTAGCAGTATAATATTTAATTTCACTCTTTCAGATAGGGACTTTCAATAGTACTTAGTGATAGAAATCAACATTAAAACTGAACTTACCTGTAGATGTATAAGGTTAAATCAATACTGAATCACAGAATGTGTACAAGAGGTTTTGTGTCATTTGACTTTCCTGGCATCTCTCTTGCATCTGTCTGTTGCCTTCTCACTCCTGCTGTTCTTATTCTAATAATAATTCTTACAAGTAGTACTACATTCCTACCAATTACTTGTGGAGAGATTCTTTGGGTTCATATTATTGTTATATAATACTAAGGCAGATATTGAGGAGCCCTGAATACCAAAGGGATGCACCCCTGAGAGGTGGAACAGCTTCCACTGTTTCTGTAGTGTAGGAGGAAAGAAACTGCAAAGGCAGGGAAATAATAAAAAGGGGGAAACAAATTGGGAGCTTTAAAAAATGCATATTTAGTTAGTTTAGTGAGGTTAGTGTTCTTCCCATGCAAATTAAATCTTCAGCTTAGGGACATGCCACTACTTTTTAATCACCTGCTTAAGGATGCAAATGTGCTGCATGGAGCAGAATCAATGGGTTGTGGTCGAGGTGACCAGCCACAAAACGTAAATAAGAAACAGAAACTTTTTCAAGAGAGCCCATGGATTTAGATGTTTTTTATTCCCTGAGCAACAAGAGGCAGTGGATGTATTACTGGAGTCCAGCCCTGCCTGCTGCCTGGCTCACAAGCAGAAACCAGCTCTGCTGGTAGCACATGTGAGTGGTAACAAACTGTCCACTCATTTGTCCTGTGAGTCTGGAGGAAAAGTCCATTTAGTTCTGATTAAAACGTGATATAGCACAAATCTAAATGACATTGCCCAATAGTGATATATTCCTCCACTTAGAAGTAGGACAGGCATTATTTCAGCAATTCAGAAGGGAAAGAACTCTAATTTTTGTATTTTTGAAGACTAACTCAACAAAATTATATGGTAAAACATATTTAAAAACAATGTGGCAATACTTCTTAAAAAGGTTTGACATAAATGTACCTTAGCATGGAGGTTGACATGAGATCTTTTGTTCTAAGTAGTAATTTTTATATTAACTTTGATTTTTGCATGCTTTGTAAAAAGAAAATGCAGGAATTTTAACCATGCTTTCTCTGACAAACATAATTACATTTTCTTGTAGGTAAGTCAGCATCTTATTTCATCCTGATATAATTGTGTCCACATGTATGTGGATTATTAAAACAGGCAGTTAAAAAAATTGTAGCATCTTTTTGGCTGAGAGGGTGGGTCTGCTCCCAGAAATGAAGAATGGTGCTCTAAACACTGCTGCAGGAGCTGCTTTGAAAGTAAGCACCAAGATAAATTCAGGGCTGTGCTAACCTTCCACTTCCAATCCAACTCCACACAGATGCATATAACCATACACACATCTGTGTGACTTGCAGATGACTCCCAAGTGTTTTATATGTGATATTTTGGTGATGCAACTCTGGTGATAATGGCCTCCACAAATATTTCACTGTTCGTGGTTGGAAGGAGTAATGCTCTCATTTGCTCTTTTCATCGAGGCCTCAGGCAACTCCTTATAACAATAAAAAATGAAGTATTATGCCAATAATTTTATGGAGTAGAAAGGAATAGATTGTTTGCTGTTACTATAAGGAAAGGTAGTGCATTTCAAACATGCCTTGCTGGTCCAATCCATGAACAGCTCACATGTAAAATCGCTCCTGTATCACCAACACTTCATGACAGAGCTCTAGGTGGATTTATTTGTCTCACTGCATTTTTGGCACTCATTGGTTATCCCTCCACAGGGTTGACACCTATGCTGATAACCACCTCTGATCCTCCTGTCACTTGTTTTGCCTTGACTTACTTATATATACAGCAGCAGATGCCAGGATCCTACAGCTCAGACTTTGAGATGATTACAGGAGCAGCTGAGTTATTGGGAAGATGAAATAGGCTTTGATCTGAAGCTTCTTTAAAATGGCACATTTAAAACACAAAGCTCAGCTAGAGCTGTGTGAACCAAGACTGAGAGCCACAAAGCTCCCTCAGCACTGGAGGCAAAGTGTACATCTGCTTTCCTAGTACTTACTGCTACTTTCTTTTGTGCTCACATTAATTGTGGAAACCCTGGAAAGTGCATCTTTGCCAGGTGATTAAGAAACCTGGAGTTTTATTTTAAATACATCCAAACTGTAATGATGGTAGGGGACTTTCAGAGCCAAGCAGGAAGCTCTTGGGAGTAACATCCCTTGTGACCTTCTGGCCATGTCAGGTACCATTTAAAATGTTATCTCCTGCACGGTTCTTAGCCTCCCAAAATTAATTTGCCAGCTCACTCCAATGCCCTCATTCAGTTCTGTCATAACACCTGAAAGGTGGAATAGCGTTACATCAACTGAAACCTAAAGCAGGGCAAATAAAAATGTCTGACTGGGTGGACTTTTCCACCAGTTCATGCAGCACTCTGGATTAAAAAAATGCTTTTTTTAAGGCATCACCTCCCTTCTTGCCTTCCTTCTTGCCTCCCTGTCTGGTTTCACACTCGGCTCTAAACAGATGTCCCCAGCAGATCCCCCGAGAACAGACTCCAGGTGGCTTTAGCTGGGGCCTGGCCAGCACTGGCCGATCTCTGCAAGAGGGCTGAGTTCTTAGAAAAACTGACCACTGCTCTGAGATTAAAGCAGTGTTGTGAGTAAACACACAGCTCACAGCCCATGGGAGGTTTTCACAGATACTTGACTCTGCTGCCGACAGCTCAGCAGATATTGCACTCCAAGGCATTGGGAATAACAAGCAAAGCTGGAAGAATAATTAAGAGTGGAAAGAAAACTCACTGGGGTTAAAATGAAGGAATTGTGGGACAGTTGTTTTTAGACAAAGAGTATAAACTACCATAGTGTGTATATTTGAGCTTTAAATGGAATTGTTTCCCACAGACCTACCAAGGCCACAGCTGAAAATGTTAGAGATGACCTGCTGAACTTCACATCCAGGAGGTTGTTTTGCTCCACTTCTGAACAAAGAGAAATTTTAGATTCTGATCTTCAGTAAAAATGTTCTGAGTTACAGTAGCTGGAAATAACTTGAGCTCGTGATGTTAAGGGCAGCTGCTACCTTTCATAAAGAAAATGGCCTTGAGCTGGAAAGAGTAAAATTCAGGAAGTGAAATTAGTAATTTCAAAGTATTTGAGAAGAAATGAGCAGATCTATTTATGTCCAATTGGAGAAGGAAAGCAACAACCAAGAATAAAAAAATGAAAATCCTATTTATAGGGGAAAAAAGTGAAAACACTTTTAGGATGATTTCACAGAATGTCTATGTTGAAGCATAAGCATAAGCACCACTTCTCAAAAAGAAGTTGAAAATATTACTGTATATGAAATGAGCTGTAAGAGACCTACAATTTTTACAGTTCCTTGTGTAATCACAGATAGACCTAAACTGAATCAAGAGAAAACCCAGTGGCAGCAGATAATTTTTGTAGTGTCATAGTAAAAAGAGATACTCATTGTTATTTGATACCATTCTTTTAAAACACATGAAGGTGGTTCATAGGATAAAATTACTTTTACACAATTTTGTTCTGACACTACTCTATCTCTTTAAGTTTGTTCAAATCTAAAATGAAGGAGCTCCCAGTTGGTCATTGGGGTTTTTTTTGCTTGCTTCAATGTGAAAAGATATTCTTTTTATGGGCAGCAAGATCCAAATGCTAGTGTAGGCTGGATATGCTTGTTTTGGGGTAATGGTTGGGCTCTTCACCCTCACAGCAACGACCATTGCTCTACCCGAAGAACAAACTGCAGAATATTGCACAGAAAGACAGAAGCAGGACTCTCAGTGAGCAGCCTGAGTGCATCTAGCACAGGGCGTTTCCAGAGTGACAGTAGGCACCAGGACTGAGCTGCTTTCTCTGAGCAAAAAAAAAACCCCAAGCCAAATTCTTCCCAGAATCTCTGCTGGGATATTGGATACTGCCTAAAACCTGCAAAGGGACCCAGGAGTTTTTTGGAAAGACTCCTTCTTCCAGGAATTGTTGCTCTATCAGACAAAAAAAATAGGGGGAAACAATTGAATAGATTCGCTTAATTTTTACTGGAGCCTACTATCCTTATTCTCTTCCTGAGGGACCCTTGAAAAGCAACAGATAAATATAATTTGCCTGTGCTTGAGCAGGATGGAGAGAGAGATACTTGTGAGTCAGCATATGCCAGCAGAAGCTGGTTTTCCCCCTCATTAACTTTTTTGCACATCAGCTGATTTTTACTTTATACTGAGTCTATCCCTGTGCTTATTTTCACTGTTCCCTACAGAATGTCATCACATCTGATACCACCAGGGCTTCATTAATGTAAAATGTTGTCATGTGGTGAATTATTCCTAAATGAGAAAACACAGACAGCCCTAGAAGAGAAAACAAGGAGTTGTGGGACAGCATGTGGCTAGGAGCATTTGAAGGTGTCCCACAGGAATTCCCCTGGCAAATTGTTGGGAAACCTGATTGAAATTCAATAAGAAAGTGCAAATGAGATAACATAGCTCCCCTGTGGATTGTAAAGATCCCCTGACAGGAACTCAGAACTACCCATGCACTAGTGCACGTTGCAAAGGCAGAAATGCACCAACACCACAAGGAAATGCGGCGCTGTGACCCAGCATGAAACAACCAAATGGAGCACAAATCACCATAAGGAAATACAATCGTCCTGAATATTGGGAACCAAATTTGCATGGATTTATGACCTGACTAGATTTTATTAGAGCCATTTGTACACCAGAGCAGTGCCATTAAGAGGAGTGAGGAGCAAGCGGTGTGTGAGCAAACACACTTGTCTGGGGTGCTCATCCAAGTGCATCCCATTAACAAAGGCATTAGAATGCACTTCTCATTGGAGGCACAGGAAAGTGCATCACAGGCAGGGCTCTGGCTTCTGGGCAGACAAATCAGCTGTGTGGTGTGAGCAGGGGGACTCTGGGAACTCCCAAAGGACAGGACCCCAGCTGGGGGTGAAATGAATAAGCATCTCCTCCCTCACAGAACCTGTGCTTGGGAACTTGCCTGAATCCACCCTGGCCAAGTGGTGGAGTGGCTCAGTTTTTAACAAACTTTGGTGCTTTAGGCTGAGGTGGTCACTGACACAATTTTGGCCTCTGTTTCTGTACTGAAGAGCTGGAGCGCTGCTAAAGCACAAAACAAACTTCTCCAGGATTAAAAAGAGGACAGCTAAGATGAGCTGAGTGTCAGAGAGGGCTGTAGATAAAAAAGGCTCAAAATACTCACTGTCTGTTATTTGCCTACTGTAACATGTATTACCTCATGTAGCTACAAAACTTCATTTAACAGAGTAAAGAAAAAGATAAGATGAGCTTACTAATGAGCACATGACACTTGGAAGCTGTGGGAATCAATAACTTCAAAAAGTACGGAATGTAGCTGCAAAGATCTCATACTAAAGCATTATTTTAAAGAAAAATTTAGGAAATGTGAATTTTCTCAGCTCTTGATGCACATTTGTGTATTTTTAAAGTCTTTTAGAGGTGGGCTTGAGTTTTGTGTATTCAAGGATATGGTTTATTGAAAATATCCCAATTTTTAAAAACATTTGCACAATTAAAATATTTAACATCCAAAATAATAGAAAAGCAGCAAGTGAGATCAAAACCACCCTGTAGCATTATGAAAACCATAAGCTGTGCAATTCCAAAAAATATAAAAATGGCTTGGGTGAAAGGAATTTGTTTGTGAAAAAAAAGGAAAAATGACAGATTTGCAACTGTGGCTGAAAAAGCTTTGAAAGTGGCCAGGCTGACAGGGTGTATTATAGAGCAGTTGTAAGCTTGTGTAGATGCAATTATTATCATCTCCCCAAAGCACAGGCAATTCTGAGAACAAAAAAAAGCAAAGAATAGGAGAAAAGGCTGCCTGGAAAGGAGACCTCCCCCTCCCCCAGGCCTAGATGCTGACTTGCTGATGGCTTAAGCCAAAGACAAAATAATCTGAATCTAATTTAAAATTTGTTCATTCTGAAGAAGATTAAATTCCTGGATTCTACCTGCTGAAAGAATGGGTGAGAAAAGAGAAATGTTCTGGGAGGGGGCAGCTGCAGGGGTCTGAATGCAGATCTGGGTCAGTTCCTGCAGCCCCATCCCCTGCCAGGCCACAGAAGTGCTCTTCAGAGTAATTATTTAATTACTCTGAGTGATGCAAAAAGCAGCTGTGATCAATGTTCTCAAAGTACTTGCAATCAGAAAGTTTTGTAAAAGGTCCAGCCAGGCGTCCTGGAGGACTGAGCTGTGGAGTGCAGGACAAGCTGCACCCTGTGCAAACATCAGCAGCTTTCCAGTGGCAACTCCAGAACTGGGAACTCTGAGGCTGTGCTGGTTTCTCTAACACTGCTCAGAGCTGTCTACAGGGATTCATCCTTCAGTGAAAACAGTATTTTGTCTAGATTTTTTATCAGAATGTCCAGTTCAAATCCCAGATTTGAATACATGTAGACCATATTAGTCAAATTAGACTATGGGCCTGCATCTGATTTTCCAAGGTTCTGAATTTACACGGGTAGATGAAAAGTTCTGGGTGTCACACAATGAAAGAATTTTAGAATGTATTATTTAGTTTTCCTCCAAAATTTGCTTATGCCTTTTAGATTTCACTGTTCCTTTTGTGCTCTTTAAGGATGCAGGGATATAATTTCACATTCCATACCTTTAAATTATTTTTGTTTTTAATTCACTATAGAGCTGGAATGTACTCTCCCCATTTTGCCACAACTTCCTGGACACTGAAGTATCTGCAGATGACAGGACTTTAGTGCACCATTTACTATCCCTGTCCCTGTCAGGAAAAGCAGTCATCCCCTAAAGGCAACAAAGCCTCATCATTTCATTGTGAGTTAATTACCACAGGCTGTTCTATGTGTGTCTCAGTGCCAAGGATCAAAAATAATTCCCTACTACACTTGCTATGACTGATCATAGAAATGCACTTCTAATGTTAGACTTGGAGAAGTCATTGAGAATTTTTTTGTTCTTCCTGAAGCCTTCCCTGACAGCAACAGGAGACTGCATTTAAGTGTCTGTGTACCATCAGATGGAAGGGACACACATTCACTCTTGCTCACAGACTCACAGAGCTTCCTCCATGCAAGTAATAATGCAAGAGGATCTTCCTCCTTCAGCTGTTGTTAAGGCAGGCAGTAAAGAGAAAAAAACCACTCTTGCATTCATACCCTCTGTCTGTAAAAAGCACTGCTGAAAGCCCTATTATTTTGATGGATACAGAAGAAAGCCAAAAAAAAAAAAAAAAAAAAGGACTTAGGTAAATTACAATGCAAGAACTCAATGTATATCTAGAAGTATCTCAGGATTTTGTAGTAAATAATGCTTTCAAAGGAAATGGTAATCTTTCTACATTGAAAGCTTCTGATGTTACCATCTTTACTTCAGATCATATTAGTACTGAGCATCATTACAAGAGTGTGCTCTTTGAAGCATGTGTACTCTATTTTCCTTCTATTCATCATAAATACTCTCCCTGTGAAAGCATGCTCTGCCACTGTGCACACATTTTTCTTTCTAAGATTTAATTCATTTCCTAAAGAAACATCATGCAAAAATCAATCTTGCCAGTACAAGTTCACAAGGCCTGATTCATTTAACAGATGATTTATTGACAACTGTGAGATAGAAAATAATGGAATGTTGCTACTAAGAGCAACAGTAGACATTCCCAGCAGTGGGTACAGAGGTGGTGCACAGAGAGGACGTTTATGCTCCTTCATGGACAAGTGACACATTGCAAGAAGAAAGAAGAGAGCTGCCCACGTTTCATGGCTGGCTTCCAGCTTCTATTCCAGCTCTCCCTTTGCACTCTCACCTAATGCTATTGCATAAATCCTGACCTTTGCTGTTGTTGGTTTGCCTGAAAAGCAATAGTTTGTGGAGAGAGAGATAAGAAAGCAAGTGCCCTGTTACATAACCAGTTCTTCAGGGAAATGTGAAAGTTCCACCAAAACTGTACATGATGGAGCAGACCACAACTGAGTGTGGCAGTTGACAGTTTGATACCTAATCTGGAAAGTACTTGTCTAGGCAGTGTCACAGACAGGGATTAAAGACTTCCCTTCCTTTTCTCTGTCCTTCTTGACCCTTTTTCACACAGCGCCAAAGACAGCAGAGTTTGCAGTTCTCCAGGCTGAATACACTTTGGATTTCTTAATATGGTGCATAGATCCTTTTTATCTTCTACTAAAGAAGACACGGGGAAAAGAACCAATTCCCTGCACCACCCCTTTACCTATATATTCCACAAGAGTGGTGGGATCCTGGACTGTCTCATAAAAATAATGAAGATTTCCCCTGAGCTGTCTTATGTTCTCATATTCATCACGACTCAAGTGATCGAATGTGACCTTCAGCAGGATAACTACTTTGCTGTCCCCAAGTCAGGCATTAAATCATCCAAATTCTAGTTCAATAGCTCTGGTAAAAGAGTCCAGGCCCTAATGTCAGGTGCTCATGCTCCTGATTCAAAGTACCTGCACACGCCCTGGGCAGAGAGCATCTGGTCCCAGGCACAGAAATGGCTTTGACATCTTGCTTGTTCCTGAGGATCGAGGAGCTGGGGCTGAGCTGGCAGAACAATGCCCTGTGTGCTCCAGATCCCATGGCCAGAATCCTCATGGGGAACGCAGCAAAAGGACCATTTAACTCCTAGAAAGCAGCAATGAAACGTCGCTGTGCTGCATTAGAGAGCAAGCAGTTCTGAGCACAGCCTGTCCCACCAGACTGGTCCCTCAGAGGGATCAGTGATCATCCCTCTGACCCTTTGCCAGGCTTCTAAAGCCCAGCTCTGCATAGCTGAGAAGTTGGTTTCTTTAAGTAACCCATCATGCTCAGTGCTAGACAAGCACAGGAAACAACTTCTCATGCATGAAAGACGCTCTGCTTTTTGGAAAAAATAAAAAAGTAAAGCAAATCCTTAATCCTTCTTTCTGAAAAATAGCAGGAAAAGAAATTACTCCTCCAGATATCTAAAGTGCAAAAACAGAGGATTGTCAGACATGCTTCATTAAACAGACAAAAATAGGAAATATTTTGAAAACAGAGAGTTGAATACATCCACAGGACTCCATAGAAAAAAATGAAGGAAAGATTAAAATCTGTTCCCAGAAAGATAATTTAAAACCAGAATGATACATTCCCTCCCTAGTAATCGGTCTCCAAATAGGATGATTTAACTGAGACCCTCAAAATCTCTGTAACAGAAACTCAGGAAAAACTGATTAATTCAATTGTACTATATTGCACTGTCAAAATTATAAAGTGAAAATGTTAACTCAGCCTGCAAGGCCTTTTCACTGTGTAAGAGAATTCAGCTGTAATTAAAAAAAATCTCAAGCACCCACATTTCATGAAAACAAGTCCATATATTTTCCTGTGTCAGAGGAATGGTGAGGGAGAAATCCAGGAGGCAGGAGCTCAGGCACTGGTGTTTTTACAGCCAGCAGGCACAAGGGAGCAGCACAAAACATCAGTCTGAAGGATTTCTTGAAGATCCCACAGAGGTGGAGGTGACAGGACACAGCTCTGAGTGTGCAGGAAAACAACTTGTGGCAATTAAGTGCTTAGTGGGGAGGAAGTTCAGTGCCGGGGCAGCCTGTACCAAGCTCTGAGCCAGCCAGCAAAAACCCAACAAAAGACCTTTTTTTTTTGTATTGCCTTTAGGTGAGAGATGTGGAATATGACCTGACATCAGGGCACAAGGAGAGTGGGGAGCAGAGGAGGTTTGGCAGCGTCATGGAGGGAAACCTTACATCTGACAGTGTCTCACAGCTTACAAATTGGCTGCTCAGCTCCTGAGCTGACTGCTTTCAAACAAGAACTGATTGTTTTCCCCTTTCAGTACCCTCTCTAGGCACTTTTAAAAGGAAAAGGATTCATATCAATCCTCCATATGTTACACTGTATATACGGCACGATGGAATATGTATGCATGCACAGTAACTGAGGATTTTCAAAAGTAAATCTGTATTCTTGGACATAAATGTAGAGGTCAATAGGTCAACAAAGATTAATAAAGTCCTTCTTTAGCTCCTATAAGGGGTGGAAGGGCTCACAGAAATGAACTGTGATCTGCAATAGAGTTGCAGCTGAATATTCACGGATTTCTCAACAGCTGGCTTTTTTGGCTATTGATCTGCCAATCACTTTTCTGTCATAGAAAATTCAGTTATCCCCATCTCACTGAGCCTTTTTCACCTAGTTGCTCTTGTAGGAATCGTGTTTGTTGTATATCCATATCTTTTATGTTATCTCAGAATGAAAAATTCAATAGCTGCTGTGTTGAATTCTAAAGATCATTATTCTTCTTGTTTAGAAAATGAAAATGACACACACTTTTCTCTCCTCTTGCTCTAACCATCAGTTTACTTTCAAACAGCTTGTTATGTTTTACTAAATTAAAAAAAAAAAAGTATCTTTTGTTACACTGGTGTTGTCTGGGCAAATGCTACAGCTGTGGCATTGTCCCTGCCACTAGAATATGTTTGTAACACTGTTGAATAAAAGCCCTCTAGCACAGGAATAGCTGTGACTTCTCACCTTAAGAATGTTGCAATCATTCTCCTTTACTCACTACAGTTCTACCATAAATCCCAGTGACATCCCCATTGTCTGGGAACTCACTCAACTCCCTTGGGTGCCTTGGGTCCTGTTCTAAAGCACCACCAGGATTTCCTTCCCAGCTCAGGATGCGCTTTCTGCACAGCAGTACAGACAGACCCATCAGTTTCAAATGGAGTGTATCCAGCCAGCACTGATGCCAACCCCTCTTCCTCTATTTCTCCAACTCTCAGCTACCTTCACTGCAGTTTCCTCAAGAATCTTGTTCTTCCAGGTTTCTGCTCCCACATTTTTCTGCCTGTCTTCTTGCAGGTCCCATTCCTGCTCTCTGCAGCAATCTGGGAGATGTCCTCTGTCCCCACCCTCCTCTTGGCCTCCGCAAACACAAACTCAGTTCAGTTTTCAAGACACACACGTGAAAGATGGATGGATTTTCTTCCCATCAAACTGAAATTTCTGTCTAAATTTCATACATCTTAAAAATGTCAACTGGTCAGCTTATGTTCCCCACAGGCAGAACTGAGCTCCTCATTGCTCCTCTCTAGTGTTCAGACCCCTTCACTGCAGATTTTCCCCCACCCTTTTTGTGTATGCTTTTAGCGGAGCTGTAGCCTTTCCCAGGACTGTCTCAAGCTCATCTCTGCCTAAATGTTGTGCAAAGTCAGTAAATTATACTTTAAACCATCATTTCCAATCCGTTCTCACAGCTAAGTAGATTTTGTCAGTTCTCCTCCTGCCTATTCTCACGCCCTTTCCTCTGGCCTTGCTGAGTCCCACCACCTTCTCTTCACATCCTTCCAAAACACTTCTGCAGAGACAATTCTGCAAAGACAGCACAGCCCAGCTGCTCATGCTGACCACGCCATCTCTGCTCCCTGCAATTTCCCACTGCTCTCCCAGTCCCCACACAGAGCACATGAGCTCTAAGTCTCAGTTTTGAGACCCTTTACATTTCACTTCTGATCACACCTCACTGAGCCATCACTGACTTCTCTCTGTTAACGATGACAGCCTTTATTACCCAGTCACTAAATTTTGAAATGAGTATCTTCAGCTTTTCTCGTCATACCTGTCAGAAACTCTCTGTAAACACCTGCAAAGTCATGTTCAGAGACTTCTGAAACTCAACTTTAACATCATGCCTACAAAAAACCCAGACAAATACATGACAATTCTTGTCTGAGGCACTGACTGTAAGACTGCACATACTGCTGACTTGTGCTGGCACATTTTTAATTAGCAGTGCTGGTGTTGTTCCTTCCCTTTGCTTTATGTAGGTTATAAACTTTTTGCATAGAAACCATATTTTTATTCTTTTTTACATGAAATGGGCATATCAAATATCTGACTACTTTATTAGCTAAGCAAGGAAATTGTTAAAAGGAAGGTGTCTATAAAATACAGAACTGTATAACCCCTTCCAGATGCATAAAATATATCTTGCAAAGAATATGAAGATGAATATAACAATTTGGCATTGTGTCAGAAAGAAAACCCACTAATTGGGATGGATGATGATAAAGAGAAAATCAAAAATTCATGGCATGATTTAGTTCAATGTAAATCTGAAAAACACCCAAGCAGTGTCAGGGAAATTATTCTATATTTGTTTAAGCGAGAGGCTGCACAGGATGCAATTCAGCCATCTGTGCTTGGCCCATCTGTACTTTGAAAAGTACTGTAGGACTGAACTGCACCATTTCTGCTGTCAAGCTTTGGAGATGTTACAAGAGGCGCCAAGGAGCACGAATGGTGGCTGACAGCACATCGACTGAGATCTCTTTTTCAAATTGTCTCTTCTCTAGTCCCTTACAGATGCATTTCAAATCAAAATCACAGTTTTAATCTTCCTAAGAACTACTTAAAATTACTTTTTTTTACTAAATTGTTCAGCTTTTTCTACTCTTCAATGGAAAAAGTACCACTATCAGTTAATGATTATATATAAAAAAATTAAATAAATAGTGCTCTAAATAACAGAGCTAACAAAGTCTGCTTTGCTAACAAGGTCAGATTGGTTTCCTATGTCCCCAGTGGCTTTGGGCCCACAGAACTCTCTGAAATCACATGTGCCAGGCATGCCAAACTGCCTTCCCACAAAACTAAATTTCCAAGGAGCAGCCATGGGGACTTTCCTGCTGTCTGCAGGACTGCTGTCAGGCCAGGGAACTGCCAAGTCTTCCCCCAGGCCTCTCTTTTCAGCCCATCTCTCAATTTTGTCCCAAACCAGATGGGAATCACCATGCAATTCCACTTCTCTGCCTGAGCTGATTTATGGGTTCAACAGGTGGGAAAGGCAGTTCAGCAAACAGTTGTACAGCTTTTATTAAAAACACCTCAAGTACATTTAAATGCAATAGAGGAAAATAGTTCTTGATTCAGATAATTCCTCTCCATGGGTTTATTTTCAAAGTGGGGAAAATGATATTGAAACCATTAAAGTACAGATGTTGAGGCCTTTCCCCCCGTGAGGAAACAGCTCTGCTGCATTTACCAGGACACAGGGACAGCACTCGCAGTCCCTGCCATCAGATGGGATCTCCTTTCAGTAGTTTCTTTCCTCTTCGACACAACAAAGGCAGCTGCAATGAATTCATATCTATATATTCAGAAAACACTGCAGTTAAGTGTGAGTGGGTTGATACAAAGCCTTACTAACAGAGAAATATAGCTGTGCTGCAAAGAAAGTAGTAAAATCCACTTAACTGTGAATTAACACATCATGAACAACTGACAATAATTATTTCACTCTAGTGCTGCTGACCTGCTTCAACACTTCCTTCTTTTCTAATCATATATTTTAGATGGGTTTGCAATTGATTTCTTAACCACAAAGACACCTAGTAGTTTGTGTTCTCCATAAATTCTCTATACAATAGTAAGTAGCTTCCCCCAAGACAGAAGTGTAAATGACTGTCTCTTTTTTGTTGTTTTTTTTTTGTATGATAAGAATGCAGACCTTGTGACTTAGGGCTCAGCAGAGCTCAACACATCTCATGGACCTTTACTCTGATAAACCTTTGCTACAGAATGAGGGAATTCAGTGAAGTGTGGTCAGTGTAATTAAAATTGTGTTATGCAGTTGATCCACAGGCAGATAAATTCTCTAAGAATCAAATTGCATTGCTTTGTTAAAAAAATTGGCTGTTTGTTTCCTTGTAAAAAACAACATCAATTTCAAGATGGTGAATCTATAAATCTGAAATGAATTACAGTAGTTCACAAGTTCTCAGAATAAACAGAGGTCTATTTTCTCCCCTACCAAGAGACTCCACACTTTATGAAGGGTGCAGTGAACCAGTTTAATAACAATTACAAGCCAAAGGGATCTACATGCACAGATTGCTGACTGCTGGCACATTAATCCACTTTTTTCCATCCAGAGAATAAACTTCTTAGCAGAAAATACTGAGATTTTCTAGGAGTGAAGGTCACGGGTTTTAATAAAAATGTTGGATTTGTAATTTTTTTATTTGCCATTTGTTGAAACAAGTATGATTAGGTGCAAATAAGCCTGGCATCAAATGTCATGATGTGGGCAGATCTCTTTGCTCTGAGTTGAAAAAAAAAAATTCTGGTTATTTTGCTTGTGTATTAATGGCAATATTTCATCATCTTTAAGAGTTGAATCACAATACGTTCTATGTGGAATATTATACATCAAGAGTCCTGCTTGCTTGTTATATGGACCTGAAGTTTAAAGAGACTGGCCTTTTGGAAAAGTTATTCTTTACCACATTTATCAGTCTGTGAAAATCAGAGCAAAAAGTCACCTGTTACAATCTTGTCTAACAAAATATTAATACATACCCTCTCATAGACAGCAGCAATTACTCATAGGGCTGTAGAGATAATGGGAAGAAATGAATGGAAATTACTTTGCACATGCAAGCAAATTCTTGAATTAAAATCAGATGAAAGTCAGATAAAATTACACCAGGTTTGAAGCTGAAGCCATGTAAAAAATTTTTAGTTAATGGGCATGCCTTCATTCTGAAAAGAACATTAGCTCATACTGGGAAGTAATCTGTTGCAGATTTACCTGTGAATATTTATAATAAAGTGAATAATATGTATTATATGATCTTTTCCTCAAGTTATTTATGTAGTTAAGATTAAGATAATGTACAATAAAAATTATATAAATAGGATGAAAGATCAGGGCTGAAGAGCAGAAGCAGCTCACACATAGAAGAAGAGCAGACAGACATTTTCTGGAAAGAATCAATTTCAAAAGCCTTGCGCTCCTGAGAAGAGAGTTAGAGTCAAAGAAATGGATGTGGGGCAGGAAAGAGCCAATCTGCAAGTGCTCAGGCAGTTTGCTGGTGATGAACTGAAGTTTTTGGTGGCACACAACACATTCAGAAGTGTCATTTTTTGCCAGGAGATGAGGTGGCATCAGATCTGGGACAGCGACACAGGAGCTGGGGAAAGAGGAGAGGGCAGGATGCTGACACACAGAGCTCCTGTAAGCCAGCCAAGGAGTGGCTGAGTGTGAAAGACACTGAGGTGTGCTGGAAGAAAGGAGCTCACCTTAGCAAAGAGGATGTAATAAGAGGGATGAGGAGATGCAGACTTCCCTTGTGCTGCTGTTTCATTGGCATGCTAAACATTGCCTCAATCTTCTCATTTTCTCACGATTTTCCAACTAAAATAATAATCTTTAAGGATAATGTCAATAGTTCTGGAGAGAATCAACTGAAGTCTGCCACTTCCCCTTTAATTTAGACTCCCAAAGTTCTAGTGACTAACAGCGAGGAAGAAAGAAATCAAAAGATGAGGCCTGTGATTTGATTATATCAAGAAACTACATTTTTAACTTCCAAAGTTGAAACTCCAGTAATTTTTTCTTTCTTTCACCCTTAAATAGATACTTCTGAAATATGACTGCCTACCTTGTTCCTTTTCATACTGTTTTTCATACAGGTGGCAAATCTTGGAGGGAACTTCTATTCACTGTTAGCTGTTGCCATTTATTTTTCTTGTAGCAGATGTATGTCAGTTCCTTAAGTACGTTATTTATTACTAGGCTTTTAAAAATCTCTTCTGCAAATCTGTGGGGTTTTTTTACTACATGTTCTCAGAATAGTTGCAGGGTGTCAGTAAGGCTTATTTATGTATGAAGTTATTTATGGACAGGAAACAACACATCTGCTTCCTTCAAGAATGATTCCATGTCAGATGAACCCAATATTATATTCTCAAGGAATTCACAGAAAGTTAATAGAATAAGTAGTTAGAATGTGCTTTAGGGAAAAGTATCTTGATGTCTTGTTAGAGTTAGGTTACAGTGATATTAATCTTCTCCTTCTTATCTCGGTGTGTATGCAACATCTGAAACACTAGTGAGCCTTTTCTGGAAAAGATGTTTCAATATCCATCAGCAACAACAAAAAAGGGTAAAATCCAGATCACTAGCAGCTTTAGGTCAGCAACCAGTTGCTTGGAACTGCACTCTAACAACCTGCTTTTCAAATCTGTTGACAGCACTAGGTATCACACATATCATAAGGCTACTTGTGAAAACGGTTTTGTGCTTATTGTGCTGAAATTAATCTCTTCTAGAGACAGATGAAAACACAGCACTACCACTGCAGTATCTGCCTGACTTGTTCACTTGAAACTCCCCCAGTTCTCCTGGGACAGTATCAGATCATCCACATCACTGTGCACATTTTATTCTCATCCCCAGAATCATGTAAGGAGGGTGCCAACATTCTTCTCCCAGAGGTGAACAGAGTACTGAATAAGCAAAGTAGGTAATAAAAGTATGCAAATAATGCAGGCCTGCACCCAAACTGCATACATCTACATTTTATTATAAAGCATGATCTAAGCTAAAGTCAAAATTGTGTTTTCTCCAACTGCAAGACTGGATGGACACCAACAAATTGCCCACATCTAGAGAAATTTCATTTTGATTTGCTTGGTTTTCACCTCCAAGCCCACTTAGGAGCAGTTGTGCTGGTGATAGATTAGACTTACATTGATGAAGCTATTGGCTTGGCTTCCTTCAACTCACCCACTCAGGCTCTTTATCCCCTCTGTAACTAGAGGTGTGCCAAGCATGAGGTGAGATGAGTGCAGCTCCTGCATGGGAATGCTCAGTCCCCAGCCCAAGCCTGACCATGCTGTGAATACTAAAACCTGCAGCAGCACAACACTGCAACGTTGCAGCAGAAGGTTTAGTGTAAAAAGCAGTATTTGAATAATTTCTTATTCTTGCTACAATCATTAACATAAAATCAATTTATGTTGTGACATTTTCAGTTCTTATTATGATCTCTGTCACAAGAGGCAGGTTTTTAATCCCCCATAAAGTCTTTAAGAGACAGCAGAATAATATGCACTAAGTGCATTATACAGTTTCTAATGTGACCTTTTCACGGTTCTACAGTTTGACTGCCTGGTCATTGCTGTTTCTTGGCTGTCTTGGTAATCTGAGAGGAACAGGTGCAATGGTAAATAATCAAAATACTACATCTTTAAAAGGTTAACTTCATACTGCAAGTGACTTATAGGTTATATATATTCTATGCTCTATACCGTGCAGCCCAGAAAAAAGCAGGAAGAGAAGGAAATGACAGACAATAACTATTCTTAAGCAATTACAAAAAGGATTTGGGAAAAGAGTAAGATGGGTGTATATTAGCCACTAATTTTATTATGCCAGTAGTTCACATGTATTTATGCCATGTGAAATAACCTACTCTTGATGGAGATGTGGAGGGATCTAGTCACCCTTCACCCTTAAAATTCTGAGAGCCCCAAATAGTAAATTATGACCCAATGCTAATCCTCTTCCTGCTATCATGGTTTTAGGATGTTTCATTTTGTATGAAACCTAAAAGTAATCAAGAGTGAACCTAGCCACTGAGTAAAGAAGTGTCAGATAATCATCTTCTCCTGTTATTGTTCTAAACAGTGGCATTTACTGCAAAGGGACCCAGGGTCATGCAAGAAATGAGAGGACTTCAAGTGCTGAAAGAAACCAGGGAGAAGCCAATCCATCCAGCCAAGGAGAGCATGGACAAACAGGGATGATATGACCAATCTGAATAGATTGCTCTAAACCAGAGCATCTCCTTTTGACTCTTTGGTGCTGCCTTGAGTTACTGTTCCACAGCCAGGCACAAGAATTCTCCCAGGAAAAGGGATGGGGAGACAGGCTAAGAAAGTAGGGCAATTTCTAGAATGAATTCTGTGTCAGTTGCAAAAAAAAAAAATTCTAAGGGCTGGACACAGGTACAAAATGTCACATGGAGAGGTAATGTATCCCCACAATATGCTCATGGATATACAGAAGGAAGGGAAAGGGAATAGAGATGTCAAATGATGAATTAAAAATATGATGGCCACCACAGTACAAAGATATAAAATTTTATATAGTGTGCCTTTCTTACAGGAGAATGCTTAGAAATGAAAAACAACAACAACAACAACAACCTAAAAGAGAGAAAACCCTCCTTTAATGATATTTTAGCAGGAATCCCATTCCACAGAGAGAAATGCAGCTTTGGCTGGAAGGGGTCCTTGTGAGGGCAGGGGAGAGGTCTCCTCATGAGGCACTGCTCAGTCTGGCTTCAAAGCTTCTATGCAGCTGTACCTCCATGTCCTATTTATTCATTCTAAGAAGGGGGGAAAAGAGTTTTTCAAGTATTTGAAACTCATAAGCAAGTTAACTTTCTGCTGTTGTGTCTGGGAAGACTTTCAGAAAGGGGAACAGCCACAACCACCATGCAGAGAAGCTCCTCTCTATTCCCTACTAAAGTGGCAATAATCTCTATTGCTTTGTAGCCTATAAAGCAATAAAGAGCTGCTAAGATTAATTAAACTCTGAAGAGAAACTGAAGTGTTTAATCAATCACCACTGCTGTTTGCTGTTGCTATACTATTCATAGGGATTATTATATAGCAATTTGAATTACAAAGCAAAGCAAAAGCAATGTAAGAAGGGTATTGCTAGTCAATGTTTGGATCTCTAGTTCCAGGTAGGTATCCAGGACTTGCTTTCCCATGGTATATGAATACTATAAACAGGTTCACACTGACCATTCCCTTCAGCTGCGAGTGCTCAGCACTTCTGCAAATCAGGCCTCAGGGTTTCAAATCAGGAAACTGGAAAATTAGAAGATGCAGCTAATGACCCTTTGTGAAAAATCTGGCTTAGCAAGATGGGCACCATTGCAAAGGAAATCAGAGCCAGGGACTGACTGTACCAGAATTAACTCCTTCAGGAGAGCACACACCAACTGCTCTGCCCACATGAGGTTTTTTCTTCGTCCTTTGCAATTTTGCTGCCTCTCGGGCTCTGCAGCTTTGGAAAAATATCATGGAATTGTTGGCTGCTGTACCCTGCAACCTGACATGGCCAAAACAACACTCTGTACTGAGTGAGAAAATTCTGCCATGGACCAAATGGTAGAAAAATATGCAATGAAAACCACATCATATTGCATACAGGAAAGAGTTTAATTCATCCTATCTAATAGATGGACTTGGCAACCTTTCTCAATTTCAAGTGTACTTTGAAAACTAAAAAATTATTTGACAATGATTTCAAATATCAAAGGTATTTTAAACCATATTCAGGAAGCTTCAAAAGACACTTTTCTTGAAAAAAGTGAAAACATGTTCTTGTGTAATTCCCAGGCTGGTGACATTCAGGTGTGAGATAAGAGAAACATGGTAATAAGCCTTTGAATTCATGCACAAATCCTGCATTCGTTAACACTGTGTTTGCTCTTACTTTCCATGTTAACAGTGGTTAACATCTTTAGTGTAGCTATGGGAACATACCAGAAAATTATACGTAATTCTGATTTTCTAAGATGATCATTTATAGAACCCTAAACAGACGTAATAGTGATGTAGATCCCTACAAATTGGTATGAACTGAACTGCTTTAAACACTTGTTCTTTCAGAGCTGGCTTTCTTTCTGTTGAAAGGAGGACGACATCAAAGCTCCAGGATGGGCTCCTCTGATACAAATCAGCCCTGACTTTAATGGAGCTCTGTGGATTTGCAGCAGGCAGAGATCTTGGCTGTCTGATTTTCCAACTGATTTTCCAATTCTCCTGTATGGAGAACTCCACTGAAAATAGGTATTCCCTACAACCTACACCAGACCTATGTGAGTGGTACAAGCCACAAATACTGACAAATGTAAACTCGAGTTGAAGTGAAACAGTTGTGAAAAGACAGGAAAAAAAAGAGTTTTCTGTAATGATAATAGCACTTACAGTATATTATGTATGTTAAGTACTCAAACCACTTTAGTAAAAAAAGCCATTCATTTCCTTTCATCATGTGGTCAAGAGTAATTTCTGGCACAGAGAAGTGAGAATCATCAGTGCAGCTTTGTGGAACTGATTACCATGTACTTCAACAGAGACCAGCAAATGCTATTTAAGGAGCAATTTCAATCACTGATGTGGTGATGCAGGAGCTGGTTATGTCTCCTTGATGTGGAAGGATAAACTGTCACAACACTGACAATGCACAGAGCAACTATGAACTATCCTTAAATTACTCCAGTGCAGGACAGAAATGGAAGTTTGCTTTCATGTCCTTGTGGTGGCTCCTTTCCAGCCCAGTGACAAGGACATTCGAGCAGCATGTGAGCACATTCCCCCTGAGCAGAACCAGCAAGGATTAATGGGCATCTCCTGAGACCCAGGGAAATGCAAATGTCTGAGGGACAGGATGTTAAGGGATAAAAGAACATGGCATGGTCACACCAGGTGCATTTAGCCTAATGCACTGTGATGGTGGGAGAATGTGCTTTTGTATGTCTCCAGAAAGTTCTTTCAACTTCCCATGATTTTTTCACTATTTAGAGCTGAGACAGATCAAAAATATGAACAAGAACCTAAAATTCCGATGCAATGACGAAGTGCCTTTGAAGTACTCCAGGAACTCAAAAGCTTACATAGTAAGTGGAGTTACAAGCAAAATCATTGCTAAAAGAAAATAAAGAATATCATGAGATGCTACTGCACTCCTTGGGAGAAAATGAAGATTATTGTTATTAATATTATTACAGTTTCTGTGCTGCAGAAAATGTAGTTTGAGAGGATCAAAATAATTTACAAATTGGGATTGACAAGCTGAATCACTGAAATACTGACATTTAGCTTGTTCATTTCAAAGTGATGTCTCTGTTTCAAAAACTGTCAGATTTCATTTTTTGAAGAGTTTTTTAAAAGGTCTTTTACTTTACCATGAAGAATTGCCCCCTCAAATCCTGACTCTCCAGTCCAGTCAGTAAACTAAAAAATCAATTATTTGCACAGTACTGGTTTTGGGGAAGAAGGCCAGAAGATAAAACAACCATATACAAAATTTGTCAGTGCAGAATCAAATGGAGAATGAAAGAGAACAAATATGGAATTTATCCATAGGGCAGACAGAGCCTTATAAAAAACTGTCTTCTATTCCTAGATTATATTTAGAAATGTATAGGGAATGGTAGGAGAAGAAACTTTGCTATGAGCAGAAAAGTTGGCAAGTGCCACAGCCACGTAGAGAACCCAAGTACTCCAGCTTGGCAAGAGGGCAGATGGTCTCTGCAAAGTATTTTAACACTTCTTGGCAGAAGACAGTCATTAAACAAAGTAAGGGAGAAGCTGGTCTTCAAAATCTGTAAAGAAATTAAAAGCATGTGCATGACACAATAGTCCCTGCAGCAAGGTAAGTGTCTACAAAAAAACTGGAAAAGAGCCCTCTGGTAATCCAACAGAAATGTTTTTCTGTGGAGGACAGTAGTTGTTGTTTTGGAAGGCAGATGAGTACAGCAGTGAAAGCTGGAGCTTTAAAGCTCTGCTGGAGGTTTCCTGCTGTGAGCAGTGAGTCAGAGGCACCGGGTCTGCACCTGTTTACCTGAATATTGCACTGAATCCCCAAGGCAATGTCAGCCTGAATCCATTGACATTAGCAAAGAGCAGAAACAACCCAAGTAAAGAGGTTTGATGTCACAAAGTGTTAAAGTGCCACTACAAGAATGTTGGTTAGCATTTAAAAACAGCAAGAGGAACTGAATTAAGAACATATCCGAACACCTAAACTGTGTTTAGTGATATTAAAATTATGCAATTTGTAAAAGACTTTCTGTAGCTAGGCCATGTGGCATCTTTCCAATTCCATTTCTTTATGCAAAACAAATAATTTTGCATAGATTTGCATGTTACTAACAGGAGAAGAGACTTATCAACAACATAAATTACATCTCACTTCTATTTAATTTATTATCTTGAATTAGCTGATGAGTGTCCTCGAGCCTTATCTCTCTGTTTAGACACTAACAGAGCACTTATCACTGTGGCATCAATGCCACTCTTCAGCCTTGATATAGAGCCTGGGGTATGGACTCTAAACAGTCAGCTGTGAAATAAAGCAAGTTGAGTTTTGCTCTGCATTTGGGTATTCTGAACGAGGAAGAGAAGTCATTTGCAGAAGTCCAGGGCATTCTGTTCTATTAAAACAAACTTCCTAAAAGTATTGAAAATACTTGTACTTCTTTGCCCCAGAGCATTAAGAGGAGTATTTCCAGTAGAATTGTGCACCCAGCTGCTTTGCAGGCACCAGTATAAATTTGAAACCAGTCCTTTACAGCCAGTCTAAGAAACTACCCATAAAACCAGCCAGCTGGCTGGATCTCTTCTGGCTACTTTCTTCCCGTCTTATTCATTGTGACCTACAGCTAAGGATGTTTTTCACACTGAAAAACATGGAAAAGGCTCTCATAATCTTGTTAAAGGCTGGCATACTTGACTTGCACTACAGAATGCTGCATTTGTCTCCTCAGGGAAATAAACATTTTAAAGAGCCTTTGGACTTCAAAAATGCCTTAGACAAATACAATGGCCACGCTAATAATAAGTGAATCAATTTTCTGCTCCTCACAAAAATGTCTACAGCCAGGAATTTGGATTTTATGTGCCCTTATACAAACTCATCTACAGTTTGTTTTTTTTTGTTGCTCACATGTTCTCAAGGGAAAACAATTTCTCTTTCAAGCAGCAGTGACTTTAGTAAGTCAAAGCATCCAATTGCTAGAGGAGGGTTTACTTTACCTCTCATCACTGAAACCCTGCTGTGGAATACAATCTGCTTTCAGAAGAGCAAAGAGGTGAAGGACAAAAACAAATGGCAATTACTCAAAGCCTGTGAAGAGCCTGGAGACTGGTATTCTCTTGCATCTGAATTAGGGCAAGAAAATACACTGGTCAAAATGCTGCCAGGGATAATGCTCTAACACTGAGTAGACTGAAATTTGTCTTGCTGTCATCGAGAATATTAAGCAATAATGTAATACTATGTAACATTTGCATTTATGGCTGCTTTTTAAGAAAGACTGAACCAATTTGTTAACTCTCCTTTAGGACAGATGTTTGGCAAGGACACAATATTCACAGTTTGCACTGCTAACTCTAATTCCATTATTTCATGATTAAAACCTTTTTTGCTACTTTCAGAACCTTGCCATACCAGTGAAACAAGCTTCTGAATTTCCCCCTTGACTATCTACATGAAAAATAACTGAACTTCAGTGTAAATTCTTGCAACACTTTTCTTAGGGATTCCACCAGTCCAAAATGTAACACATTTAATCCATATAAGGGTATTTGAAGCAGCAGGAGAAATAAATCACAGTATTTTTCACTATTGTAGCTGTTAGAGAATTGTCTTTAGCATTAGTAAAAGTGAGTTGGCCTAACAATATTTTTATAAATACAGTGACTCTACCACAAAGAACCTCAAAGTCATATATATCTGCAAAATTTCCAAGTACAGAAACTGGAACTCCAATAATAATTGCAATATTATTGGGAATTATTTACAATCTTAAGGTGTAGGTATTTACAAATAGAAGCACTTCTTGTGACATCTGCTGATAAAAATGATGCCCAAGCAAACAGAAACGTATTTGGAGCCTGGTAGCAGTTTGCCATAAAATAAGAAAATAATCTCTTTGTATAGGAAGTTAAATGCAGGAGCAACTTTGTGGCCTTCACTAATTCTTAAAGTGTGACACACAAGTCCAGGCTTGCTTAAAACATAAACTGCATTAATGTAATTCAGTTTCCCAAGGTCAGGAGGAGCTTATTTCCAAAGCCTTGCTTTTAACAGTGCTGTCGTGCAACATGAAATAACACCACCACATATCAGCAGGTCCTGAATTTCTTTTGAAACACAAAGACCTGACAATGAATCTGCTTCTCAGGAGCTTAATATATTGTTTTCACTTGCATCTTCTTTATTGTAGCTCTTTTATACCTGTACTTCAATTGCACATGGCATCTTTCCTTTATGGAGGGCTGCAGTTAATCAGCTGGTTCCTTAAAGCACCGCATAAATTCTGTTTTATGAATTCTTTGTCACAAGAATGTAGCCAAATGCCTCGTGTCCCAAGACTCAGCAGTAACACATCACCTTTGTACAGCCTTGCAAAACCATATGGAAATTACAGCAGCCCATGAACTGAAACTCCTCAATCACCTTTACTGTGATAGGGATGGTGAGGAAAAAATAGAAACCAGCGATGTTTAACAGACGTATCTTAAAAAAGTGAGGAAAAGAAAGAGAGAGAAAATCAGCCTAGCTATGAGTGCATAGACATTTGCAAGGTTGCCTTTGCAATGCAAGAACCTCAGCACTGTCAAGGGCTGCCATGAGCTCTCATTTTCCAAAATCCCTTACAAGCAGCAGATGTCTTTCCCCTTTTCTCAAATTCCTCACTCATTTCACTCCCTAAACTATATGACTACAAGAAAAAAGACAATCTAAAAAAATTATGTGCAAAAATACTTTTTTTTTCACTTAATGCATACTGAGAGAATTGACCTAAAGCCATATTTATAGTATAATTTAAATACCTATAACAGGCTTCTTTCTCCCTTTAGCTTCTCCAAAGCAGCTGTAACAAATCTTTTCAGTAGTGCTGTAGAGTTAACTTTTAGGAGACAGGACTATTTACTAGGTTTTTGTATCTAGAGCAAAGAAGTCTGTGACAGGAATGGCCCAGCTCTAGACTAAAGCAGTGAAAAACTCACTCAGTCTCTTCTTTCATCTTGGAATTCTCTCTGAGAGAGCATTGCTGATCTGAATATACAAAAAAAGCCCCAAAATCTTACCAGTGTCTTGTAAAGTATTGCCAGTATTTCTGGAGATGCCTCTCCTGACATCCCTGGGGTTTAAATGTCTTTTTCACAGCCCATAGCTGCTCACAGTTGTTCTGTGACCAGCCAGCACACCGAGGCCTTTCCTCCTCCAGACATTTCTCACCAAAGAGCACTCAGATAAAGCAGATGTTCACATTATTACACCCCAAGTGTATAATTATGCACTTTGTGCTAATGAACTTCTTCCCACTTCTATTGCTTCAGTTCCCAAGGACATCCAATTGAAAATACAAAAAGGAACTTTTTTTTTATAAAAAAGTGAAATACTGTCCAGTGTTTTTTGCAAAGAACTCGACTTCTCGACATAATGTAAACTGAACAGATAATGCCTTCCACTTGCTTGTTTATTGAAAAATCTATTTTAATCATTTATTGCCTGCAGGGTAACAGCATTCTCAAAAGCACTTACTCTATACACTATATAGCATAATCCTCAAACAATTAAAAAAATCAAAACAGTTAAAAGTTATATTTGCTGGTAAAAAACCTGTGCTTTAAAAATTCTGATCTGTATATATATATGTTCAGAACTTCTTATTGCTCATGGAGTTTTACTAAATTAAGGAACGTGATTAACATATAAGCTTCATGTAACAATCTCAAATGTACAATATTAAGATTTCTATGATAGATTTCTTATTTGTAATATCCAGAATGCTAGTGTCAATATTTAAAATTAAAGGGAAGCATGACATATAGTTCATAATACTGGTTAGTTTTGTGCCTTAGGCAATTCCCCTGCAACTGAGTCCCCACTGCCCACCAATAATCTGATTTAGAGATAAGAAACCTCATATATGAGATGCTTCTTCCAGTGCCTCTGCAGCCCACCAGGCTCAGAGGAAAGGACAGCAAATGTGGATTATTTTTTTACACAGGCCAATCTCACTGCACTTTGTCTCCAAAGTCCCATTGCTCAGGTACCACTCCAGCACATTTCCTGCTAAGAGCTGATGGAAAACACTGAAGTCACAGGGATGGTTTGCAGACCTTGAGTTTTCCATGCATGAAACCCAAGGTTTGTTTGTTTTTGTTTGATCCCATCCCAAAAAGGGGAGATCCTGCGGTTCCTAGGTGGTTTCTGGTGTTTTCCTGGGTTTCATTTCAACCAAACATAGCTCAGGCAGGAGCTAATTAATCCCTTTGTGAGAACAACAAAACAGAATGAGGCACTTTTTTTTATGTAACTATTTTTCTAGCCACACCTGAATGTTATTGTATAACATTAACAGAGGATGCAACACTCTTGAGAAATATGTGGGCATTGTTTTTTCACAATGAGTTATTACAGAGATAATAACCACGTACCAGAAGTGTTTGGAAAATCACAATAAAGACAGAGATATGTATATTTTGTTGTCACTTCACAGTCCCAAATGAAGCCTAATTCTGGTGGTCTCAACCAAGATGCCCAGGATTTTTCAAAAGACAGTATCCCTTTTGCTTCTCCTTTTGCATCCTTTAACTCCATGAGAATTTGCAACCTTTTCAAGAACTGAGAGCTTAAACCTGAATTTCAGTCGTGAATGATCAACGAGGCATTTGTAACATGCAACTTGCTGTCTGGAATGACAGTGACATGATTTTATTTCACCCAGTTTTCATTTTTCCTGCTGACAGGGATTTCCTGATAAGCAAGTCCTTGCTGCTACAGACCATGCTTAAAATTTGGACAATTTTTGCCTGTTGTCTGTGCCTGATAACACCTGAACCCCAACTATCTTTGTAAACAAATAGAAAAATAGGTCACAATGATAGTAAAATCACCTTCAGACAAGCAAGATGGAGCCAAGGCTATAAATTATTCAATCCAAACACATAGTGATATCACTGTATAGTCTCATAAAGGAAAATGTTTCCCCATAAACACAGCCTTCTAAACTATTAATGAAATTGGAATACAATATTATAGAAATCTAGTTAAGGCTAAGTTTGAAAATCAGCACAGAGTAAACAGATTACTTAAACATAAGCTTAGCCACTCTGTATGTTACTATTAATTAGAAATATTATAAAGGCTTGTCTCAATGCTTGCAGAATTATAATTCAGAAGAATTCTTGCTCTAAGAATTTACAATTCAGCTCCAAGCTTGAGATTTGACCATCCAAGCTAATCCCAAGCCCTGCTCCAGAGAGGCTGCATCTGGACACTGCAGGGAAGGTTAAACTGCAATTGTGAGTGACCAACCCAGTTTTCAGGGTTTGAATCTGAATCTGAAAAAAATACTAAATGTTGAAACATGGATATTTTAATATTTGGGGCATAAAGGTCTATTGTGGTTGCCTAGAAGCTTCTCCATTATTTATTTTTTTAGTGTTGCAGATTATTTTAGTGTTTTTGTGTGCAGAGATGGGCCTGAGCCAAATAATTCAGATTTCAGTAATTTAAGAAAGATTATCATTCTAGTCCACATCTAAGCCAGCTATTTTAGAGAAAACAGATAACATTATTTTTTGATTTATATGCAGTCCATTCAACTGAATTACAAAAAAATTGCAATTCTTCAGAGGAAAATTAATGTAGAAAGGTCCCTGTTGGGTCAGGGGAATCTAAAAATATGCAAGGATATATATTTGGAATGAGGTGGTGATATCACAAATGCTATCTTCCTTCTTCTGTACTCATAAAGAATTAGAAATTGAAAAAACCAAGAACTAATTTGCCACATTGCTGCATAAAAAGTTACAACCTGTCTGGAATGATCAATTAATCTCTAGGCTATACGCGTTTATAACTCTATAGATTCAGAATAACTTAACCAAAAGTAACTAGCTCAACATTAGTGGTGGAACTATTCCAGATTTATACTGGAACAACTAAAGATGGAATTTACTCCTTAAGATAGCAAGAGGAAAAAAACCAAAGCAACCAAGAAGCTGGAAAATTATGTATTTGAAACCTCAAAACACTTATTTCCCTCTGTGTTTTACTGAAAAGGTTTGGGAGTTTTTTCCCCCCTCACGCTGGGATGTTTTAGGTTAACACCACACAATGACAGGCACTATAATTTATTTCATTGTCAGGTTTCCAGAGACTTTACAGAATTCTTGGAATGAATGTTAGGGAGATATTCCCAAAAATGCAGAAATCAATATCCATGAAAAAAAAACTATAGGGAACCAGTCTTATTTATTTGATTTTGTTTATGATGAGAGAAATTTTAGTGCTTTAATTATCATTATCAGCACACAAACACCTGCTGTTACTAGATGGTGTTTCTATTAAGTGTGCCACTTCAATAGTTTTTTGTTGGCAATCCAAAATCAAATTACTTCATGTCTGAAAATTACTGTTACTTGCAGACACAAAGTGTTTACTATGTCTGTCATTTTCTAACCTTTTATTTATGCCAGAAAAGAAAATCAATAGCCATTTTAACATTTTTTAAAATACTGTTTATGAAACCAACAACCACTGAGATGTCTCAGTGTGCTCTTACTAGTTTTGTGGGTTTATCCCAGTATCCTCTGGGGTCTGTATCCTTTGTGTGTCCAGGTGGGAAGTTGTCTGCAGGGTCAGTGATCCAGGTGATGCCTACACTGCCCTTGGGACCTGTGGCCTTTTTAGATCTGGGTTCTGTATAAAATTTAATGTGGAACTGAGCAATCCACAGCTGTTGGTTACATGGATGAGACCCACCAAATCAATACTTTCAATATTATTTCTATTTTAGCAGGTGACCACTCCAGGGGAAGGGGTGAAACCTGTATTTACTGCTAAGCCTGGGTAAACGTACTGCTATAAATGCTTGAGAAAACATAAGGACTTGACTCAGCCTCAGAGAGCTGCCAGGGATTGAACACAGCCTTAGAAGTTCTCTTTGCAAAGATTTCCAATGGATTGAAAAGAATATCCTACTGTTTTTAATACAATTACACCACAACACAGTTATTTTTATGCAGTTCCTGTATCCTCCTGCCGTCTGGGATTAGTCCTTATTTAGCAATGATGAGGAATTATGTCTCATGTCCTGGTTCAACCTTCAAAATTATATCAGGAATTTTGGCTCAACGTGATTCTCTTGCCATGACAGCCTGTTAAAGAGATCCATTTACCAAAAGGGCAAATCCTGCTGACAGGGATGTTGCTACTGCAGTCAGCATCCTCTGAGCAAGCACCTGAAAGCAGCAAAGTGGTGCCTGCTCCTCCTTTCCATCAGTGCTGCCTCTAAAGCAGATGTTGTCTGCTGTATTTTGGAGCCTGCTATAATTTGATCAAATCCATAGAAGATCATGTCAAAAAGTGACAGCTAGTCAATGGATGGTATTGTCCCTAACTTGTTATCTGTCTGGGGCCTGCTGCAATCAATGCTTTGCGCCAAGTTCCAAATCCTTAGAGCCAGATCAAAACAACATTTCTACAGGGGACAATTCTGTCTCCTTTTCAAGTTCACGTCAAAGCAGGCTTCACATAGGCACCTGAGTGCTTTCTGTGCATAACTGTTGAAAGCAAAAAAATATTTAAATTCATACTCCTTGGTAAAAAAAAAGCGTTATAGTATCAAAGATCCAAACCTAAATTTACTCTCAGACCTAACGGAGATTTTTTGGCTGATTTTCCTTTATGACACAATTATGATGGAAAACACAGAAACCTGAAAATTTGCATTTAATTTCCATTGTATGAACACTTTTTACATATAAGTCAGAACCTCAGTATGGGCATATTGAATGGTGGTGAAAAATCCAATAGTATTTGCTCAAGTTGAAAAATGATTTTAGATTTGATGTTTGAAATCTCTCTATATTCTTCCTTTGCAGAGCTTTGAGCTCTTAAATCATACCATTATGGCTGTTTGCACCTACATGCTAAAATATGGTGCTCATATACTGGTGCATGAGAACATTTGACTTGGTTATTCAATGATAAAGTTTGCAATTCACATTATGTGTTGTCCAATTACACAGTCACAGTCAGTTGTATTTGGGAACAGGAAAAAACACTACATTAATTCTATATCTGGCCTTTCCCCCATCAGCTCTTGCTTTTGTCCAGTGCACAAAAGGAAGATTCATGTGAGGTCAAGCAGCAGAACAGCCCTCAGCCACCACTGCTTTCTCTTTGCTTGGAAGACCTTGATTTTGCTGGCTCAGCCTTGGAGCTATTGGCTTTTGCTTCCAAGAGGAGTGGGTAACACCAAAAGCCATCCATGGGGAGCAGAGGTATCTGACCTTGCCTGCTTCCTGACTTTCTTTAATCAAATATTAATCGGGTGCAGTCACTTCACTACTCACAAACAGTATCTTGCAGAAGTGAAAAAAAGTGAATCTTTCATGCTTTGGGGATGCTTTTCCATGCTTTCGAAATAAAGACTGATCTGATTGCATGAAAGCTTCCAGGCAATAAAAAATGTATTGGTAATAATAATTATTATTTACAGAAACGACATATCTCAGATTTACTTGACTAAGTTCCTTTCGTCATATAACAAATTAAAAAACTCAATTGCAGTATTCACACAGAAATTTTTGGAGCAAAAATATCAGATCCTGCACAGTTTAGAGCTAAGAAATCTACTATTTACTGATGAAGTTCAGAGGAAAAACCCACCTAGTTTTCATGAGATATACTAAAGCTTTGAAACCCTGGGTAAGCTTAATTTTGGAATGCTTTTTTTTCATCATTCCCAGAGTCTGAGACTCAAGTAAGTAACTTAGAAATCTACCTGGAAATTCAGTGTCAGAAAGAGCCTTTTCTTCAAAACTAAAGCTACAAAAGGAAACATTTCCTGACAAAGCTGCACCAATTTCAAATCAACCACATTCATGACTCATACTTCATAAACTTTAAAATTATGTACTCTGCAGTTATGAAAACCTGTGAACAGCAATTTGAGGTTGAAATATTTGCTGAAAGTGTATTGCAAGATTTCAAATTCTTTTAGTTGTCAGTCATTCAGACACAAGAAATGATACAACTCATTTGGGAAACAAGACTGTGATTTCTTCAAATGAATTTCATGCACTGAGTGCTCTTTTTATATAGGAAAGGAACATTAGACCTTCTCATCCATCACACCCAATAGGGCTGGTAGTTAAATGATATAATTCATACCCTAAACAATGTAGATTCTTGATCAAGCTTGCCAAGACCTATTCCTGCAACTTAAAAATGTTCCCTTGATTCTCCTTAGAAATTTAAACAACACTTGGCATATCTGAATATCTTTCCTTCTGCCTATTGACCTTATATTCCCCTTATCAAGATAACAGAATTTCCTTAGAAGTTGCCTTGGGCATTTCTGCAAGGTCAAAAGCACACAATGCAGAGACAGGGATAAACCTGCATTGAATTACTGCATCCACTCATGCTCCAGTGCTTCTGCAACCCTGATGGCAACAAACGAAGTGTGGTGTGCTGGGAGTACAGGACTTTGAAAGCACAGAAGGGATATGGTCAGAAAGAGCCCTGACAGGCTTTTAAACATTTACCACCCTGCCTGAGCACGTCCACCACTAACACAGCCCAAGCAGCAGTCACAGAGCAACGGGGGAAGTTGACAGAACCACATTATTGCAACCACAAATTCACACCTGCCAAGAGACACCCCAGTCACTGCACTGCGTTGGTGTTTTGAGAGAATGAACAGCACATTCAAGGCAAGAATCTCCCCATTTGCCAGGAGCTTCTGAAGAACTGAAACCATTTGTTTCTCACCTGAAGTTATTCAGGGTGGGTTTTTTGGAAGCTTCATTTGGTCTAAAAATAAGTTCTGCTTTATGAGGACTCCACTTACTATTGCAAAGAGGTACCTCAGAACCACCAGCAGACAAGGTTCTGTGCCTTAAATAATTTCTGTCCCTTAGACACAGTTTCTAGTCATTTTTTGTTGAAATTATAGTCTTGTTCATTTTACAGTATTAAATCAAAGGGCATACACACTCTGGAAGGGCAGCTAACCTCAGGGCAGTTTACAGCTCAACCTCTGTCTCTGGGTAGCCAAGTTGAAAATCAGCAGCTATCATGGAAGCATATTGTAAAGCTGGGATACTGCTGTGAATTATGAAGCATATCAAGTGTTTGGATAAATCAAAGGTTCCTAAATGGGTCTAAAACAGCAAAGAGTAAAAGCATTAGGGCTTGTCTTCTTTTCCAAAATCTTCCATTAGTACCGTTACAGAGATCTGTTTTCTACCTCTCAGACACTGATTCAAAATTCCATTTAAGAAAATGAAGAACATGATCCTGCCATCTCCTCAAAGATTTAACTTTATGGTAGAAAGATTTTATTGTTGTTACTTGCCATTAAAGGTAATAATTCTGGTGCAGTTTTCTTTTGCTTGCATTCGTACTATTTTATTAATGTCTCCATAGTAGCAGTTAGCATTGCAAAAGGAATTCCAATTTTCAACATGATTATTAGTCTCCATTTTCATCCTCAAAGCTGGGATGTTTTCGAAGGAGCTCAGAGAGGAGGAAGGAATAAGACTCAGACACCACAGTCCATTGTTACCTCTGAGCACATACACTTAGATTGCTTTTCTTTGATGCTGCTGCCAATTTTATTCACAAGCGTATAAAAAAAAGGTCATGACATTTAGAATTACACTACTTTGGAAATTAAATGTTCCTTTAAATTTTTAATTTCTGAAAGTAATTTATCATGGAATAATATTTGAATATGGTTGAATGAATGTGTAAAGATTAATGCAAACTTTCTTCAAACTGCAAGTTCACAACCACATATGTTTAACCTTGTTGTGTAATAGGCATAAAAACGTTGATATGTGAGCTTGAAGAGCTGCATTTCCATTTTGCTGGAAGCACTTGTACTGTTACTCTCCTTAGCATTTTTCCACTGGCATGTCTGTATAAGGCATTAGGTTTAGCTCTCAATCATTTCCTACTTAACATTACACTTCACAAACCTGGCAACTAAATAAGGGCCAAAAATGAATCCCAATGGTCTGCAGAGTTTTTTCACATGAATCTTAACGTGAGAAATCAAACTACTGATTTTTAGGCTAATTCAGCAATATTAATGATATTATTATAGCATATGAGGAAATAAAATCATTTTGTGTAAACACTAGAGAAAGGACTGAGATACCACATAACCTACACTCTAGTCAGAAGCTCCCAAGTCAGAGATTTGGGGATCTGATGAAGAGGAGATCACTGAAGCACAGTCGTGGCCAGGTGTTGGGAGTCCCTTGTCAAGGAATGGAATTGCCCATCTCGCACAGGGGCTCCTCAGATGGTTTAGGTTGGAGCTTTCAGATCACTGAACCCAGCTGTGAACCCAGCACTGCTGTGTCACCTTGGCCACTGCTCAGGGCTTATTTCTCCAAAGCCAGCTGACACTCCTTGTTCAGCAGAAAAAGGAATCTTACTCAAGGCAGCAGCACACTCTGGAAATTATTTTGTGGTCAGAAGCTACAGTTCATAATTTTCTCATACCCTACGGAAAGCTGGCTGGGCCCCAGGCTGCAAAGGGCAGACACAAACAACTCCAAATTCCTGCTCAGATGCTGCTAAAATTGTACCTGCATGAAATTTATGCTGGTGTGTAGAATTTACTCATTTTGCTCATGGAAACTCCTGGAAACCCTTTGTTAGAGGACTGACAAACTGAAATATTCAGTTTGAGGCTCCATTGCATTCACTGGGTCAACTGAAGAGACAATGTCTGAAGGAAGGAGACTGAGGAAGATAAAGGAAGTCTTTAATTGAAATGTTACTGGCACATTCAAAGATCCAGAAGAAAAGCAAATTAAAAAGTGCCTCTGTTACTGATCATTTGATTCTCAATTCCAAATACTTTTGTGTACATTTCAGTACCTAATAATAATAATAATAATAATAATAATAATAATAATAATAACAACAATAATAATAATATCTTTGTCACCAGGGCAATGGCGGGAGTGTTGCTATTTCAAGTTTGGCCTCTTGAAAAGCCCTCAGGAAAGTTGCTCACCAGATCACTCAATTCATTAAATTAATGCTTTGTTGGCTGGAGTTAAAGTTTGAGTCAGGCAAAACAAAAGCCTGGGTTTCAGAATACATATACCCTGTCAAATTGCATTTATCAAGATAAGGGTTATTAGAATCTTTTTTCTCTTGTGTGAATGAAATTGTAAGCTTAAAATGTCACTGAAGATTTATTAATCTGATACTCTTTCTGATACGGACAAAGAAATAAAAAGGGCAGAGAAAAAGAAATATTTCTTGTAGCCTGATAAGGACTACAAGAAATAGAAAATATGAATAAGGCAATTTATCAGTGGGCATTCTGTAACCAAAAGATTCAAGCCACACAAAGCGATAGTACAGTTATATATAGATTTCAGGACACTGCCATCTACAACACTTGGTCAAAGTTTGAGAGCTGTGCAGAAAAATATCTGCAATTTTCAAAAAATTATATTAAACCTGAATTTTCAAACTCTAGGCTGGAGTAACACTTGCTCTAGAAAGTAGATGGAGGCCTAATGTGAAAACTGGTTCTGTGCTAGAGTATACAATGAATGCAGGGAGAACCACCAGCAGGACCATCAGTGTTTCTAGCTGAAGTGACAGGGTGTGAACTAACCATAAGAAATATGTTTAAATTTGTTTAAATATTTTTTTCTCTTTCTTATAAGACTCTTTCAAGTAGGAGTTAATTTTGCAGCAATTACAGTCTTTCAAAGCTCTGCTTGTTTAGAAAATGATTAGTTGTACCTTACCCCTTTCTCAGAACGCCTTATATAGAAAATATTCCAGTTAAGAAAAGTCTTTCTTACATTTTTCTAAGAACATAGCAGGAGCCAAACCATCTTCCATGATTTCATTAACAGCTCAACTTACCAGTCTTCTCCGTCTTGTGTTTTAAACTTTCAGGTCCCGGCAGGCAGGGGCAGGGCCCTTCACATCGAGTTGTGATGGTTTTGCCAGAAGTACATGCATGGAACTCCATTTTGCACTGGAAGTGTAAAAAAAAGCAAGAATACTATTTAGGACAAGACACAAAATAGCAGCTGTCGATTAAATGAGAAACTGTGTTATCAGTAATGACATTGGATAGATTGCAAAACTTCAGTCTCTACTGCAAATACTTTTATAAGATAACAATGACTATTCCCAGCCTTTGCTGTTTGCATTACCTACATTTTAGTTCTGACTCCTCCAAGAGCTCTGTGCCTGTGTTGTTGCCCTTTCTTCAGGGATGGCCCTGTGGGTATTTCCCCATTCTGTGCCCAGCAGCACCAGTGGCTGGACACTGGACTAATGCAGTAACAAATGAAGTGAAAGAAAACAGCACAGATACCTAATGAACCAAATTCAGCTCCATTTTTTGTCCTCTTCAAGCCCTGCTTTTACAAGACCAGAATCCAAGGGCTTTTGACACACAGGGGAGTGCTGTCTGTGGTGCCCAGGCTGGAGCTCCTCCCTGCAGAGATTGCCTCCTGCCAAGGAAAATGGGAATGCTGGGCTGCAGAGTCCCTTTGATCTGAGTTTTATTGAAGATTATGATTAATTTAAGAGCAGGCCAACATGTTTACACAGTGGGACACAGCATGTTTGACACAGCTGAAGGACACGGAGCCTGAGACCATGGTGTTACCATGGAGGATGCAGTGGGCAACTGGAGCTCACTGGGCAGCAGCCACTGCTGAAACCCACAGCATCATCCTCTGTAATTCTGGTGCAGGGGGAGCCAAGAGAACAGAGCAGGATGTTGCTGCAAGATAAACACCTCCTGCTTTGAAAGTACTGCAAATACCTTGGCTTTGCCTGTGTTGGTTTTTGTTAAAAGAGCTCATTGCTGCCCAAGCTTTAATCCAGCAGCAGGAGACCATTATGCTGTGCCTACATCCCTTTCTGCTGACATTATCCCCCCACCATCCTCAACTTCAATGCATCAGGGTGATTCTGTGCTCTCTGTGATGCCCTGCCCTTCTCATTTAGAAAATGCAGGGCCACACACAAGCTTCCAAGTGTGCAAGCTTAGCTTGTGTTGTACACCAATTTCTCCCAAGACTGAAGGGAATACATATACTTATTTTTCAGCTGTTTGCTCCATAAATACACTTTGCTCAGGGCACAAAGACAAGAGAGAGCACATCAGAAGGAAAGGAGAACAGGAGAAAGGACAACACTGAGTGCAATCCTGAAGGCAATGACTTTCTGCAGCATATTCTGATAGTCAATGTGTTATTGAGAACACAGGCATAAATCTTCTTCCTGCAGCTGGAGTTGATAATTTAATCCCTTACAGAACATCAATTACTTACATATTTTATTATGCATAGTAAATGTAAATTATGTATCTAAGCATTAGCAATTATACTTCAAATACCAACCTTTAAGATGGCACCAGCCTATTTCAAGCCCATTATTACATGCAGTTAAGAAAGGAAGAACTTTATACTTAGAAACATCAAGGCAGGTTTTTCCTCAGCTTTCCAGACAATCGATAAAAATGACATCCAGAAAGCCAAACACAAACCAAAAAAAGAAACTGCTTAAATGGGTTTTATTATCTGAGGGCAAGGAGGAGAGCCCAGCTTGAAGATCACAATGCTGCAGTCACATGTGAGTAAGTTTTTACACTCATGATTAACCACATTATATTACCACCATGCTTGTTTGGGATGTTTGGTGTTGGGGGATGAAGATTAAAGAACTCCATCATTTTAAATATTAAATTAGGATAATACTAACTACGTTTCAACACCTAATCAGTGTATGTAGCTCTTTATTCCTTCCCTAGAGGAAAACATGGAGATACCTTACTTTGCATGTGATGGCATGCTTACTCACTGTAACAACCTACATGAGTAGCTCAACTTTGGATTTAATGACTGTGCCTAAGCCTCACTAAGTGATATTCAGAGGCAGAGCAGCCACAGAGGATGTCTTGTGGAGACAATCCAATAATGACTTTTTGGATTTATTCTGCCACTGGATCTACAGCATATAAGGAGCCTGCTGGCTTTCTCCAGACCATGGACAATAAAATGATACACAGTGCTTGGAAAAACTCTCACTCTTTCACACCAAAGGGACATTATGCACTTTGCAGACATGAGTCACAAAGCTCCTTGGAGCGATTGTGCACAGGACTCCATGGGAGCAGCCCCACAGTTTGGGGCCAGTCCCTCTTATTTCAGGGGACTCATTTTGCCACTGATGTGATTTGATATGCCTCAGCTCTCTGCTGAGCTGCTCTAGTAGAGCTCCCTGGGCTGTTCAAGCTTTGTATTTTTCTGCAGCCTCCCTGGTGTGTGAACTGCATTTGTTTACTTTGAACCCCAAGGCCCACATAAACATCTCTAAACTATTTTACTGCAAATGGAAAAGCAGCTCTGTTATTTGTTGCTAAATGTATATGGAGATCAATAAAGTATATGAGGGGAGAAATGGTTGAACATATTCATGGAAAATTCATAAATTAATTTATTCAACTAAGATGTGGGAAATTACTGCAGAGTGTGTTTTGGTTAAAGTGTTCCCCTGAGAATCCACTACTCGTATAATGATTCCCTCTTTATTGTCAGTGAATCTACAGCAATGTGTTTTGCATAAGCATTCACATTTGAGGGAGAAAGAAATAGCTACATAAAATTTATTCCTAGCTATTTTATTCTTGTCTGTTACTCTCCAGCCTCCAGTCCCTGCTAGAGGAGAATCTAGATCTTTTTTTCTTTAATGATACAATAAAACAGTGAATCTCTGCCTTTATTCTGGCTTTCAACTTCTGGCAGCCAGGTTTTGATCTAACCTGCAAGTAAGTAATCCTGTGAAATAAGTTACTGTGATCTCTTCTGCAAGGGTGTATATTTGAGTACTGAGTGTGTTCATGGACAGCTTGGTACAGCCCAGTGCATTAATGTTGTGAAGAGCTTTGCATCCTGACACAAGCAACTCACGCATTTGCTTAAAATGCAGCCAGGTACAGCAGCACATCCCAGCCCTGCTGGCACCTTTCAGTGCAAAGCAGTGTAATTGAGATGTAGCTGTCCCTGGGGGCCTGGGACACGCTGTGTGCCCAGCACTGCTCCTGCTCATCGGGCACAGAGAGCACAGACACAGCACTCACAGTATCTGGGCAATCTCACAGCCTCCACAACAAACTCCAGGGAAGGGGGTGAGGAGAGAACACTTCACCCAGGGATCCCTCCCTGAGACCCCCACTGGCTCTTAGAGCATCAAATCATAGAGTATCCTGAACTGGGAGGAACTCACAGGGATCATCAAACACCATCTCCTGACTGATGCACGAGCCAAAAATCTGTAACTGAAAATTTCTTGTAGTCATGCTAATACAGGAGAAAGTGCTAGGTTCCAAACTTCTGTTGCTTCTACCTAATGTAATGTGAATTAAACAGGAGAGTATGTAGGAATTAGCAAACAATATACATGACAAAGATAAACATGAAGTCTCATTTGAGAAAGAGTGAACACTGAAACAGGAGGTTAAATTTTACAGTATACTAATTAGGCGTTAAACTGAGAGTTTACATCATATTAATGGCACTGTCTCTAAACCTGTTGTTGAACAGTGCTCTTGCCTGGAAGACACTGCATTTTTAGCACCCGACAGCTTTTTACATTTTCACCAAGAATGATTTCAGTGCAGTGTTTGTTTTATGGTTCATCTTTGGTTCACTCACAATATGTCTCTTTGGAACTACACATACAAATAACAAAAGCTCATTATTTTCTACCTTATCTTTTACCCAGTGGCTGCCACAGGCAGAAGCTAAAATTTCCTGAAATTATAGCATGTATATATTTTTAGTCCAGAGTTTCTTGATATCAGTAGTGTTTCCTACCTATCTGTCTCAGCAGATAATTAGAATCCATTGGAATTCAGACACCCCTTTGAGAGGAGTTGTTTGTTTACAAGCTTTAGTGCCGTGCTTGCCATTGCTTCCTTAGCTGGGATTCTTATCACCATTTTCTTTATAAGCCTCTCCTTCCAGTTTTCATCAGATGGGGAAAAAAAAATACAGTATTTGGAACACACTCAGATCAAGTGTGGGTTTTTTAAAAAAAACTTGTCACAACAAAAAAAGGTTCAGTATATTTTCTACAAATCCCAAAAGAAATGTCAGATGGTGCTCTTCCATTGCACACTGCCGAACACATACATTAAGTTTTAATGGGAATTCTCCAAACTTTTCAAGCTCTGTAAAACCTGAAATCCTGAAATAAGGATTGAGAGACAGCAGTCAGCCACATGAATTCATGTTCATTAAAGAAACAGAACTAATGTGAAGTCTGGAGGTGAGTCTCAGACTCTGGGCTGAGGACAGGGCTGTGTGGTCCCTTAGCACTTCCCCTCCCTGCCGTGGGTTCTGCTGCCTTTTTGCTGCTCTGCACACCAGAGCCCCCCTGTCCTGGGTGCTGGGAAGGAGAGGGGGTGCCCTGGGGCACAGCACCTCAGGGGGCACTGAAAATACGGGCCAAGCTCTGTCCCCAGGGCTGGCCACTCGGGCAAGGCTTTCTGGTGGCACTAGTGGCTATTCCACGGCCAGACCAACACTGCTGGTGGAGTCATCTCATTTCTCTGGGCACCCTTCTGCTCACACAGCAAAGCTCCCCACTGCCAGGCTCCTGCCCTGCACATGCCCTGCTCCAGGATGGGACTGGCTCGTGCTGTTGCAGCAAAAATTAAAGGGAGGCTGGTGGAAAAAATAATTATAATAAAAACACACCATTTTTTTCCCTATGAAAATAGCTACCAGGCGAGCGCACTTAATCTTTGCAATAAAAGCTGTACAAAGATATCTTAAAATCCTGGAGCTCTAATTAGGAGCTATGATCTCCTTATGAGAATACATAGTTGGTGTTGATATTAATGGGAGTTATGCAGGCATACCAGTGGTGGAATAAACGCTAATTAACACAACCAATCTATTGTGTAAATACATATTAAAGCCTTTTAAAAATGTGTGCTAGCTCTAGCTTTGAAGCAGATGTTATAGCTGATAGGCTCAGAAGTTCCCCTCTCTGCAAGGAGTGACATGAAGGACCTTGTTATATCTCAGGTAAACAACAAATATTTGAGAATGTCTCTCACTGACAGCTGACAGGCTGGTGGTTCATAATCTGCTAGAAAAAGTGAACAGCATCCAGGTGGAGGGTCAAGAACAGACAGACCCAGGTCCCAAGCCACTGATATTAAATGGGCTGAACAGATTTATGCAGCCAAATGCAGTAACACCAAAAGGTCTCACACAGCAAAGCTCCAAGGACCAGAAATTGGCCCACACTGCTCAGCTCTGCCCTCTGCAATCCTGCAGCTCTAATGAGGGCGAGCTGCAGGACTTTGCCCTTGGAGTAGAATTACTAGGGAACAGAAGGAAAGCATGAGACCCCAGCAATCTTTAAATATCAGGCTAAGTCAGGCAGTCACATCAGCAATTGCATGTGCTCCAAGCACACAGCTCAGGTTCTTAAAATTAGAATTGTCAGGTTTAAGATTTTACAATGTAACAATTTTTTAAAAATTATTAAAATTTTTAGCTGTTTTTTTTTTGTTAGAGCCCAGCCATATACAATCAGAGAGTGACATGTTTTTCACTATTACAGCATAATAATATTTAAACCACAAAGCACCATCTTTAGGGCAACAGGAAAGTCAGAAAGTTCATTTTCCAAGAAGAAACAATTGATTCTTGGGCTTCACAAAAGAACCAGCTGAGTTGCAATTGGCAGCAATCATGCAATTCAGGATGGCATTAATTGCATATTTTGTGGCTCTGCATTATAATTAGAACTGTACACACCTCTCTAAAAATAGCCTTCAACTTCTCAGGAGGAGGAGAACAGAAGGCGCTCCTTATTTTCATCAGCTAAAGAAAAAGAGTGACTTTAGAAAACACAGAGCTTGATTGCTCCATAGAGGGTCAGCTCTGCTCCCAAGCAGAGTCCATGACTTGATAAATAAAGAAATAAAAAAATAAATAATTCATAAGGTAAATATTAAAGACTTCATTAAAAAAAGAAAAAAGAACAGTTTTCCAAAGTGACTGATGCTGAAGAGTCACTAGGATGACTGCTTGTAGGCATGTTGAACCATCTCAGTGTTTGACTGGCAGGGCTGCAAACTAAGCAAATGATCCTGTACTTGTGTTGCTGCAAACTGCCCTTACAGACAGAGCACAATCAGCTAATCTGGGGACTTCTGGACAGACCACTGAAGCACAAAATTCTCTTTTAATACAAAATACATTGCCCCAAGAAACAAGTGGCAATCAGCTCAATGTGAAGCAGGAAATTCTAAAAAATGCAGTTGATTGCGTGAGTTAGATGATATGGCATTCAAGGTCACAGCACTATGTGGAGGTGAAGGACATTCAAGGGACCATTTATTAATGCAATGTGACAATGAAAACAAATAGTTTCCTATTCTATGATCAAGCAAGAAAATAGTTCCAGGCACCAAAATCTACTGCATCATAAAGAAACTGAACTTGTTTTTACAAGTAATTTAGATGCCAGTTCTGGAAACACCCAGGTCATGGGGTATGTGTGGGCATCTCTCAGTTGGCTTATCACCTTGTAAGAAATTTGTGTACTTATTGGAGAAGTACAGACCAAAAAGAGCTGGAACTTGACACAGAAGAATCAATTCATAAGTTGAAGCATTTGTGCAATGTTGGTTTCAACTTTCATCCACTGGCTGATGAGACCACGATGAGTTAAATGGGAAATGAAGACAAAGCACTTCTGTCATTATATAAATAAAGACACCCATCCTCCCTTCTCACTGAGATTTAACACAAGGCACCAGCCTGGCTTAGATCTGCAAATGACCCTGCTCTCCTCCCATCCTCCTCATATCATGCAAAGACTGTGGCATTTTGATTTTGGTGACCATTTCAGAGTACCAAGGTCATGCTCACACTCTGGGCTGCACCAGCTGGTTCTTGTGCACAAATGCAGGAGCTGAGGTGCTGAGGAGATGATGCAGTCACCTAACCCCATATTCTACACTCTGTATTCTGTCACAAAAGCTTTTCCTGTTGCTAAATGTCTACTCTGCTGTCTCCCTGCAGGATTTGCATGACAGGTCACTGATGATGAGCATTTCCTAGCAGCACGTGGGAGATTTTGCTTTCCAGTACACTAGTCTGCTGTATCTCTAGACATGGACTTTAAAAATCACTTTCCTTCTGCATTTGTTTTCCTCCATTTCTAGATTTCTATTGTATTGCTTTTGCCTCTATGAAATTATTCCCTATTCTAACTCCTCATAATCATGAACTGAGAGTTCATAGCTAATAGCACTATTCAAAGTGGAGCAAAGCTACAATTTTCTTCCGCTTTAATAGACCAAAGCCATCTTAGATTAAAAGCAAAGAAAATCACAGAAAAACAATTGGAGATTTGGAGTGATCAATGCTGCTTGAAATGTACTTGCCATGTAATTGAGATGCATTCTCATTCTCATTCTGCAGCCATTTACTGATCACATGAGAACGATGATTTGTCATTTTTACTTGCTCCAAATTACTAAAGGCAATTTAATTTCTCTCATGGAGATGACACATCAGATAACGTGAACATAATCAAGGGGTAACGATCTGTGGCTCTGTGCACACACTGATGCTCCTGTTACCAGCTAAACAACCACCTGCATAAGGGAAGGCAACACCAGACATTCAGATCCCCAAGCACAGGGTCTCCACCCAGTCAATCACATTATAAACAGTAATTTAGCTACGCCAGGTGACTACACCAATTTAGATTTCAGATGATTTTAGATTCAATGCTCCATCTACAGTCATTTCTATACCCATCTGGCCATATCTGGACCAAAAGCAGCAGCTGGTGACCACTATAAAGGGTAGGCATATTCCCTGAAGGCTCTCGTGCAATTGGTATGGTGGCAATATCTTAGCATCCCAAAAATCCATCAACTCTCCCTATCAATCAGTAATTGCAAAGTACTTAGTACTATATTTGCAGTTACTTCTGGGATGTCTGCTGCCCCACAGGATGTGACTGGGGATGGGACTCCGATCACTTATGGCTGTGTGGACTGAATATCAGGAAAAGTCAAGGTAAGTCCTGATACAGTATCAGGATAAGCTCAACCCTCCCTCTGATGTACCTAAGTTTACAGATCAAAGCTGAACAGTTGCTACTATACCTGCTTCCCCTCTTGAAATGTTGGTGAATTAATCTTGAATTTGTTCTGTACTGCCCATTTCTCCTCTGCAACCTTGCCACAAGTATTGAGAACAGCTGGAGTGTTGTTGCCCATCCCTGTTGAATGCCAGGCTGGATGCAGCTCTGCTCTAGATACAGGTGTCCCCACCCATGGAAGGGTTAGAACAAGATGCTCTTTAAATTCCCTTACAACCCAAATAATTATATGATTTTGTGGTCATAAAGTGTTGTGCTCCCCAAGGCCCAATAATATAAACTTACTGGGGAGAAGGAAGAAGTACCTGGAAACATCTCATAATCCATGGAAAAAGGTCTGGGGGGCTTCCAGCAGAGACAGAGAACAAGGGTCAGACCAAGGGCTATACTCTGGGCTTCAGAGCTCATACATCCTGCTCTAGCAAGGATCTCTTAGAATTCACTGCACTTTTTTTCTAGAAAATGGTGGGAGGAAAAGGCTGGAGATACAGTAAAAGAACACCCTGGCTTGTTTGACAACTTGGTGGTGCAGTAAGCAGCAAACTGAGGATTTCACTTGTGCTGCCAGTCATAGGCAAATCATACCATCAGGTCCTGAAGTGACTGCAAAACCGGATACATCAGGTTTTCCAGTATGCATGCTTAGTTTTCAAATATGTCATATTTTTTTAACCAAACTTTGTCTTTGCATGTGAGAGGTGAAAGCCTCTGAGTTTTTCTGTTCCCAAGTAGCTCCTTATTCCCTGATAATCGATTTCAGGAAGCCAATCCTGCTCTCTAGAATAGTTATCCCATCCTACCCATTACAAGTATTAGATGAACTAGCTCACAGTAGGTTTGCACAGATTTCACTGACCACGATGTGGCCCCAGCAGTGCCTTGTTACAGATGAATGAAATGGACAGTATCCAGCAAACTTTAAGGTCTCAGCGAGAATTTTTGTCTGTTGATTACAGAGCAAATCTGAAGTGTAAGTACAAATATGAAATACTCAGCATCCTGCAGTACCCCTGCTCTGGTTGCTTTCAGACTAGCAACAAGACTGAAGTCCTAAGAATGCCAGCCTGCTTTTTAATTGACTTCTCAGAATTTTTGTTTTGTAATCGAAACAAAACCCAAACAATCTCCAATGCTAAGAAGCACTGAAACAAAACATTTGACAGTTACTAGCAAAGAAGCTTTAGGAATGTCTTTTGGAGCATAGCAACCAAGGGAAGAGTAAGCAGGCTTAAGCTTTGAAGTTAAAGCTTTCAGCAACGTTTCTGATTTCTAAAGAACACAATAGAAACAACAAGAAATTAAAAAAAAATAAATTGGAAAAACCAAACCCCAGGCCTAGTTCAATGCTCACTGAATGGACTTGCTGTGAAAGACACCCATACAAAGAAAGCAGAATTAGTCTGTTTGCTTAGAAATCAAGTACCCACAGCTAATCCTTTTGCAGTATTATCCTGTTTTGGCCTTTAATAAATCTGCTTTAAATTAAAGATGTACCCAAGCCAAGAAATACCTCCTTTGATGTTTCAAATGGTTCAAATAAGCTATTTGCTAGAAAAAGCTCAAAATATGAATTGTGAAACTGAAAAAAAAAAAAAGTCCTTCTCCTATGCTACAAGGCTGGTACCTCTCAGGAAGGTCAGAGACCATTTAAAACCACAAATCTGAAGCACCTCAGGCATTGGTCCATCTCAAGCCCAGGCATTGGGGAAAAAAAATCCTGAAATACATGTCTCTTACAAACCAGCTAGCTAAAAGCAGCTAATCCCCTTTTTCTTACAACCATTACATCACATCACTGGAATACTGGGAACAAGGAATTTTACAGGTTAACTGAATGCAGGCACAGAGCTTGGAATAAGCTTGGAACAAGCTTGGAACAAGGTAACTAAATTACTGCAAATGATATTTGTATTTAAGCTTGTATAATGAGCTGCAAGTTGGTGCAATAAACTATGTTCTTGTTTCTTCTTCCTGTCAAGAACATAACTTTCAGTACTTGAACTGTATCAGATGACTCACCATGTAAATAACAGTTTTCTCCTGTTTTGACCTTGACTGCAGCAGAAGGATTTTAAAAATAATACTGGTTTTACACACCAAATGTACAGCAGGCAAGTGGAACTAACACCAGCAGCAATCCTAAGGGTGTCCTTAGTGCAGGAGCGTACGTAATTGGTGGGTTTTTAAGTTCCGACCATCACATGCCAATTTGTTTGATTTGCCAGTCACAGCTGTGATTCTAATCAAGTTAGAAAAGCAGACCTGTGATTACCATCATCAAGATTGGTAGCTTTCCCAAAAAGAACAAATACTGTATTTGCAATCCTCACTTACTGCTTACTTCCTTTCGAAGGGCGCGTTCTCGCCCAGAACCGTTCGCTGCACGGGGCAGGTCGCCAGCCACAGGCAGCTCAAGGACACACAGCTACTCAAACTTTGTTGCTTTATGTTTTCATCACCCCCTTCAGTGAAAATTGTTGCAGTTTTGGGTGCATGGGAACTTCTGGGAATTTTCCATAAGCCATATAAAAATGCAGGTTCTGGAGGTGCCAGGGTTAAGTGCAAGGAAGCCAAAGGCTTCCCTGTCCCGTGCCCCTTCTCAGTAAGTGAGCTGGCTAAACAAGGGTAGTGCTGGGAGAAAGCAGCAGCCATCAACCAGCACCCACTCTCACCAGGATGTGACTGTGATCCTGGCCCTTGTTTGCACTTTTCCTTCTGCCACTCTCAGCTATGAAACCTGGATCCTATGCAGTCTCATACACGCCTTTCCCTTCCAAGCATGCAGGCTGAAAGACTCATCTCAAGCATTTTTTGGAAAATGGTTCAACCAGTGGCACGCACCTTCCAGGTCTTGTACACCATGACCTGACAGAGTACTAGGTATCACCAAAGAAGGGAATTGCTCAACACATTTTTAATTTCATTCACTGCAGAGTTAGTAAATACCACTGTTTAAGACGAGCCAAATTACAACTTACTCTGGTTTCATGTAGTTTTCATCTATTTATTATTTTCCTTCTTGCTGCCTTTTGAATTCTCATTAACCTTTCTGTCAGGACTGCATTAAACATGTCCTGTTAATTCAACGTGTTTTTCAAGAAATCTGACATGGAGATGACAAATGCTCATGTAAAAAAAACCCCTCTAGTTAATGAAGCGCATAATAAGAAACACAAAATTCTAGTTTACAACACGTTTTATTTCAGCTTTGCTACTCCAGTGAGTTCAAAAGTGAGACTGTCTGAATAGCTTTGGCATCTGTCCCTATGGGAGCAGAAGAAAAGGTCATGGACACTGAAGAAACCTGAAGACTTGAAGAACTTTCTCCAAAGCTTTAGCATTTTTGTTATTCTAATGTGATATTATATGGCCTACATATCTCATAAAAAACCCTTTACAATTAACATACATACTCTTACCACAGCCACGGCAGTAACTTTGTTGGCATTTCTAATGAGAAGATGCAACCTTGATGCAATACAAGGTAAGGAATAAAAATTTGTATTCAAGGTTTTGTGAAAGAACTATTGCATGTTCTATAAGCAGAAAATACTTGTTAACCCTTAAAAAAATCCCAAAGAAGTTTAATTGATTAGAATGATTAATTGCCTGATATATGACATCTCTCCTCCTAAATATTCTTTTGAAAAATATTCAGTAAGACAATTATGCAATAAAATTACCATTTATATGACTCCTTTCATCCACAAAGGCATCAAAGTCTTATGTATGTATAAAGGTATAAATACAGAGTACTGCTCAAGTGCAGCCAATCCTGCAGCAGGAAATATCAAATGCTCTGCACCAGCAGAAAATATAATGGGATGTTCGAAGGGAGCAATGCTATTTAAATTCAGGGAGATGACAACACCCAATTAACCAGATAAGAGTACTAAACCTACACTCAAATACAGGGTTTCTTTTCAGACTTTTGTTTATTTCCCAGCTGCTGAAAATTAAGCCACATAAAGCAGCTTTGCTTTTCTTACATACCTCTTTTGACCACACAAGGTAGTGCTCAGACCCTGTGTCAGATGCCTACAGATGCCCTTTCAGAATCCACTGCTTGCTTTATAAATCAACAAGATTGTCAACATTCTCCACAAACCATGGTTTTCACACTACTAAACGGCTTCTTGGCAAGTCTCACACTTGTACCTGCATTAACTCAGCATGGCATGGAGTGGCACTAGGACTGGTAATAAAACTGCAAAAAAGGAATGGTTGGAACCAAATTATTTCAAGTTGGAAAAGCCCATGGGCCACATATTCTGTGAAAGCAACCCCTAAGTCTTACATCTGAATTGCTACAGGAGTTTGAGAAAAGTAAAACTGTTTTCCCTCTCCTTTCTGCTAACAGTTGCACATGATGTGCCACACAAATGGGTCAAAACTGCTCAGTTTTTCTCCATTTAACATACCAACTTAAAATCCAACAATTTTACTTTAAGAAAACCATAAAGTAGAACTGCAATGTGGGTCATAGTCTGGACATTAGCAAAATGACTAAATATTAGGGATATTACCTTCTCAGTCTCCAGATGGCCACTGGGCAGATGAAGTTTGTGGCATAAATCTTCTCATTTGCCACTATAAATTCATCAAGGATGAGTGAAGCTTATTAGCAAAACTTAGATGTTATCTCCCACAGAACTCTAAGGCTCCAGAAGATTAAAAATGTTTTCCTGCCATGACAAGTACAATGACCTCATAAATATTAGTAGACCCTTTGGCACTGGAAAAATGCCATCTATTCCTGCTTCTGTGTAATATTACAGGACTGAGCAAAAAAGAATACAAGGATGTTGCTGCTAAAGTTTACCCCCATAGAAGGCTAAGTAAAACTGCAGTCTGAAGTTGTATTTTTGTGCTTCTGAAGTCCATGAAAAATACTTGAAGAGTGCATTTATCCTTTTGAAGGGGATTCAGACCATTAGACTAAGATTTTTTTTCCTGAAATATAAATAGCTCAAGAACCAAAATTTCTAGCTAGATAATAAATGAGTATTTTTCACATAGTATCAAACAACCAGTTATACACCACTGATATTTGAACTGCTTTCGTCAGAAAGAGATTTATTTAAACTCCCTTTGAAAGAGCCATTTCCTAGAATAACACAGCAAAGCTCTCATGTCTAGTACTGTACATTTTGTTGACCAGTTAGTTATTCATCTATTGGTACATGCACTTTTATGTCACTGTTCCATTTGTTCCAAATGGCTGAGCCCAAAGCTGGTTGCAGCTGCTTGTGATGTTCCAGACAAAACCTTCCTTTTTTTCCCACTCACATGTCTGCAGCATTCCTGAATGTCCTTAAATACAACTCAGAAATTACATTTCTAAATGACAATTCATCACCCCTCCTGCAGACTGTAACAATATTTTAACTTCCTACTGAAGCCTTACAAAATTCAAAGTCAAAGGTGACTGCTTTTATTTATTTATTTATTTATTTTTGGGAACCAGTTTCTTAAGCTCTTCCATACTGAGCCTGGAAATAACTCATGCAGCAGAAGAAAATCTGTGTGTGGCTTCTGCCACAGTACCCGAATTGTCCAGAGGATGCCACTTTTGAAATGCAAGGACTTGAGGCATCTTTGCCCAAGCCCTGCTTCTGGAATTGAAACTCCAAGCTCAGTATTGGTGCCTGCTCAGAGGAGAGGCTGGGAATTGGGTCCTAGAGGCAGCACTGGCCAAGCACTGCAAAGTGCCTCGGACAAACTGCAGACTTGGTTTTCTCATCTGGCTTTGGAAAGGGTCCAACTCTCCAAAGAACCAATAAAAGTGAGGCCAGTCCAGCTGATAAGTGATTGCAGCTCAGAATTAATGCCCAAAGTGACTGATAACAAGTGCCCAAATGAGGTTTGATCTGCCCAAACTGCAGACATTTAATGCCTGAAACAGACACTTAATTTCTACATGATTCCCAAACTTCAGACTCATTCTCTCATAGTGCTCCTTGTCTCTCCTTTGCACTGGTGCCAGAAGGGCCAACTTCAGCATTTGAAGTTTCACCTGCCATTTTAGCAGTGATATTTTTCTCTTGAACATTATGGAGACTGAGTATTTCGACAGGTTAACACTGCTGAAGATAGAAGCATGAATTAACCTATTTTAGCTGTTCACTATTAATAGGATGCATATATGCACATATTGAAGAATTAATTGTATTAAAATGTTAAAAATAATGTAAATATTTTAACTGACAGTATTTAGTACACTGGCTGAAGGTGCTATGAGAAGAATATCTGAAATAAAGAGTTGCTATGTTGCTTTAAATCAATCACTTAATGACTGTAGGGTTCATTTTGCAGCACCCACTCATTTGCCCAGGAAAGCCTGCTAGGGGCTCTGAGCCCTTTTTCCACAGGGAGGCATTTAACAAGTCAGTGAGAATTGGCCTCCATCCTTCAGGAAAGACCTCAGCCCCTTCTCATTCCCACCACAGCTTGGACAGCCCCATGGGTGAGGGCCTCATGGCCCTTCCCCACCCTCCTGGGCTCTGGGTTGTCTCATCTCAGCAGGGAGGGCTCCCCTCATCAAGGTGCTGCGAAGGAGCCATGATCAGGACCATTTGGTTCAAAAATGAGATGAGAATGGGTGAACTGTGCTCTCAGAGTGATGCTGAAGGATGACAGCAACGTGCAGAAGGCAACATGGGATCACCAAGGAAATCTATCCCTGAGCAATGCACAGGCTGGAAACTGAGGGGACGTGACGGATTTGCACAACTCCCTCCATAGAAAAAACATTTAATTTAAGAAAGATTAGATTGTCACAATCACCCCTGACAGGAATGCCTGTCTAGCAAGGCCTTGAGCCTATATTTTGGGCTAGGACTGTGCCTTAGCCAAGACCTTAAAAATATTCACAATATAGGCTAGGCTGTCACCAGTGCTACATTTCCTTGTCAATCTTTAAGTGTGACTGATTTGCCAAGATCAAGACTAAATTCACCATCAGCGGCAAGGACACCCAACATGAATTATAAAGCTGCCTTTCCTTCCTAGCCTCCTGGATATGCTACGGAAAATGCTTTCCCTGCATTAATTGTTGCTTTTTATATCCACAGCATATCCTCTGTGTAATGATGCAGGACTGCTGGGCTCATCCCACAGTCTCCACCCTGCTCCCACAGCAAAGATGATGTTCAGTAAGAAGGAAGCACTTGGCTATTAAATATAAAACCTGTATTAAAAACTGTATTGATTTTATGGCCAAGTGTCTTGTGCCCTGAGATGAAATGTAAATAGAGGTGGCGGTAGAAGTGGAGACAATTTTTTGTGAATTTTTAACACTGAGGGAAGTGGCTGGTTGTTTAGTGCAGCTCTGAGGAGGCTGGGGCACTGCCCAGGCAGACTCCATTTACAGATACAGAGCTCTGTTCAAAGCAAGGAGAGAAAAGAAAACCCAAAATCAGGAGGGCCAGCTGATTAGAGGGAGGAAGGAATAGGAAAGTACCTTTCCTTTCTCTTCACCTTCCCAAAATCATGCAAGCAGAGGTGAAACTAAAGTCACTAAACAGACAAACTTAAACCAGAAGAACCTGTGAAGTCAAAGGATTAGCTTTTTAAATTTCTAAAAGTGGCTTCCTGGACCTGAGCAGAAGCAGGGAAATGACTGTTGATACAGAGGAAACAGAAGGCTTTGAGCATATCAGACTTTGGGTGGCAACTGATTCTCTCCCAAACCCAGGATACAGCCCAAAGCTAAAGCTGCAAAATAAAGGAGTCGGAGAAGAACAATGAACAGAAAACCCCAGACAGTGCTCCCAGCCCTTACAGTGACAGATGATGTCTTGAGCCTATTAACAAAGTAATAAATCCCACAGAGTGATCTGCCACCCTTAAAGCACAGTGTATGCTTAGTCTTGAGGATTTTTACACAGGGGAAGAAAATACTGGAGTTCCAGTGCCAGCTCACATCTCAGATTCTCTTCCAAAGGTAGCTGTAAGTGGGTCACTCAATTTACAGGTAGGCTGGGAGATACAATGCTGAAGTTGCAGAGAGTCTTCTCTAAAGAAGAATTAGATGGTGACAGTTTAGATACTGATGAACTGGGTTTCACTAATCACATCACTGTGGAGATGACTGTGGGTAAAAGAAGAAAGTTTTCTTCTAAGTCACTTTACAGAAGTTTATAAGCTTCAGTGCTTTGGAAGTCATAAGACTTAGTCCAAGTTTTCACACTCTGTGCTGTGGGCTCACTCACACAGATCACATGGAAAAGTTTATGATAGTACATCAAAAGAAAAACCCTAATTAAAAAGGCTTTCCATGAAAGCAAATGGAAACAATAACAAAAACTAAAGTAAATTTTTAGATTAGCCATAATAAGAAGAAAAATTCCACAACTTTATAGTAACTGTCTACTTACAGAAAAGAAAGGCTCTAAGTTAAACTAATGGAAAAGCAGAATGAATGAGATTTAAGGTTTATATCAGGAAACTGTTGCTGACCACCATTCAAATACTGTGTTGCATCAGCCTGTGGGGATGTTCTACACAGACATAAATTAAGAATTCTTCTCACATCACTTTTCCAACCAATAAAATTACTATTGTTTAGGCACAGATCAGCCTGGATGTTGCTCAGAATGATCTCCTACTATTTTGCAGTTATGATTTAGGTCTGAAAACTTTTCAAATGGAATCAACAAACAGAAGGAGCTGAAATTTAGATAATAATGCTAAATTTATCACCACAGTAGAAATATGATTCACACTTACCTGTAAATCTACAAGGGTTTTTCACCCTTCACTCCTGAATTGCAGCTATTGCCTCATCTAAAGCCCTGTATTATTCATACTTCATTATTGCAGTGATCTGACAAAGCTAACTAAAAACCTAAAAAACTTCTAATCAACCTATATTGCACCATCAATGAGCAAATCTATGTCAGATACCCCTGGGATCAGAGCACTACCTTCATAGTGGTGCATTGCGCACTTCTGGAGTCTCAGTTCATGGCTCCAACCAATGGCCTTTGTGCCCCAAAAATCCTGACTGCCTTTCCTGCTAATTGCACAGAGCTAATTGAATAATGGCAAGAGAACATCTCCTGTTACTATATTTTTTGATGCTGTGAGCTCTTAGCCAGATGGAAGCTGTTTACTGGAGATTATATTCAGGTATTCTTAATCCAAACCTCTTGCTGCAGCCACCAGTTTATATATTATTCATTTTACCAATCTAATATCTATCAAATATTTCACTGTATTTGACAGCAGAAGCTATCTCTGTGTATGACCACATGAGGTCACAACATTCTTGGTCCATAAACGCCCCCTGAATTAATCTTTACCTGCCTTATTTTCTATTTTCATTTCCCAAGGAACAGCTTCTTTTTATTTTTATAGACACTATATGGTCCAAAGAAACAGCTAAGTGAAAACATAACAGTTAACTACCCTCAGCCTGCAGCCCGTATCTCTTGGCATCACCAGGAACACTTAAAGCTGCAAGACTGGATTCAGGAGCTCCTAAAAGTAAAATTACTGCTGAGAAAGTACACAAACATCTCTGAAGACTGAAATGTCCCCACCTGACCCCTTTGTTAAGCACCAGCATCTACAGCTTTAGCACAAGCACTGATACCCCACCAAAACCAAACAAAATGTGCACACCAAAACCCAAAAGGCTGCTTGTGCCTTCCCCCATGGATGGGTGCAGAGTCCCAGTGCAGCTCTGATGCACGATGAAGTGGCAATTCCAGGGTCTGGCCAGAGGAACTGGCTCAAGCCTGTTGGATCAGTCACACTGACAACCCCCAGCAGGTCAAAACACTGAACCTGCTCTGCCTGAAGGTGTGAGGGCTGCCACCCCCCGACCACCACTCAGGCTCCTGCCGCTTGCAGGATCCCAAACCTTCACTCTTTTCCTCTTTACCCCATTTCAGATCTGGCTGGTGACATTCTTTGCCTCCCAGTGCCATCACCTGGGAGAGCTGCCTCACAGAAGGCAAAATGTGTGTCAAAATGCAAGTCTGAGTGTCTGCAGGTGATGTCACTCAGTCTGGAAATATGGGATCAGGCCTATCAGATAAGTGTTCAAACTAAATACAACAGGATTTAGAAAAAGCTTTTAGATTTAAGGAAAAGTGCAGTCTTTAGATTACTGCTCTAGAATTTACTGGCTTAAAAAGAAAGACCTTAAGGCATCCCATCAAAGAGTTATATAACTCAAAAGGGTTTTCCTTGCTTAGTGTTGCTTGTGCAAGATAGATTTAAGCAATAAAACATGCTTCTGGCACTAACCCTTCTATACAGGCTTTACGATGACAGATTTCAGATTTGAAATTAGAGGTCTCCATACAGGCTAGCATTCCTCTTCTATCCGGGTCATTTTCTACTCTTTATTTATTGTTTTGAACTGAAAACCTTTTGCTACCAACTTCAGCAGGAATTGGTCATGCTGTGGATCAGATGGGCCCAGGTTTGGTGCCCAGCTCAAACCAGCTCAAACCCCAGCCCAGTGCAGCACAGCAGCTGAACGAGCCTTTCATTTCAGTCTCCCAGCAAATTAAACTACATCTGATCTGTAAATGTCTTCTACCTTCACACAGTTTGTTGCAGCAATCCCCCCCTGGGTGGCAGATGCCTCTGACATATCTGTCCTGAGAATGTTAAACACAGAGACTTTAGAACTGGAATTTCTAGCAAGCAGCTTTTCATTGGCATGAAAAGCAAGAGAGTCCTGAAAATACTTGAAATTCTGAAGTTAAGAGGAAAAAAAGCCCATTAACAAGTTGAAGACTTTATCTGTGGGAGGCTTTTAAAATTTTATCTAATCTAATTGGTATTTAATAAGACAGTTTTTTTCAAACAGTGCATCCACAGTCCCCAGTAAGAACTCCTGTGAATGAAATTAATTATTTTGTATTTTCTGCAGATTTCAATTTTACATCTTTAGATATTCTGCTTGAAATGTGGAGATAGTCTGGTGTTGCTTTTGCCTGGTAATGATGTCATTTCCACAGATAATTAATCCCATTGATTAACTGTATTTGTTACTTTTAGAGAGGCAGCTAAAAGAAGCAGCAACAATTCATGCCAGTTTTATTTGTGAACTTCCATTTATAAGTCGATTACAGTTAGGTCAAAATCAAAAAGTGGCCCACAAAACCCAAGTACTGGCTATTGATCATGATCTGTGTCATGAAGTCTTGCAAGTTATTTATGCACTGAGTCTTACCCAAAAGGTGGAAGCACAGTACACATATCAAAATATGACTGCAGGTTTGAGGACACAGTTGGCTTGAGAAACTAAATAAGTGATTATACACTTATCTGAGATTTGAAATATGCTGGGACACAAACAGTTTTAACTTTTTCTTTTGATATTCTATTTATTTCACTGGTGGGGTCTCTCACTTCCATGTGCAGCCATTGGCTATAAAAAATATAAAGATCTTCTCCAACTTTGGATATCCTCTCACACCAAAGCACGTGGCACCTGCACCTGCCTAAATTCAAGGTTCTGAGTACTGCACACTCACTGGGAGGCTGCTTCAAGGATGTAATTTTGTTTAGATCTGCTACTGGAAGTCCAGCTATGGGCTTCAAATCTTCAAATCTGATCTTTATCTTAAGCTGGATGGAGAGAGAGCTACTCCAGCACATTTACAGCCAAACCAGGTGTTTACAGACATTATGCTGTGTCATTCTAAGCCAGGGAGGTGTGAGAAAGATGTGCTTTATTACATCTGGGAGAAGGACAGCTACTAAATTACTAAAAAAAGCCAGATTCCACCTCCCCAGTCAGCTGAGACTAACCCAACAGTTAGCCTGTGTACAAAAGAGAAAAAAGAACCCCCAACAGATTCACCTAAACCCAAATAGTACATGGTGGCAGACAAGATGCATTACACGGTATGATTACATGTCTGCACGAAAAGGAATTGTGTGTCTCAACATAAGATATTAAGACTGCAGGCAAATTTCAAGAACCATGTGGTGCACAGCTGCAGACAGACATGCAAGAATAGGACAAAAATATTCCCCTGCTGACTGAGCCCCATTAGCAGTTTCAGCTCACCCCCAAGAGCTCAGGCAGGGGTGGATATAATTTGCAGGAGAGACAATCCAGCAGGGAGAATTTGTGTGCTGCTGCCATGTACTGCCCCAGGACATGAGAACTATTTGCAGAGGTCCTGCAGGGTTAACTCTGCCAGGCTGGGCAGAAACCCAGATTAGAGCTGCATCCTATGAGGGTTTCCTGTCTTTTCTATCCTACACAGAATTGGAAGAGACAGCTTGAATAACTTTGCCATCTCCCCTCTAAAAGCCTCTGCTATTCTATTAATAATGTCTTACATTTTAAAGCTCATTTTCACCATGCAATGCAGATGAACACAGGGCTGTGGCTACGTCACTCACTGAAGAAAGCCATCACCATCCCCATGCAATTGCTGAACTTTCTAGAGGCTCCTTACCCTGCCTGTGCTACCTAAAGAAACTTTTCTTTAAAAGACATTTTGGTCCTTTCTTTCCAGCATCTCAATAATTTTTAAAAAGTTGGGGTTTTCCATCAGACAGTCCAGGTTACCATAACTCTTTTGATAGATCTGCTCTATCCAGCTGCAGAAATTCTCATACTGAGCTTTCACAACCAGCACTGCTGAAACCTGAACTTGGAAACTTCCATCTCTCCTTTATTTCCCTACCTTTTCATCAAGATCTCCTGCAAGAAAAAGTGAGTATAGCCAGCTAGACCCAAAATGACCCACTTCATGTTCTTTTCTCAGTTTGTAAAGGTAACAACAATGAAGGCATAACTTGCATTAATAAGACAATATCTGCCACTCTGAAACACATATGAAAAAACATACACTTTTTTTTCTCCTAGGAAAAATTATAAAAGTATATTTGCAGCAGAAACTGCTTATACTAAGATTGCATTACATCAAACTAGAAGGATCACATTAAGGATTACATACTTATTTCTATCTGTAACACATTAAAATGGGTAAAATAAGAATATAGATAATTGGAGAACAATCCACAGCAGGTGGAAACAAAAATTAAAAAGTATGACTACATGTATTTTAAATTCTCTTCTCTGCTCTCCTCTAATTATGATGAAAATATCCTGGATGAAGGGAATGCAACTAGTTGAGCTCTCTGCTTCTGTTTTGTGTAGTATTACCTCTGGGATGAAAACCCTCAGTGAATCAAAAAATTCCACTTGTGTCATCTAATTGCCAGAGACTGGGCACAGGCCCAGTTTGTGCAAGGTTTTCTGCAAACGGTGAAATGGAGTCCAATTTTTCTATGGATTCATAGAAATTAATCCCTATGTCTTTCCCTTCAACAGAATTGTCAGCATTGGTTTTTCTCCTTCCCACAGATCCTCTCCTAAGACCATCAGATATCCTCTGCAATGCTCCCAGGTCCCCTCCACAACCAAAACTCCCTCCTGCCATTTCCTTTTCTTGGAATGAGTAAACTCTTTTCAGTACATGAGGTAAAGGGAGGGGAAAATGGAAAAGAGGATTTGAACAGCCGTTGAAGGAAAACACAAAGGAAATGGTCCAATCCTCACAGGGCTAACCAAGAGGTAATCTGGATGACTCCATGCTCTGATGATTTGGAGCACTCTGTCCCACCTCCACCACTTCACTCTCACAAAATCCCACCAAACCAAACCAAACCAAATACACAGCCCACCACCCCCACCCCCCAACATCCCCAAACCCACTCCCTATCTCCTCGGGAAGAAATGCCAACATGCAAGTTATCACTGGGCAGGTTCTCAGCTGATTTCCAGCCCAGGGCACACATATTTTGAGGGTGAAGAGACGTTTCTCTCTGAATTTTGCCTTAAATTCAGAATACTTATTTTGATGAAAACTCTAGGAGCTCAGACAGACATTATACTATAAAATGCTTTCACTGGAAAATATGCACATCATTCTACTTGCAACAACTATCACAATATCTCCTCAATATTATGTGTATAATATCAATGTGATCTCTTCCTAACACCAACTGAACATATATAATATGATAAAATTACTTTGTGCACAGCTATTTAAAACCCACTTTAGTTGTGGATTTACACTGCACAGATTTTTTCAGCTATGAGAAATGTGTTCACTTAAGCACTTCATGCCACAGTGACAAATCACTGAGTAATGTCAACCCCAAGAAGTGTTTTCTAGTCCTGTTATACTACAGGGGCACATTTAAGCATAATGTAGAATATGAAGAAGATAATAATGAGATTTATGTGTGTAATGGAAACTATGTGCATTGCACCTCCCACACACTGTTTAAGAATTATGCCCCACAAAATCATTTAGAATAACTCATATTCTACACACTGTGAACATCTCATCTGAAAACTACTCCTCTGCCTGCTCTATTATACAGGGATAACAGGCAGCTTACAAAGAACAAGCCTTATGACTTCAGTCCCTTTGAGTTTCTCATCATTTCTTTTAAATTCTAAAATTGCAAACCAGCTTTATCATTGAAATAATCTAATTTTCCAAACCACCTACATAAAAATACTGGCAGAAGCCAATTACAAATGCCTTAAGGCTTCTAACCTCAGAAGCATAACCTGACAGGTCAAATTTTGTTGTTTCTACATCCATCATTACTGACACAGTAACTCCAAGTACACAAGTCACAGTTGACTCACTGCTGCTCCTTTCTCCCTGTGCTCCTGCTGTAATTTTACTGTAGAGGCTTATTAATAAGGACATTGTCTTCTGTAACTCAGGGCTGGCTCCTTCCACACACGTGAAAAGAAAAATCTCCAAATTTTGCTTTTATTTAAACAACATCTAGTGCTCCTCCCTGCTCTGGGGTAATGCACCCAAGCAAGTCATTGCTGGTGATATGTTTCATAAACAAATACTTTTTATAAATCTAATAAAATGTAATGAGAATTAAAAATACACCTCTACCCACCAAAAAAAAAAAAAAAAAAAAAAATTCAGCCACAAAATAACCAACACTTGGAAAAAACACAAACTTTTGGAAAATCTAGAGAACTGATGTTCAAAACAAGATGTTCATTTACTGTGCAAAATACAGCTGACAGGCCTACATCTTCCAGCCTAAAACAGGCACAGAAATGCATTTTTCAAGATGCTAATAAGATTCAGTCTTATTTAATTCAGTAAGACTTCAGCACATATACTTAAACTCATTCCCTAGAAAAACATTGTTTTTCTGAGATTTTTGAATAATGAGCAGCCAGCAGCGGGAATGTTACTTATTCAGACTTCTAATTACTGGCAATACTTACCTGGGTGCCTAAATAAAAACATTTTCTTCAACACTGCAGAAGTTCATAAACAGGAAGGGGAAAAATCAGTGACATTCTAAACATCCTTCTGAATAAATCATACGTGGGCAAATCAGAAAAGCATGGGGACCAAGCTCTCTGCAAGAAGCTGCCCTTCTTCAGCATTAACCCTTGCTATGTAAATAAAGTGAATGGGTCATTTCCCACCCTTCAAAGAAACAAAAACCCCACCAAACCAAAAACACCAAAACCAGAAGGAAACAGAAATCTATATTAAAATTATTTCAGTATGCTAGAAATTGCCATAACAATTTCATAACAAAATCCCAAAATATTGTTGTTTGTGGATACCTTGGCCAAGATATTTTAGACATGTATGACTCAGCCCCACACACATCTTTCCAGTCCCTTCCTCAGGTTTTTTTTTTTGGTGTTTTTGTAACAACTGACATGAAAATATGAGGAGCTGCATTATCATGGAGCAGGTTTAATTATGTTCTAGATACACCTAGTGGGTAAACATGAGTCTAATCTATTTAAGGAAGATACATGTAAATGAACACTGTCAATGAAGTCCAGACAATTTAAATGAACACAATAAAAAAAAACTGCATTAAACTGCCAAAAGAGTAAACTCCTTATTTTAAAACTTATTTAGGGCTTATTGTGCTGTGTGAGCACTGATGAAACTCAAGACTACCAGGCCAAAATCCTGCACTTCTGCAGCACTGAAAGATGAGCACGTTGAGTTGCTTTAGAGAGCTCTGAGTGTTTTCAGAGCCATTTGGGAAAATGGGCTTGTACAGAATTTCGGGGAGCTGGATGTGAGAGAAGCAGCCTTGTGTTCCCTGAAGCTTCACCTCTCCTGTCCCTGACTGATGGAGGCTGTGGCCTGGGAACCTGAAGGCTGTTTTTTTCTGCACAGGTTCTCATAGTGCCTTTCCCAGCATGGTATTTATACATCGCTACTGCAGCTAGAAGGATTTTTTAGAGAGTTTCAAGCAGTTTTTCCTCTATAGTCAAGTTACCAAAATAATATGAAGGAAGAGTTACCACTTGCAGCAACCCACCTAACAGAGACAGTTAATCATAATCTCTTTCAGAGTCTTTAAGTTTGACTTGATAATTAAAATATTCAACTCTGACAACCCTTAATATGGCAAAATAACAGACTCAGGAATTAAAGAGAAAATACAGATTTAGAAACTGACACAATATGTTAATCACAAAGAACCCAGTCTGTGCAAGGCTAAATTGTTGTGGACTGAGAAATGTTAGAATATGGAAAAACAAACTAAAAATATCTTTTCCCTGGTAGGCAAGGTTAGAGAAAGGAGATAAACATCAGCATTCCCCAATTAGATCAGCTTAACTCACAGTTGCTAAAACTTAGACACACAACTTTGGATAAATTTTGGGTTCTATCAGGGCCTTTTGCTCACCAACCCCAGCACAAATTAAAGCAGTGAAAAAATTTAAGTAATCTCTCTTAAAAAAGATTATAGCAAGGAAAACTAAGACCAGGTTGTGATCCATTTTAATCTGTTCCCAGAATGCCTCCAATGTTTCTCTGTCCTGCCTTTATGCAGGTGCAAAGGGATCACCAGGCTTCAGCAGGACCAAAGTAACGCCCATCTCCTTCCAACACTGACCAATGGCTTTAACAGACCTTCAAGCAGCTAGTTTCCAACAAAAATAATCAGTATCTTCTTTGTAAGATGTTTATTTAAGAGATTAAAATGCCTTTTTTGTTGTTTTCCCTTTCTTTGTTCACTTTTTGTCGTCTTTTTTTCCCCAGTCTGTGTTTGCAGAGCTGTGTTCATGAAGACTCTTCCTCCAAAGACTAAGGGGATAGCAACAATCAGTCTCTGAAAGAACATCATCTCCTGGGCCACAGCAATTTCTCATTAATTCACAGAATCTCAAACCTGGCAATATGACAAAGCAGCCCTTACTCTGTAAAAATTGCCCAGAGCTCTTCGCTTTCCCCTCTATCTGTTGAGTCACTGCAGAAACCTCTATTTTGGCTGTTCTCACAATTCATATTATGTCAGGTAAAAATCCTTGCAAACATGTATATATTCATGGGCTTTAGCTGGGGAGCTGTCACAGAGGCAGCTGCAGTGCACAGATGAGTGGTTATGCAGGGCTATTTTTTTCCTGGTTAGGATGTAAAATTGGTAGAGCATTGTTTGGGGCTTTGAATTTACTATCTGACACCAGTGAAAAGCAAAAGCTTCTTCACTTCAACACAGAACTAAATGGGATTTGAAAGGAAGCTCAGGAATTTGCAGAACTGAATGATAATGTGAGCAGAGTTCAAAAGTTGTATTTCCCAGCTCCCTCAGAATTTAACAAAGGTTACCCCAATCAGGGAGAAGCAGAGATCTTTGTCCTGGATTGGTAATTTGTAGCCAAGACACCCTTAAGAGGCATCACTGGCAAGACTGTAGGAGGCAGAAAGCCATTTTAAAAGAATATTAATTGACCAAAAGAGAAATGCCATTCTTCAAGCATATGCAAAAATGCCCTTTACATTTAACTATCTTAAGATGCTGACATGGATTACAAGGTACAGAAGAATACAGATCTACCTTATTCCCAATTTTCTGGTCATTTCTAGAGACCATGCAGAGAGAAACACCATATAAACAACAGGATGTCTTTAGGATACACGGTACTTGATCAAAAACATTGCTCACCTCATGCTTCAAGCCAAATAAACTGTGCAGCCCTGGATGTGCAGCACAGAACTCTGCCTGTTTTGCCTTCAGAGAGACAAAATTTATTATTTAGGAGATGATTATGCAATAAGAGCTTCCCACAGCTTTTGGATTACAAAACTCAAGTCCCAGTGGCCCAGAGCACAGGCTGAGGTAACATCTGCCTTGTGGGAATGCAGGAGCCAGATGTGCCAGAGTCAAAGGAGGGGATCTACAAAGGTACTCAGCATCAGGCCAGCTCTAGTTCTCCCACAGTCCTCCGAGTTTCCCAGAGGTTATTTGGGAGAATAAAGTCAAGTAGTGTTAAAAGCCTCGTGTCAGAAGTATTGCTGAAGTTAGGGACCCCCTGCAACATATGGAGTCAAATGTCCCTATTACCAAATAGGGATAATGTTGAAAATCTGCTACTAAAACAAGGAAGTAGTTAAAATGCTGCAAAATCTTTTTCCTGTAGAAAGTTCATTGAGAATGTTCACATCCCAAAAAATCTATCAATTTTCATAAAGAGATATATGAAAAAATAATTTATTCTTGTATCTCCCGCCAACAATCTTTGAAGTGTATACAGGAAGCAGATACATAAGGATGACTTAATTTTCCTGCCCATGGAATTGTTTAATCATATCCTATTATGTCTCACTTTCCTTTCCCCCACCTCCTCTCTTACTTCCTTAATTTCCCCTTCCAAAACCAGACCAAAGGTAAAAGTTAGCAGAGAATTTAACCGAACTCTTATCTAAGTGGGCACACAAGAATTCTTGCTGAGCCTTTTCTGAGTACCTTGTTTTCCATCAGGAGAGGCCAAGTTATCCCTCAGGCAAATGACAGAGAGGAAAAGCTGTGCAAACCACAGCTGGGGAACAGCACCCCAGGGCTCACGGACAGCTGGTCCAGCCAAAAGTCTGATTATGGAAAACCAAACCACGTTGCACTCAATCCTCAACAGTTAGGCACTTTAACAAGTCTTTGCTAATTTTGCTTCTGCATACAGACCCCTCTTAATTAAATGTAGCAGCCTTCACTTAGCACACAATTAACTAATAGTGCCTCATTATTTTGGTCATTATTTTTTTCTTCTGTTTCAAGATTGTTGGAAATTTTTCTTGTACATCCCTTAATATCAAATATATTACCTACTGTTATGACAACAGGACATGATTTTTACATTTTCAAACAGAAAGAGACATGATTATGGACTTAATTAGTTCACAATGATTTAATTAAAATTTGCAGAACAACAATGTACCTAATTAGAAACATAATAATTATGCCAATGTACCTTTCCATCTTTGAAGGGACCATTAGTCATTGAGGTGGTATGTTTTGTAATTTAAGATCATCCTAATTTTCATTTTCTGACTAGTTAAGTACAGTCATCGTCATGTCCAGGTAATTGCTTTATTAACAAGCTTAATTAAAGTTCCTGTAAAACTGACATCTACAAAGTTGTTCTTCTTAATGTGTTGCTGACAAAAACATTAACTAATTACATCAAGCTCTTTACAGGGCTTACGTACCTCATAAGCTTAATTCATTAGTACTTTCAAGAGCTTTGAAAAATCTGCCAGTAATAACCCATGGAAGAGCATTGTATTGTCAGCAATACTAAATAGAGCTGTTATACCTAGGAAACTTCTTTGTACAAAGTTATTATGTGAGAGATAGTGTACCTTTTAAAACACCTGCATTTCAGGCAGTAACTAGAAAAAAAACCCAAAAAACAACCCAGTGGAACCTTTGATAAACTTTAGCCTCTTAGGGGTTCAAAGCTCACAGGAAAGAGTGATAATTTATGAAGTTTTCCAGAAATACAAGCAAATTCTGGAAGTTCAAAACCCACTAATTTTTCAGTTGCTGTAAACAAGGTACAGGGACTGAGTACATACAGGCCACATCCATGTTCACATTTTGTCATGCAGAAGTGCTGAATTATTGGTGTAACTGAAGAAACCCTGTGCTTGGAAGAATTAGTTTGTCACCTGGAAAACAAAGCTAGAACAATAAAAAACCCACCACACACTACAGTCCAACAAGGGGGCTTATCAATTTCCACTTTAGCACTTATGCACAGCACTGGCACGTGAAAGAAAATTACTGAGAAACTTTGATTTTAATGACTTGAAGGCAAGAAAAAGGGATCACATTGTCTGGTGAAATCCAACAGTGAGTTTGAGGGAAGCAGTATGGGGTTTTTTTTTTTTGTAGAAGATACCAGATACTCATGACCATTCCTGATCATAAAAATGTTATTTGTTAGGACACTAAAATATACTATTTTATTTTAATGCTCTCCCTAAAGTATTTTCAGCTAATTTACCAAAATTCTTCTTCTAAAAAAAAAAAAAATTGAATTTTGCTAGGACAGGAGCAACTGATAATAAAACATACAATAACTAAAGAATAAGCAAAGTTGTTTCAGAATAAATACATCTTTAAAAATATCTCCTTTGAAAAAAAAACCCCAAAACCCAAACAGGCAACTTCTAGGAGGTGTTTCTGATAGTCAAATGTGTCAGCACCAGGAAATGCTTCATCTTCATTGCAGCTGCCAGGCTTATATCATAATCACAATAGCATAGTGAATTTAAAACATTGTACGTCTGCTGAAAACCAGTTAGATCTTATGGTGAGAAATAGAGAAGGCCAAAATACCATTTGGAGCTACCAGAGGGGCAGGTAAGATGCACAGAAATGAGTGCACAGCATGACAGAACATGGAATGAAATCTTTTTACTCCAGAACATCTTACAGACTCAAGAGTTCAGAGAGAAAAAGTAATTTTTAAAATGAGCCCACCTTAACCAGAAATACCAAAGCTACATTACTGCAATCCACACTCCTAGAGAGAATTAAAGAGTGACTTGCTCAACAGGCAATACGTGGCCATTTTCCTGCAGTCTGTGTGCACAGATGAGAGTTTCTGCTCTCATTTGCTCCTTCTGGCTACACAAATCCTTCAGCCAGAACAGGAGAGAAGCTGAAATTACCAAAGCATGGCAGCATTTTAATATTTGTGTCCATTAATAACTGAAGAATTCAAGATGCCCAGCTGAGAAAATAATGTAGCTGTCACAACACAGCAGAGATTTTTTTTTCCCTGATAGCTTTATTTTCCTGTTTGTTTGTTGGGTTTTTTTGTTTCTTTGGGTTTTTTTTTTGGTTTTTTGTTTGTTTTTTTTTTTTTTTTGTGAAGGCTATTTTTTGATTTTAAAAGGTAGCTTTACTGGTTGTTAAACATTACTTTGCATACATGAATTTAAGAAAACCTCAAGGGTATTCTCCAAAACAGGCTTTCAGTGCCTGAAGTGCTGTTTTTGGGACGTGTGTCCAAGGCATGGAAGGCTTTATTTGCTAATGGGAGATCTAGGATTCTGAATGGCTGTGAAGACATTTTCTTTTATTGAGTTAAGCCCTAAGGTGATCGTATTTTCAGTATAACAATGAGTCAATTTATCCCCACTGGGTTATGGGAATTTTTTATGGTACCATATATGCTGCATCTGGCACACAAGCCTATTAAAGCCATGGGCTAAATGAATTGTAATATGTTACCCATGCAGTCTAGGAAAAAAGAGACAATTAAAAATAAATATATCACTGAAGAATGATTCTGCTAAGTTACTTTATGATTTGGAGACCAAATCTTAAAAAAAAAAAAAAGAACTATCCCCAAATCCTCTTGTCTGAACAAGCCAAACTCATCAAATGATACTTCTTCAGTTGCATCATCAATATTAAAACTGTTCTACTTCATTAAGAAAAGAGGCCATTTAGAGAAACATGAATCAGGAAAATCACAAGACTGTGGTTTGGCTTCTGATTTGCTGTTTGTCAAATATGGAAAAGCCTAAATTTGATCAGCACTTTTTACATGATAAAATATTCCTACATTAACGAAGAGTGTAATTTAATACTGCCTGACGACAAGAGGCATTTCATCTTCACCCCACAGCCCAGATGAGTGTGGCTGCAGGAGTTGTGGCTGCAGGCAGAGCTCACCTGGGTGCTGGGGGTGTGTGCTGTGGGTGTGCTGTGGGTGTGAGCTCACCTGGCTGCTGTAGGTGTGTGCTATAGGTGTGTGAGCTCACCTGGCTGCTGTAGGTGTGTGCTGTAGGTGTGCTGTAGGTGTGTGCTGTAGGTGTGTGAGCTCACCTGGCTGCTGTAGGTGTGCTGTAGGTGTGCTGTGGGTGTGCTGTGGGTGTGCTGTGGGTGTGCTGTGGGTGTGCTGTGGGTGTGATCTCACCTGGCTGCTGTAGGTGTGCTGTAGGTGTGCTGTGGGTGTGCTGTGGGTGTGCTGTAGGTGTGAGCTCACCTGGCTGCTGTAGGTGTGCTGTAGGTGTGCTGTAGGTGTGTGAGCTCACCTGGCTGCTGTAGGTGTGCTGTGGGTGTGCTGTGGGTGTGCTGTGGGTGTGAGCTCACCTGGCTGCTGTAGGTGTGCTGTGGGTGTGCTGTGGGTGTGCTGTGGGTGTGCTGTGGGTGTGAGCTCACCTGGCTGCTGTAGGTGTGTGCTGTGGGTGTGTGAGCTCACCTGGCTGCTGTAGGTGTGCTGTAGGTGTGCTGTAGGTGTGCTGTGGGTGTGCTGTGGGTGTGCTGTGGGTGTGCTGTGGGTGTGAGCTCACCTGGCTGCTGTAGGTGTGTGCTGTAGGTGTGTGAGCTCACCTGGCTGCTGTAGGTGTGTGCTGTGGGTGTGTGAGCTCACCTGGCTGCTGTAGGTGTGCTGTAGGTGTGCTGTGGGTGTGCTGTAGGTGTGCTGTAGATGTGCTGTAGGTGCTGTAGGTGTGCTGTGGGTGTGAGCTCACCTGGCTGCTGTAGGTGTGCTGTAGGTGTGCTGTGGGTGTGCTGTGGGTGTGATCTCACCTGGCTGCTGTAGGTGTGCTGTAGGTGTGTTGTAGGTGGGCTGTAGGTGTGTGATCTCACCTGGCTGCTGTAGGTGTGTCCGTCAGAGCCGCAGACAGCGCTGGAATGGGACACGGGACAGGGTTTGCACTTTGCCACGTTGGCTGCTCCAGCCCAGTGCTTCTGGGCCAAGTTGCCTTTCTTTTGTCGAAGGCTGTAAAATAAAACACACCACGGTTTTTGAGAAAGAATTAGAGCTTCTTTGAACAAAGCTGGATTTTCAGTACAGCATTAATTTAGAATAACCTCAGTTGGAAGATCTTTAAGATCATCGAGTCCAACCATTAACCCAGTGCTGCCAAGTCTACTAAACCATAATTTAAAGCAAGTAAATTAAATACAGCTCCTAACAATGCTTTTATAATATGGCATATTACAGCAGGCAATCTAAAAAGTCATAAATTGTTAGGCAGCCCAAGATTTACAACACTTGGTGGTTTAATTTAGATTTATAACTACAAATGATTTTACTTCAGGATATAGCATTTCTTGAGCTACACAGCATTTCTGGTGATGCAGGCAACATTACACCAAGTTGTATTTAGAGACATTTTCACCAGGCTTTCTCAGAGCTGCCAAACTAGTGCTAAGGTTGCAATGATTATAAAACAAAATCCTTCAAAAAACATTGCAATTTATACTGTGCTTACAGCAATGTACAGAATCACGAAACACTTTTGTCACTATAGGGGCAGGAGCCCTTTTGCCACACCAGCTGCTGAATGATAAGCTGAGGTTCTCAGATCAATCACAGTCCCCCCAGGAAAGCCATGAAGTCACAGAGAGCATCTCTAAATCCACCAATCTGTGTCCCTGGGGAATGACTGCAGTTGTGTTCAAGTTATAGAATACTCAATTATTGCATTAAAAATGTCTAGGAAGAAAGACATCTGCTCCAAAAACTTATTGCAAAACATGCCATTGATTCTGACTAATGGCTCATTTTCCTGTCATAATGAACTACTTGACTGATAGGACATTAAGTAATTACCACCAGACTAATGTTGCAAGCTGATTGAAAATTTGCTTTAGAAACCCCAGTCCAGTGTTACAATGCAGATTCATTTTGGTCATGTGTACTTGTCTCTCACCTGAAAGCATTTACAAGGGAAGGCAAAGCATTGCAGCAGCTTTGCTGGAGACTGGTAAGAAAAATAACTGCCATCTGTTCTGGTACCACAGGAATAAAAAGATACGATATAACAGTTCAGCTAGAAATGCATTTCAATGTGCTGCTGAATGACTTTATCACAGTTTTAGAAAAATATATACAGATATTTTTCAAAGCAATTTCACTACAGCTTGCAATTTGCTACACAATACCAACTCTGATGTAATGACACATTCAGCTGCTAAATAATATAAATTCTATTCTTTCATCTCAGTCCTAATTTCCCTCAAGTCTAACCTTTGCCAGATATGAATAGTACTATTAAGAAGATTGGGTCCTCAAAAGGAATTCAATCATGATATAATAAACTATGAAAATAGAAGCCAAGTATTTAAGACTAAATTCCCTTGTTATTTTGAAGAAGTCTCTTTAATGCAGAGAGCAGCACTCTGTTTCAGATGCATTCTGCCACCAAAGGCACCAATACAACAAAGGCACCAGGTGCTAAATGCTGTGGATAGGTGGTCACTCGGCTCTGAACCCCTAAAGCAGCTCTGTGGATCTGATCTCTTATGCTGAGGCTGTACAAATTGTTTATTTATAAAGTTTTCCACACTAACTGGTTTCTTTGCAGCCCCCAACTATGCTTTGTTATCAAAATGTAATGATTATCTCATTTCCTTGAGCTCTTTGGATTACAGGTATGACTTTTGGGTTTTGTTTTTTTTTTTCAGCTTGACAGGAAAACTTCCTCATTTACTTTACTTACAGCCCCACACTTCTGGAATGCACAACCTCAGAGTCAAAAATACGTTTGAATGTTGTACTGTAGATACTGATGGGCAGAGTCTGGAGACAAATACGAAAGGAACTGTGCTTTTCCTCTGGAGACTGCAGAAGGTCATAGCACAAAGCAGACTTTTCACTGACTTTAGCTTCCATGATTTCAAAAGATAGATCCTTTGCTATACAGATAGTTGTTAAGAAGAACATTTTAGAATTAGTTATAGAAAAACAGCCAAGAAATGCTAAACTTGAAGTGTGATTTAGTGCCATCATCATCAAAGCCATCAGCCACGAAGCGTGGAGGATGCAGAGCGAACTAACGAGCACCTCATCAAAATTAAATATATTGCAGTTCTTAGCTAGACTGATGCCTAAAAAATCACAGGATCTGAGTGGCAAGTATAAACACATTGTACAGCATTTGTGGATCACACTACATCAATATTCTACACTATAACATCAAAAGAAAAGTCCACTCAGGACAGGGCTGCTTGTCCATCTCTGCACAGCCTTACACCCCTTGCTCTTAATTTATTTAATCCTTCTTTGATCCCTTCAAGATTCATACTGCAAAGCCAGGTCCTGTTAGAAAACTCCTCTAAAGCTGATGATGTTTTTCATTCTCCTTTCATCACTTAAAAAAAGAAAGAAAAAAGTAATTAAATTTGATTGTTTCAAGCCATTCCAGCAGCTCATGGAGCCTGGTGGCCCTTTCCATCACTTTACTGAGAGCATAAAGAACATGCACAGCCTTAGGCTTGAGCTCTGGAACACAACACTGGGGACCACAATGGTTTCACCTGAGCCCCATTTGCTGTGTTCTTCCTGCAGACCAGGAAGGAAACATTTACTCTTCCTAACCCCCACATTCATCTTCAGGATCTTCTTTTTATAATAAAGGAAGTTTATTCTCTGAAAGAGTGATGTTTAATAACAAGAATTTACAGTGGAGTAGATCTCAAAGCATTTCATTAATTTGAAACAAAAATGAAACAATTTTACTAGCACGTCATATAATGTGTGTAATGAGGCAGGGAATGCTGCAAGAAATCTACAGCTCCCTCATTCCTGCAGGTGCATGGAACTGGTAGCACAGCAGCCATTTCTATTGCAAGAAACAGTCTGGCTTTCAAAAATTAATATATTCTTCTCAAGCTGCATGTTTTTCCAAAACGATGGTGCAAAGTGTCACTGCATTTGAAGCAAGTCAAAAGTAATTTTTGTCAGCTTGGCCAAGTGAGCAACAGCTGAAAGCTTTAACTGGACACCCAGATTCCCCACCAAAACCACAGCTGAGCACCTATCTTGTAAAAGGAACATCTATTTTCCAAAAACAAACGTGTATTTTTCTGCAGTCATATTTTCGAGAGGCTGGATAGGACTTTTGGAAGCTTTTCAATCCTATAACTCCTAACAACACATCAAACATACAAACAAACAAATTAAAACCTAGACAAGAACATTGGCTGCCATAAGCAGCCAGCCAGCAAATCCCCTCTCAATGGAAGTGCACATTCACATACTCTGGGAATGCTCTGCAATGCTAATTATCTTGGCTTAGAATGAATGTGTCAGGAGCAAGCCAGGCCAAAGCAAATTAGGCTCTTTTTTTTTCCTGACAGCCAACTTTAATCCTGCTTTAAGACTCAGAATTGAAAGGATCTATGACTATTTTCACTACTCCAGAAGCTGAACACATGAATGTTTTGGTCAAGTATTATGACTTATAGGCAAACCCTGCCTTCTTTTGCTTTGCAGACTGGTGAACCAATGCACCAAAAGGCAGAAGAATTATGGAGTTTGTAAGTTTTACAGCATTCAGCCTCTTGGTATTTTAATACATAAAGAAATGTCAATGGTTTAAAGGGAGAGTGCACAGTGATTGAAGTCCATTACTCTTTACACAGACACACTGCTCACCACACACTGTGACAATCCAGGGAGCTGCCATCTGCTTGGCTTGCACAGGAGCAGGGACAGTGCCTGAGGCTCTGCAGATGCCACCAGGCAGATGCCAGGCGGGTACAGGACAGCTCGGGGCAGCCAGAGCCACAGACACCTGCACACAGCTTCCAAGCACAAAGCCCTGGCCCTGCAAAAAGGACCTGAAGGAAAAGTGGCTCCACTCAAGATTTTATGGCTTCCAGCTGTGTCCCAGAAGCTCAGCCCCAGCTGGGTGCAGCTGGCAGCCCCAAGGATGGGAACCACCTGGCCCTGTCCAGCCTGGCTGGGAGCAGCAGTTCTGGGCACTGCTGGAGTGTTTGAACTGTGCTTTTGATTCAGCAAAAGTTTGTCAAATAAAACATCTTAAATTGTCTCAGATTAAAAACAAACAAACAAAAAAAACCCCACCAACCAAATAAACAAAACAAAACAAAACAAAAAACCCAAAAACAAACCCAGCAACAAAAACCCAGCAACAAAACCCGAAAATGCAAATACAAAGTGTTAATTCCTGATCAGCCCTTGACTGGATGACATAGGCTGAGCTACTTAGGGAATCTATGTACCTTTCTGATAACATTTCTTCAGGGACAGGACAGAAAAGTATATAACTAAAAACCTCTGGCAAAGCCAGGGGTCAAAATAAAGGTATTTGCAGAAAAATAAGCATGTTTTGCTTCTTTACATTTGCAGTTTATTTACATTTAATTTTATATTTGACGCATGTTCAGATTTTTCATTAAGAAGAAAATGTAAAAAATTAAGAGTATGTTAGTTGGCTTCAAAAGCAGCTACTCCCAAATGCACATATAGTAAATTAGCAGATTAAGTATTGATGGGCTTAATGCAATCACAAATCAGGTTCTTTTGGCAGGCTTTTTGAAAATCCTCATAAACTTCTAGGATGAAGCAGACAGTAAACAGAAGTTTCTCCTTGGGACTTTGGAACTCATTCAGTAATTTTACTGGACAAGAAAAAGACACTTTACCCAAAGGAGTTTTTGTTAGGTGAGTTTTCAAAGGTCTGCCACAAATAACAGCAGAAAGTTTCTCAAGAACCCCAACAAATAAGTTACACAATGTCTTCTGACAGAAAGTATCAGGTAAACAAATAGTGAGATTGGTACTGTCTCTTCTTGTTCTTTAACTTGGTGTTTCAGAGATGTTACACAACCACAGAATTTCGTTCAATTCATGTTGTAAATTATTTACACCTATCGTGTCTTCTGGGCTTAAAATCATACAACTACTTATTTCAGGTCCTACTGAACAGGATTGAGCTGCTTGGGATTTTTTTTTTTTTAATAGAACAGGACTTATGTAAAAAATACTGACTTGACAAACCCAAATTATATAGTGAGGATAAACCGGTGTTACTGAACTTTTATTGGCATTGCCACTCCTAGCTGGGCTGACTGCAGGAAAGTCTCTTCCAGAGACTTCTTCCATGAAGTAATGTCACCATCCTCAGGGATTACAGGCTCCCTGGAAGGCAGGTTTCAGTTAGGAACCCACAGCAGGGCCCACCCACTGCAAGGATTCTCCAGGTAAATCTGTCTTTGGGGGTCTGTGAGTTATGTACTGGAGTTTTCAATTATAGCTCCCACAGAGACATTCCTCAAGATTAGGATTAACTTCATCCATCCTTCTTTCTTTCTGGACTTTAAATCAAACAAAAATTATTAAGTCAAATAAAACTAAGCTCTATTTTAAGCTCTGTTTAAACAAAATTGAAAAGTTCAGTGTACCAGAGCTGGTACCAGAAGCTGGAAGGAGCTCTGACAGCAAACTTGAATGGCTTTCTGAAGCTGGAACAATTCACAGTGGGAACAGTTTAAAATGTATTGTCTGTACCTTCTCCATGCCTCATGCATAGTTTGTTCATGTCCCCCTGAAGGAAGCTTATCACACTGAAGATAAAGCCAGCACTGCCTGCCTGTTTTTATCTTTCCTTTGCATAAGTTGTTTCTCTTGTTCTCAAGGAAAAGAATGACAAACCTGAAATTTGCCACTATAAATGGCAGTGTTTTCTTCTTTCTTTGTATCATGTTGGTATTCTGTTAGAGTTAAGAGCTTGGCCTCATTTCTAGAACCTTTCATATTTTTCACATGAGCTGTGTATACCTTGAGCCACTAGCAGTCAAGGTTTGTGAAGAAAATAGTCTAAACATATTACCTCGGGGAAAAAAGGTACTATGCTATTGAATCTGAGAGAGGCTCTTTATTTAATAGAAACACTGTAAAATGAGAACAGACATATGATTACAGCAATTTCTCTACTTGGGTTTTACATTTTCAGATACAAAGAATAATAACATGCAGCCTTGCTTTTCAGCATCATCCCACTGTACTAAATACCACCTTTCCCTGATTTCAATATTCAAAGAAATAACTTCACCTAAATGGTTTTACTTTCTCTTGCTGCCTTCATATCTTCTCCCCAGATGATCTGGCTTAAAAGAGCCATAAGAAATAAAAAGGCCACTGCTCACTGGTAGGTGTGCAAAGGTTTTAATGGGGCTTGATGATGGCTGGGGACCCTTCTGACAATGAAACTCATTCAAGACTGGTCCCCACAGTAAATGGATACTCTACTTACTTGCTATTCTTTCAAACAATGACATTGATGAGATTGTATTAGGAATTAAGTCTGTCCTGAGAGAACCAGTAGCCACTGGAGTGTTCCCAGAAAGAAACTGGTACTCAGAAGACAGGGTTAGAGATGACAAATTTAGGGAAGAGTTAAAGCGAAAATCTCAAGTGCTGAAGTGAAAGTGTACCAGGTGTCATTCCAGAGAAATGAAAAACATGTATTTCCAAGGGAAGAGGAAGAGTCAAGGCTCTCTTTCTTACCAACAGTAAGAAGATGTTTTGAAATAAGCATGGGGGAAACAACATTCCAGAAGGAAGCTGTCAGCTGGATGTAGGGAAGGTTGAAAGATGTTGTATAGTGTATGTTTTGCAAGAAGACTCCCTGACATCTTGCAGGGAAAATGCCCTGAAGATTCTTGCATGGATCCCACTAGGTCCAGCTGGCAACCAGCTCTGGAAAGAAAACAAAGGGCCTGGGGGCCCAGGGTCCTCAGGGTTACGGGTTCTGCAAGATGAAGGAATCTTGTTACTTTTTTATTTTCTCTATGTTTTAAAGGAAGAAGTGACTTGGAAAGGCTGGCACAGATTCTGAGGGCCGGGAAGGCCAGAAAAACTCTGTTGAGTTTGACTGAGTTGATGCAGCTGCTGCAGGTGAGTTCTGAGATCCTGCAACACCAGTCAGAGAACCCAAATGCCAGCACTTGAGCAAGGCTACCCAGAAAGCAGCAAGGTCTGTGTCTAAGCAGATGTAATATCTAATTTAAATAGGGATACTCTGAAACTTCCAGGACAGCTCACTCTGCACTGTATCAGGGTCTCAGTACAAGTATCTTTCTCAGATGTTAGTTCTGGCTTTACTTACTCCTGGACTAAAAATTATATGGTTGTTTATTAAGGCCATTAGAGAAGCACATGGATTTTGCCTTTGAGCACTCAATGCATAAAAATGGTGTTTGAAAGTTCCACTTAGAGTCTTAGCTAGCAGATTGCTGTGCTTATAGACAATTCATTTTTAAATCTAAATTCTAAATTATTTTCAACTTTTAGACCTAATACATATGCTCAACAGCTGCACAGGTATGAAAACAGGCAAAGTACACAAAGCAAAAAACCAAACCAAAAAATCCACACAAACATATAATCCCAGTGTTCTTAAAAGTAATTGTGCTCTCCTGAATAAATAACACAGCTTCTACACTCTGCCTGTTCTCATGAATTTTTATAAGAGAATTATTTTTCTTTTCATCAGTATTTTTCCGCTAACATAAAAAGGAATCTCAGACACCAAACCATGTAAAAATAAAATGAAGTGCCTTGAATTTCAAAGGAGGAGGGGAGATAGCAGGAAGTTTGTAATTAAAGCTGAAATCTTATTCACCACTCAGTTTGCAGGAATCTCCAGTCCTGGATTTCGCATGCTGGATGAGATGCAAGAACTTGGCACCAAGCACATAAAGGTGAAGTGTGCAGCACCTTTTTGTTTGGTACTGGCCCTCTTTCTTTCCTTCTAGGACAGCTTATTGGTTTTCCCTCCATTACCAAAGAAGAATACATTTTAAAAGAATAAAGGAAGCTTTTCTCTGCCCAGGATCTGATTACCTTGATATTAAAATAATGCATTGATCAGGTCTGCGTCCTCCTACTGGCAGAACTTGCCAGGATCTCCAAGGAAGCTGAACTGCTGATGGTGTGTGAGATTAATCTGAGCTGTCAGGTTGTTCAGGGAGGAAAGCTGATCCTCCTTCACTGTGCCCTGTTTCATGCAATTAGACAGGTTCAAAATTGTTTTCACCAAACCTGGCAGCACAGTTATTTCCCAACAGTTCCCTGCTCCAGCTCATATTTCTAGTTCCAGTGTTGAACCCTGCACAACCATAGCTGTGCAAGCACAGGTGCAGGTTACTTAGTAAGGCTAAAATTCAAAGATTTCTTGGCAGCATTTAATAACATTTTAAAGCTCCAACCTGACCGATGAATCTCCCAGAAGCTGAGGACAGAACAGCTCTCAAACCACCCTCACTCTTGGCCAAATGCAAAAGTCTGTGAAGTTTAGCACCATCAAAGCTCTGCTGTCTCCCCAGACATTCAGCAGTTTGGCAGAATGGAACTGATGGAACAAATGAATGGCCTGAAAGAGGTGACAGACCCACCCTGGGGTCTTGCTCAGTTCTATGTCCTTCAGTTCAGTTTATAAGCCAGTCTTATTTATTCTGTCATGTGCAACACAACTCTTAATTCTGCATTCCAAAAGGCCCCACTGCCCAAAGTGTGAGAGTTTGGGTTTTTTTTTTTTTTTTTTTTTTTTTTTTTTTTTTTTTTCCTGAAGCAAAAAGTTCAGAGATCTTATTGTCACGTTGCAACTGCAAGGGAGAAAAATCAATGCTGCCCCCCCAAAGCATCCTCAGACAGCTCAGCTGTGTTCTGCTTCATTATGTTGCTTTGCTTATCCTAAGGCAAATAACATGCAATCTTCAGAAAAAAAATTTGACATTTTGCTGGTAGGGATGAGAAAGTAAATGAATTTTTAAAATACAGTAAAAATTCTTGCCCTTAAGGCACTAAATCAAATGTTTCTGTTTAAAAATGACTGCACAGTACTCCTGTTCTTGAATACTTGGTGCCATGGTTCAAACAATCAGTTACAAGCTGTGCTAGCAAAATATTTGCCCCTTCTGACACATTTTATTATGAGATAGGCTTATTAAATTCTCAAGAAAGCTACAGCAGATTAAGCTGCTGAGGATTTTTACAATTAGCATTGATTACCTAAGAATTAATGTGTGATTTCTGAATAGAATTGGCTTGTCACACAACAGACAATTAAAACAAAAATCAATCCCAAAGCCACCTCCAGAGTGTAGTCAAAATCCACTATTCAAGGTAGGTTAGGGGAAATAATCAGAATGCAGTTTCCTATGTCAGAATAAAATGAATGTTAGTGAAGTGCATGCAAACTAAACCAGTTATAAATACTATAAGGAGCTGAGTAATTTTAAAATCCCATCCTTTTTAGCATCTAAATAGGCTAATGCCCCCGTTGCTTATTCAGCACTGCTGATTTATAGAGCTCAGTACTATGAATGTCTAAACATTCTGCTGAATTTCTCCCCGTATTCAGTGCTGTCTATCTGGTTATTGGATGCTGGAGATGGAACCCATAATAACTATACCATTCCCAGCTTCTCAAATGAGGCCATCAGAAGAATTAACCCATCTTACATCAGGCTGTGTCTTAATGAGAGGTGACTACAGCTTCAGGAAGGGCCCAAGTGATGGACAGGATTTACATAATCATGTTAATTTATGATACAAACTGAATGCACATGATCCAGTGTAGGGAGGCATACAGTGAAACACACCTTTGGGTAAAATTTGAAGATGAATTAAATTGACATATTTTCAGAAACTGCAAGATATACATTTCATGAGGAATTTCACTGAGTGTTTAAGGTCTGACCTTGCTGTGACCTTGAACCATGAAGCCCAGCACCCGTGCCTTACAAACCATCCCTTCTTCCCATATTCTCTGACCAGGCAGCTCCAGAGGCCCCTTTACCACGGAGGTTTAGGTGGTGTTAAAATGCAATGTAGCTACTCATTTATACTTATGATAGTTCCAGCATTTTATAGCTGCTTCCTCAAAAGCTGATTTTACTGTGTGAGACTGTTGTTGAGTTGATTTTACTGTGCAAGACTCAATCAGTGGCATATTTAGATAGAAAGTACAACATTATCTGGGACTTCAACATGTTTTGTAAAAAAAAAATTAAAAATTTTGCTGCTGAGTTATTACACAGGAATCGATTTTGGGTGCTGTTGGCTTAAGATGTGCCACCTTGCTTTCCATCACTTCTTACCACACAAATTTCACTTCAGTTACTCACTATTTACTCCTTGGACTCCATTCTTATTCTTTCCACAGTTTCTCTGCTGCTGTGGTAGAAATCTAGGGTCTGCACTAATTCTTCATCACTGGAAATTAATGCTATTATTTTCCCCCAAATGTTGAATTTCTTCAAAAAACACTTTGGTTTTCTCAAATCCTACAGATTCTGGTCTATCTTCTGCCTGACTGGCTTAGCTGACTTTCTCCTCTAGTCCTATTTTCCCAAGATCTGGTCATCTATTTTAAGGAAAACTTTAAAAATTTGTAAAAAAATTCCAGTGTCCTTCCTTACTCACTGCTGTATTTAAATATTTTGATTCCAAACTTTCAGCCTGACCCTGACGTCCTCCCCCTCAATCTCCTTTTCCTCATGCTTTTTCCCTCCTACTTCTGAAACTTTCTTCTGCTTCATTCAACCTCAAAAATGAGGCCCCCAGGAGCAGCAGTTATTTCTTCATCTACTCCTGCCTGTTCTTTTCCTCTCTGCTAGGATGTATCATATTAAGTATTATATTCTCTTTAAATTGTATCTCAATGTCATTTTGGTGCTTTACCTGTAATAATTTAGTCTTCTTACCCTTCTACACTTCAGTCCTTGGAAGTCTGAGAAACTTTATAGGTCCTCTCTGGCTTATCCTTCCATCTCTTTGCACTATTATTGCCATTTCCTCTCAGGAACATCTTGTCCACATTAGAAGCTCACTATGTCAAGACCAAATATCCTGTATTTCTTCTCACATCATCTTTCTTTTTCAGCTGCTGTTTCCCTGTCACATTTGTTATCTGGACTTTTTCTTTAACCATATCCTCCCTTTCCCAGCTGCAATCCAGAGCACATTATCCTCCTTTCTACAATGCCCAAGAGGCAATCATTAATTTAGCTATGTCCCATATCCTCCTAAAATTCTTTCAGATTATCTAAGCAATCATTCTCTCATTTCATTTGTTTACAAGCTATTCTTCTCTTATTTTCAGTCTGTACACTACTTAGGGTACAAATGTACTTTTACATTTAGGGCTAATTAGTAAATAATACTTTTGGTGAGGGCAGTACATATTTGCAAAGGTAAAATATAAAATATGAGTTTGTTTCTTCCCAGAGCTGAAAACTAATTTACATGCTCTGAGATACTTTCTTCATGAGCCCATTTCCTTCCATCTAAAGGAAGCCAGAGGTTGGTTAAATCTTCCTCTGAGGGTTGCATGATAGCAGCTGTAAGGCTGTTTTTTTGTATTGATAACTGTGCTTCAGATTCATGCTCTACTGATCCTCATTTTTTTCACTTCCTATTGGAATTTAGCAGAGGGCCCTCTAAACACTGAATATCAGCAGCACTGAAACTTCAGCTTGTATCTCCTGACAAGCCTCTGCAGGCAGTTTATCTCATCTGGATGGTGGTCCTGAGGTGCCAGGTCACAGCAGTTCTCTCCTGGGCAGGGTTTTCATTTCAGCACTCACATTTTTGGCCTGCACAGGGCTGGGTGAAACTCCCTATGAAATGAAAAAACTCTCATTGTGTTTCATCCATAGGAGTTTCTAAAAGCACTATGAACCTGTTAACAGGCAGGCAGCTGGTTCAAAATGAAGCAAAATTTCTGAACTAATGAAGGAACTAGTTAGCAAAACCCCCAGACTGCGGAGCGAAGATAAAGTGTTGTTGCAAATTAAAAATTTATGCACAGATAAAACATAGAAGAAATCAAGAAATTAACTATGGATGAGGTGCTAAGCAGGAATGACCGTGGTATAATTCAGCTTGGCAGTCCTGGGCTCTGGGTAAACTGGAGTAGCTAAGACTACAAAAATCTGTCAAAGGACTTGAAAGAGATTTAAAGCCATCCAGCATAATGGCACACACATTACAACATAGGGCAATGAATAATGGACAGAATAATTTATGCAACAAAACTATAAAGTGTCCTTTTTGTTCAACATGAACCATCTATCTAAATGCCAATAAGGTAAAAATTCAGAATTTATAAATAAAGAGGAAAGAAGAAGCAGAGGATGTGTAGGTTTCCTGTATTTCTATCTGCTGAACTGCAAGGCAAGGGACTGGATGCAGGAGGAGCAGGTTTGGGTCTTCATTAATGTTTTCAACTGTTTTTAGGCAGCTTTGTTCACCTGAATTTGTAACTCATTAAACAAATGAACAAAAACCTCACATTATGTCTTATTACTAAGGTTAATTAGTTTTCCACAGTTGAGGATCACTGACTGCAACAACCAACTAATCAGAATGGTTTGTTTTGTTTCATAAAAGAAGATGGATTGCATGGTGATTACAGCTAGAGGCCAGATAAACCAGTGAAGCAAATTCCCTGTTCCCACTCCCCATACATATTAAAGAACACTTTCCTAGATATGATTATAATAAAGGTGACAGTAACAGTTGCAATAAAAAAATGAAGCATACTGTATTGTTTCTTAATATTAGTAAACAAATAAAAAACTAAAAGGCTCAAAATTTTTGCCAGTGAAAGGAGGGAAAAAAGGGAAAACAAGAAAAATTGACAAAATTGCAAGAGAATCTGAAGTCATAAGGCTGCAAACTGCATTGGTGACAGGCTGAATGTTAATTCTGAACAAAATATGTTAAATCTGAATGTGAACAATGTTAATAAAAAGTTTGTAAAGATTTACTTGCAGAAGTGACATAACTTCAATACTTGAAATATCTTCAGCAAGACCTCTAGAAAACTATTCTTTTCTAGTAGAGCTGCTACTTGAAAAATGTACAGATTATTGATTCAGCCTGGGTCAGAACTGTGGCTGTAGTAGAAAACTCTCCTAATCCAAATCAAAATTGTTGTGACCATCCTTCCATGACCCCCTTAAAAAATCAGCTGCACAATCCTTTAGGTTCGAAGGACAAATAAAAATACAGTGAAAATAACTGAGATTTCAATGAAATGCACAGCATGTTTCAGCCCTTGGATGTATTTTTCTTTTTAGGAAAATTAACATAGTTTTGAAATTTGACACGGTTGTAAAAGAGCCTTTAGGTACAAAATTGTTCTTTATTTTAAAACCTCATGACATTGTACAGGAGAGTGATCATTCAGATGTGTGAGATAACATAAGCCCTCACTAAGGGACAAAATAATTTATTTTCAAAGTGAAGACCTAGAAAGGAGAAAAGCACAGTGACTGCCAGAGAATAGTTATTTCATGACAAGTTTTGCTGCTGGAGTTAAAGTAAAATGTAAGCAAAACACTGCAGTAATTAGAGCAATCACATCACTAAGTGCTCACAAGATTTGTGAGCTTTTTCTCCTTCTGAATCCTGCAGGTGTAGTAGCAAGTCCTCAGAACACTCTGAAGCATCTGCTTTCACTGGAAAAGTATGCAGAGATATAATTGTAGAAATTGCCTACTCTTCATATGCACAGAAAAAAAATGGTAAATTGAAGGCTATTGGGAAAGTTGACTAAGCAATATTATTACTTATTAAAGATACTGTCCCAGGAAATGGAAAAGAAAGGAGAACAGGGATGTTTTTTTAGCAGTTGGCATTTATCAGAAACCAGTGAAGACCCAGGCAAAGGATTTAATCTTTCACAAATCATAATACACTGTGTTTAATAGCTATCATTTTAGGAGTAAAATATGAAAGCACCAATGCTGGATCACTTCCAAATAATGAAAAGATGACAAAAAATAACTCTCAACTCTTTTCCAGGAGCAATTCATACTCTATCTCCAGAGATAATAACGAAAGATAATGCTTTATTTTCTCTAAGTGCTAATGATAATTGAATATTTGAGTCAGTTGGAGCTCTCTATATGCTACTGACTCTCTTCACAAGCTTAGCATGAAATAAATTTGTCATTTCATGAAGATGGGAGGTGATGACAGCACCATTCTGATTTGACTGACTTCTCAAAGGTGTGCTAGGAAGTCGTGGGAGTGGATTTTATTTACAACAGCAGTAGAGACTCAGTGCCAATCCTCAATCCTGAGTGCCATAACCATCAGGCTGCTGGGTTAATTTGGCATAATTAATGAAGAGATCAAATCCCTTCTTCAATTAACAACAAAGGAAAGGAATAAAACCTCCAAACTTTCAGAGAAAAGAGATGTCAGTAACTACTCAAAGAAGTTCCAAAAGACTATTCTACCTGAGTGACAAGGCTTGAACCTCTCTTTTTCACATTCTACATTCGAGGGCTCTTTGTCATCCTACTCACATTTGTGAGGTGAGAGACTTTCTTGTCAAGAACTATTCTTTACATTGCTAGAAAATGTTTTGTTGAATTGACAGGAAAACCATTTTGTCAGAAGACTCCAGAACACATCTACTCAATGCTTAAAGCTGAAAGCTTGTTTTCATTTTGAGCTTATTTCTATTTCCACTTTCTCAAAATGTTCCAATGTTCAAAAAAATCTCAACAGGGAGTTGAGAGCAAAAGCTACACAGATAATTCTACAGTTAACAGCTAATCCAAGAAACAATACAATCCCCACAGTTTTAAGTACTTTATCTAATTGCAATATTTGATTTTATAGAGGTGGCAATTTTACACTGACTGCAGTGACTGTAGTGCAAGATTTCTTTTTTTGTTTGTTTGTTTGTTTTACCATTAGTTGGAGTAGGAAGTAACTCCATGGAATGTGCCAGAAATTTTGATTTTTTTTTTAATTGCAGTTACTGAACATTCTGTATTTACTTGTAATGAATCTTTTAGGATTTCATTGTGAAAGCAGAGAACATAAATGCAATAAGTGATAACAAAATGAAGGCTTGATAATTCTCTCTTAACTAATTTGAAAACTTGTTAATCTTCCTGCCCCTGCTATTTCACAAAGATTTAATAACACAAATCTGTAAAAGTGTTTCATGGTAATTATGCTCCATTAATGTAATGGAATCTATCATGATATATTTAATATTTATTTATTTATTTTAGACAGCTCTATGCTGTAGCTGGTTAAGCACCTTAGAATGCATATACAGATCAAAGACATCAAAGAATACTTTCAGTTGAAAGGGACCTGTAAAACATCATAGAGTCCAACCCCCTGCAATGAGCAGGAACGTTTTCCTTTTGCCCATGATTTTTCTGCCCCACCTCTCAAGATGTAGAAGATGCTTATGGGATTTAAATTATCATATATTACAAGACTGCTTTAAACCTTGAGATAGAAGCAATATTCTTTCAAAAGTGCTAAGGTATTACTCTCTGTGCCTGAAAGGTGAATGGCTCAGCATCACCCTTCTATATGTAATTTGGGAGAGGAACAGTGAGCAAACACATTTAAAAAAGCAAAATATTTGGGGTTGATTTCTAATCATGTTTAGTACTGCCTACATACAGAGCATTGAACAGAATGTACTTTGGTAGCTCATGTCCATAAATAATCTCATCTGTGGTTCAGTGGTTGAGGTAATCTGATACAAAATGACTAAATTGAAAATCTGTAGGTAAAACTCTTGATGAGCTCTGGCCGAGCCCAAAGGAGGCAATCATAAACTTGTTAATAAAAAGAGAATGATAGAAAATGAAATATTAAAGAAGCAGGAAGTAACAGATTAAAAGTTAATTTTGATAACATAACATGCACTAAATAAAAAAATGATTGAGGCAAGAAGCTCTTTCTCATTGTTTTCATGTGCTATTTCTTTCAAAAGAGTGCCATTAGATGGAACTGCATGGCTCTGAAAGGGATCAAACACCAAAGACTATCTTTTTCAATTTCATATTTTAGCTGACATTCACGTCTTTGTTGTTAATCTAGTTTGGAACTGGCAAACCTCTGTGGAAATATCTTCACAGTCTAAGTTTTTTGCAAACTTCGACTCAAAAATGAAAGCTTGTTGATGAATTCCTTAGGGCAGTCTTGGATATGGTTTCATCATTTTTCCTAGTGAAGTTTTGTGCCTGAAATGAAGGATGTTGAAGGAGATGTGAAATTTAGCAGAGCTCTGCTGGAAACCACTCTCAGCTTTGGAGGAGCCAAAGCTCCCGCCCAGCAGACCCTACAGGTGGGTAGGAGCTGTGAATACTCCAGGCAGGAGGTGTGGAAGAGTCTGACCCAGCTGATCAGAGTTTCAGCCTGTTGTTATTTGTAGCAAACCATGAATTTTTAGTTATTGGCGCCTTTCACTGCCAGGAAAAGGCTTCAGAAGCAATAATGGCAAATCTCAGCAGTGCAAAGGTAAAATAAAGAACTGTTTTACAAACAACAAAAATCAGTTTTTAGCTGGTTTAGAAGATGTGTGTGTTGAGTCTGCAGCACACAGAAGACACAATGCTGGAAAAAGCAGCAAACTGGCCAGCATCAAATGAAATGCAGTATTTCAAGGCCTAATTTGCAAATTTCATATAAAGTATATTGCTTGCAATGTTGACTGCAATTGGAATATATAATGCCATTTACCAAAAGGAAGATTTTAAATGCTGCATGTGTAACATTTTTTTTCAATATAAGAGGATGCTGGAAATTTAAGAAAAACTTTAATAAAATTCCTTGACTGTAAACATCAGTCCCAATGTTACAAAAGCATGGCTTTTATTAGCACTAAAAAGACTTCCGCTGAACACATTTATGTCCTGAGGCTTCTACAGCAAAAACCAGCAATAAATTTAGAATCTCCAGTAAACAGATTATTGTATAAACACAGAATAATTTTTGGTGCATTGGAGGTCATTTGTGAACATTAAATAGTAATTTACGACTGACTGGATTACTCAACAGATTTAAGATAGGGATAAAAAATAAAATACAGGCACATGTTAAATATTATCAAAAATTTACTTCCAGCCATTCTCTGGTTAAGATTTTAATAAAAAATACAAAGAAGGTGAATCGGGAAATACATCCTTAACTTACTGTGCTGTGGAAAACCCAAAAATATTGCAGATTCCGAGTCATGTGAGGATTAATGTAGTACCAGAAGCAGTCAGACAACAGCTCAAGCAAAACTCCACCATCTGACCACCGGGGCCAGTGGTGAAATGTATTGCTGCTGACAGGAATCCAGGGAGCTGCAGAACTGCTCTCCTGGACCCACATCCTCATAACAACCTGTTTGTATTTTAAATAGAGTGGTGACAGTGTATGAAGATTGATTGAAAAAGCAGTGAAAATCCAAGAATTATGAGGCTATTCCATATGCAAAGCCTAAGAGCTTCTTAGAGAATAAGGATTCAGAGGCAGTGAGTCCCTTCCAATTTTATTCATTTGTTCACTATTCATTTGTTGGCAAATCTCGTGACATTTGCCAAAGAGATGACATTTATACCAATTACTGTTTTCATTTCTTGCTCACTTTAAAGTGAGCAAAAGAAGCTTTACAAACAACAAAAAGCCAGCATCCCTTATGCTATCAACAGCTCACAGTCCAAGTCAGGACCAGAGAAATGCCATGGAGGAGGTGGCTGAACTTTTAACTCTGACTTCTTCCAGATATCCTGAGGCAAACAGGAACTTTTGGATGCTAACTTAGCTTTGGATGGTGGCTCTTAACAAGCTGATAAAGCTATGCCAAGACGTTTATATATGACCAATTCTGCAGTCTCCAAAAGAACCCACTGAGACAGAAAAAGCATTGAAGAACAAACATGATGTTGCCCTTATTTTACCTTTCATATATTTAAGTTTTCCTGCTGGCTAGTGTTTCCCATGAATCTGCTGCACAAACTTAAATTTACACATTAACCTTCAGACATGCATTTGCCATCATTATACATTAGCTTACATATTAGTCAGAGCTCAGAGCTCTAAATACTGCATTTTATATATAGTTTGTATTTAATGCTAAACTAGGTATGGCATTTATTTCAAACTCTCCCCTGGCCTCCTTTTTTAAATCATGTTAATAAAAAACTGTTTTACATTACAGAGAAAAGTAATTAGTGTGTGTTTCTATGAAGGATGAAACAAATACAGAATGTTATGCAGGAGTGCTTTAAGCAGCAAACTGCACATGTATTTACAATATATATTAATTTAGAGATCACAAAGTGTCAAAGCCAGAGCTGTTCTCCACAAAGCTCAGGTGAAAGCCCAGCTGGAATAAGGACTTCCAAGCTGCACACATTCCAACAGGGCTGATGGAAGAATCATCAGAGGTTTAAGGCCAACATGGACAGAGCAGCCATTTAAAAGAGGGGATTAATTTAAAACATAAAGATTAAGCTCTTAACATATTTTTTGATTACTGAGTCACTGCAAAATCAAAGATCTAAAAAGAATTTAAACAGCAAGAAGACAAAGTGATAATATTGTGTTTCTTTCTTTACTAATCTCAGCAGCCAAACCCTCTGCTACAAAGGCAAACTGAAACAGGCAAGAGGAATGTCTTTTTAAGAGAATTTATTAGAAAAGACTATGAACATTTGCCAAATCTAGCAAAACAATAGAAGGTCATTATTTCAAAATAAATACTGAGGAACAATTTAGGAAAACTCCAGAAGTTTTAGCTGGATTTGAATAAACTTAGGCCAGATATTAGCAGGTTTCCAACAAGAAAGGTTTAGATGTTCAGGATTCATCCAAATGAAGTACAGGAGGCAAAAAACCTTATTATCTTTTAAACAGAATTTGATAGGCTTATGAAAAAGTTTATTTTACACTTTTGCACAGGGATTAGACTTAATTATCCAAGAATTCACTTCTAGTCCATTTTTATATACTGCTAGAAGCATACAACTAGAAATACTAACAGAGGGAATATTACAAGGAGGTATTCAACCCATTCAGTATCTTTAAATGCAAAAACTATTTATAAATGCTAATAAAAGTGCAGAAAAAAAAATTATTTTCTCATTCTGTTCATTATAAAAATGCTCTGATGATAGCAAAGGTACCCAGAAGTATTCAGGTGGTCTCAGTCAAGGAAGGATCTTTCCTAAGTCTGTGAATTGTTCAGGGATCTTTTACGTATGAGTTTTCAAATACACCACAGTCAACAGCATACCTAGAGCCTGGGAAAGCCAGAAAACAGTCTAAAGGGAACATGAATTCTCATCTGTTGAGAGGACAGACCATAGCCAGCTTCCTCCAGAAAGGGTTTTTGTGGAGGGGTTTTGTGCAGGAACCCCTGGCAGCAAGGAGGTCACTCAAGTCTCAGAACTGAGTGAGCTCCTATCACGGTCTGGGATGAAAGCCCGTCCCTCCACAGCCTCTCCACTTGGTCTCTTCAGTTAAAAGCAATTTAATGTAGGCAAAGCTGAAACTGAGAAATGGAACACTTTGAGGGGGAGACCTACACTTTACAAATGACCCTGCTCAGTAGAGTAACATCTGCTTTTAACACCAGCGAGTGCTGTTCCAATATTCAAGCATCCTTGGACTGAATCCCGGGCAGTTACTGATGGAGACTCTCTTGGAGGAAAAGCTATTAACCTTTGGGAGTTCATGCTTAGATCATAATTTTCATAATCAAAATTTTAGAAATAACTGTAATGGGGAATAAAGGATAGTGCCAGACTCTTATGCTGTTCTCTCTTAATAGTCAGTGGCCCCCTTGAGCACTTACAGATTGATGGTACATCACACCATGTGCTCTGTCTCATTAAAAGACAACTTGGACTCTGTAAAAAAACAAACATTCCTTATTTCCATGTGTCTGTTATTCGCCTGTTGCAAAATCCCAAGCTCTTGTGCTGTAGTGGAGGTGCCTTTGCTGTCAGGCAATCTGGAGCGAAATACTTTTAAAAGCTTTCAAGTTCCCTCCAAGGACTTGCACACATCACTCGCACACCCCTTGCACATCACAGTATCTACTGCACTTGGCTGTGACCTCAAAGGCCCCTCTCTCCTTGATTTTCCTGCTTCTCATTTCTCTTTCTGGACAAACAGCATGAGCACAGTTAAACTGTGCAATGTACCATGAGGGATTGGATATTAGTAAGAATAACAGTATTTACACAGTAATGCACTGGAGTTAACTCACAAAAAAATACCCCAAACAACAAACATTTACTCAATCCCGTCTGTATCTAGAATTTTCTTTCTCTGAGGATTAAAGTAACTCTCCAAGATTCTATCAGAGCAAATAATAAGCCCAAATTCTGGCAATTTCCCCAGTACTACAGCTTTGTTAGAAAGAAACTTAATGCAATCTAGTTGGTCTTGTGATTGTATGTTTAATCAAATATTTTAATGCTCTTTCTTCTGAAGCAAAAATCTATGCCAGTAGATTAATCAATACTCAGTACTAGAGGCAGATAAAAAGTTTTTCATAAAAACATTGCTTTTCTCTTTTTTTTTTTTTTTTTCCCCCTAGGAAAAGTCAGATTTAGACAGTTCAAATCAGTTTGCAGGTATGTGTAAATATTGTTGTATTGTTACTTGGGAAAAAATCCAACCTATTTGAAATGGCTTTCTTTTATAATAAAACAATGGTCAAAATATTTTCTTTTGACTCCAAACTGTGCAGTTTTCTTCCCTTAACTCTGAAAAAATTAATCAGCAAAAGAATTCATATGATGCTAATAAACAAATCTGCAGTAAAAATTAACTAATAACTGTGAATTCAACCCAGAATTCACCAAGACCACTGGAGATGCAGAAAATAATTAAGATATTTAAGAGGCTTAGGTTGGGTATCAGGAGAAGTTTGGGCACTAGAAGAGGCTCCTCAGGGAAGTGGTCACAGCATCAAACCTGACAGAGTTAAGGAGTATTTTGACAATTCTCTCAGGCACGTGGTGGGACTGTTGGGGTGTCCTGTGCAGGGCTGGGAATTGGACTCGATGCTCCCTTCCAACTCAGCATATTCTGTGATTCTGTGATTCATGAAAAGTACCTTTTGGGCTATGCTTGTTTTCCCCTGACCTCTACATAATACACAAATGAACAAGAATTATTTTCTGAATCAGTGTTAAAAGGGACAAGAGAATAGAAAGAGCTATGAACACAGCAAGGTTAACTGGGGAACCAACTGATGGTATCAGGTGATTCAAAGATAATTAATCATCACCCAAGTTCAGCTCTCCTATGGATTTCTCACCTGCTCAGGCTTTGATAAACATTACCACATAGATCAGGCAGAATTAAAGGGGCTTAGGACCAAGCCCTCCATGACATCAGTCAGGGCACTGGGAATGTGGGAGCGGGTTTCCAGCACAGGAGCTGTGCTCACCAGGGGAGCCCTTGGTGTTGTGCCAACCCCTTGCTAGCATTTAGCAGTGAGGCAAACAAGAAAAAACACCACAGGTCAGAGAGAACAGCAAAACAACAGGGCTGGGTTTATAGAGCCTATTTTAGCACCTTTTAAAAGGTGATTGTTGAGGTAATCATAGACATTGAGGAATAGCACTGTTTCAAATCCTTGCTTATGTGCACAACTTTTCAGTAAATCCCTAAAAGTGCATTTGCTGTGGTCAGAGATTTTTCTGTAATGCTCCCAGCAGTTCTCCAAAGCCAGTGGGTCACTGGTGTCCTGGCAGTGATTGCTTTGCCTCTCCCTTTTGGATACAATTTAAAGCACTCACTGGCAAACCACAGCAATGCAACAGAAATGCTCTTTTTCACATATGGGGATGTTTTACTTGACTTGTTTTGAACAGGATACTTCCTAACCAGAAATGGTGTATCAGCTGCAGGATTTGTAAAGAAAGAGAGGGAAATTTGTCTGCTCCTTGTGGGTAAGTGTAGTTGCCAACACTGCCACGCTGGTCAGAGCAAGGCTTTGACGTGTAATTTAGAAGAACAGATGTTTTATCTGGGAACTTGTCCAGATCTTTAAAAAAAAAAAGAGAAGCGAGAAACTCAGTAGTAGACTCCTTTGTCAGCATCATTATCCTTAAAAGTCCTAGAGAAGTAGTGAGTAAATAGCTGGATTTCTAAGACACAGCTGAGAAACAGAGAAGATGTGTGATTATCTTTGTGAGTAACTTACATTGCAGTGATGAACTTATTGGTCATGTCTGGTCAAATGGACTGAACAAAGCTGTAAACCCTGGACATGTTAATATGGCCATAATTTTCACATCAATCCTCTCTTCTCATTCTGTTCTTTTGAAAAGAGCCCAAGAGTGACATCTTTCCTTCCCATCCACTGCACTATCAGCACCAGCAGAAACAAATGGCTCAAAGTATTATGGGACTGAGAATGCATGAGGCAACTTTTGAGAGACATTAACTACTACATTTCATGCAAAACTGAACTAATAAAGACTTTTTCCTCATAGATGTCCAAATTGAAAGGGGTTTTAATCTACCCAAAAGATTTCATAAGACTATTAAGCATGTAAGAAGGTATCTCCAAATTTATCTTTTTCATACTCTTCAATTACAACTCAGTCTTGCCTTTTCTCTAAATGTACTGTAAATGCCTTAGAGGATGTGCTGACAAAACTCTATTATCTGTCTGAAATACCTCTCAGACATCTTCTTCCTTAACTTCTGAAGTACTAACAGCTTATTAGAAAAATTAGTTGGTTAATGCCCATGGAGAAAGAGGAAAAAATGAATAAACTACCCAGTGGTTTTCCCCTGTTATTGTCTGGGTTGTTCCATCTTTCTGCTTCTGATAGGCTCCTCCAAGAAAATACATATAAATAAAACACAAACAATTAACATGGATAAATATACCAACAAGAATCCAAATGATGCTATTTTGCAAAGTTCCCTTTGGGCTATGCCCTTTTCCCTGAATTGTACATAATAACCAAATGAAAACCAATTGTTTTCAGAATCAGTATGAAAAGGAACATGAGACTGAAAAAAAAAAAATCTACAAGCACATCAGGGTTAATTGGGGAACCAACTGATTTTATGAGTAGATCCAAAGGGCAGAGGGTTGGAATTAGATGATCTTTAAGGTCCCTTGCAACCCAAACCATTCCATGATTCAAGACCCAGGGTTGCTCACGAGGTGACTGTGGAGGGGAGGAGGAGAAGGAGGAGGTTGCAGATGCTGCACAGGAGAGGCCAGACTAGCCCTGGGGCAGGGTCTGAGTAGCTTAAATAACACATTTCCATGCAACTCAATTTTTTACACTACTACTGAGCTCCTGCAGTGGTTTAAAAAGCAGGCATTCCAGCAGAAAGGAAATGAAATGGAAATGGCATTGTGCTGGCACTGGTGATTTCAGAGTTTGCAGCACACTGTGCCTGGAAAAGCACAGCTCTCCAGCCAGGCAGGCACTGGGGGACACAAACCAGCACAGCTCTGTCTGGGAGGCTCAGCAATAATAAAGGTGTTGCTCTCCATTACTTTTTGCTGAGCCAACATCCTGTGTAAAGCCACTGCAGCAAGTTGATAATGATGCATGAAATGGAAAATCCTCCTCAGCACACCCAAAAGCACCATGGATGTGCAAAACAATCACAACAGCACCGTGTTATTTGGTAATTGTTACTACATGTGCCCACCCTAATATATTCAGATTTTTGCTGGTTTTACATAGGTGCAACTCCACCCCTTTTAATGTGTTTTCTCCTGATTAGCACAGCATTTAATACGACTGGAGTCAGATGTACAGCAGTATTCAGCTCAGGCACAGAAAAAAACAGAATGCTGTGGAACTGAAGATGAAAACCTTCAGGGGGTGTCACTCCACTGATTCAAATCAACAATTTCCTCTGGTTACTTGCCTCCCTGACCTGTGTACCCTCTGATTCCAGGGTAGCTGGGTACATGGAGAATAAAACTACTGTGGGGTTATATGGGCCACTGTCACATATCAGCAGTAGTTCTTTCAGCGTTGCAAAACTTGCTGGAAATTGTTTGGAGAATTTTCAAAGTAAGTTTTCAATACTTTTCATTTCATCTCCATAGTCACAGTGCTACTCAAAGGTTTGCTGAAACAGCTGCAGGCAATGGAGGAATCATAGAGAGATCACATGAAACACAGTCTGCTTTCTGCAAAAAAAGGATATTCAGTTCCTTTGCACCATTCCTCTGAACATTTTGACTACTTTGGAGACGTTAAATACTGGAAATAGCTTAGAAAGCATTTGGCCCATCTATGTCTATATATCACAAGGACTACCATATAACACAAGGATTTAAACCAGGTTTCAATCCATCCTCCCTAGGAAAGATAAGCTACATAATGCCAGAAATATCATTAGAGTGTAAGCACTGCACATAGCAGGCTCCTAACTTCCTTCCAGGGGTCATTCCATACTGAACACATGGCCTCATGCACATTACACCATTACCTTTGTATAATCAGTCAAAGACAAATTTATCTTACAGGGTTAGCTTCCTCAACCAGGCGACAGTGAGATAAGATGAGATGTAGTACATAGGAATCAGATCGTCTTGAATTTAGTTTGCCTTAAACAGTTGTTGAACTACAATATTGGCTGCCAACCACATTTGGGGACCTGAGCTGTGTTACAGGCAAATTTTTTTCTTCCATACTAAACAGAGAGAGAAACTGCAGAACAATCCCTAGATTTATCACTCAAACATAAAGAAAACAAGACAATGTATTCTCCTTAAAGTGCAGACCAAGCATTCAGAGTTGCTCATTACAGCAATACACAATTTATTCTGTTATGTATCTGTTGGCAAGTGGAGGAGCTGATTCCTCCAGTTTAATTCTGGGTTTTGACTCATGCTCTGGAGATACTCAACTCTAGTTTCCCTACTGCTTCTACTAATTCTCCTTCCAAAACAGGGCAAAAGTAGTTTTTTTCCTCAACATTTGTTTATATGTGTCTCAATTCTTGGTTGTAACATATCTCAACCCATGATCAGTAGGCTTTTCTTCTATTTGTAGCTTTTCACTGTGAAGTTCTGTGGTCTAATTTGAACATCCTGGCCTTGTAACATATCAGCTAGTTCATTTGCTCCTAATTCAGATTGTCAGCAATCTGATCTGGAGATTTCTCTAGTTATGAGACTTTCAAGGAGCTGCTCTACAAAATTCCACCAACACTTTTCAGCTCTATAGCAAATTTAGGCAGACTTTTGATATATTTTTCAAAAAAATCTTTATTAATCTCCTGTTAATTACTTCTAATTAAGTTACCAGAACTGTAGATATTTCTGGTACAGTGTTTTCATATTTCATGCTTTCAGTTTTTAAAATATGCATAATTAATGCTCTCTGGAGGGGGAGAACTGGGAGAGAATTCTGCAATTCACACCACAGGATGCAGCATGTTCTGGGTCATCTTTTTTAAATAGCCTCAGTTATAAATATAAAACGTGTCTTTTTTTTTTTTTTTTTTTTTTTTTTAACCGAAGTAAAAACTTTAAAAAATGTTGTAAAATGATGGGATTTTTAATATTAATTTTGGAGTTTTCTCATTTGATGTATTCTCCCACCCTGGATGCCTGTGACAGACACAGAAGCCCCGAGCAAGGGGAGGTTTCCTCACCTGTGCACCAGCTGCTTGCGGCTCACGCAAATCGCGGTCTCGTAGTCGTGGGTGACGCACACTTTGTGTGGGCTGCACTTCACCTTCAGGCAGGGGTCTTTGGATGGATCAAGGGCTAGAAGAAATCAAACATATGAAAAAACAGTGAGAAACGCACGCAGAGGTCTCTCCCGACAGGCAGATGACAACTGGTTAGAACGAACACTCCCACACGTGAGTGAAGAAATACTTTGATATTTTACAGTATGTGCTGCTGTTTTCAGACTGCATGGGAAGTAGAGAAGTTTACATTGAAAGATAGATGGAGAGCTTAAAGACTGATTACTGAACACTGATCTAATTGGTGTTCACATTAATATTAGACATGAGACTTTGGGGTGAAGTTCTGATTTAACAATCTATATCACGCTGCTTATTTCACAGAAAAGCTATGTTTGGATAAAACGTACTAAATAACAAAATGACCTGTATTTTAGAAGCTAATAACTGATACAATGTAGAGTACTAATAAACTTAATTTCACAGCTGCTGTAAAACAGGTATAATACCTTCAGAGATTATTTTTTAAAATTTTACAGCTAAGTATCCCCTGCATTTAAAATGCTTGAGTAGAAGAGCTACAACAAAATAATCCTGGCTTTCATACAACAACCTGCACCACCAGCAGTGCTGTCAGAGCTGGGATTAGACAGCATGATGCCTTGCCATCTCAGAGCAAACATGTCCAGGCTCTTGTTCCATTTGAAAGGTATCTGTCTAAAATCATTCTACTACAAAAGAAGGTTTCTAAAAATCAGCAATAAGACATTTTCTGCCAAAATGAATTACAAGTATTCAAAATATGGTTATGTGAATATGTCAGAAAGAAAGTCACTGCCATACCAGTCACACAGAGAAATTTCACTTTTGTTTGAGAAGTAATTTTTAGAGAAGCTCTTTTTGGACATTCTGTTGCCATGGATTTGACTTCTGTTCCTCTTCAATGTCTTTAAATCCCATTTTCGCTCTCCCATATCTCCTCACATCTTGGTCCATTCTTGGAAATGGACAACTCTTGGTTTCATTTTGGGGATGGTATGAAGCTTCTACTTGCCTTTTCTGATAACCATTTCCCACTCCTAGTGAACAATCAGAGAAACTTTCAAAGGAGACTATTTGAAGAAGTTTCAGTTTGCTATGTACCAGATTTCTCTGAGAGCAAATATATTTCCAACAAGCAGAGGATTCTTCTGTTTTACTTCGGGTCTGAAGTGCTGCAGCTGTTCTTTGCTGGGTTAAACAGCCACAGCTACAAGCTCCTGCCACATTAACACCCATTTCACATTTGTGATGGGCAATTAAGCTTCACTAGTGCATATGTATTTACTGGAATGCCTTTGGTGCAAGACAGGGTGAAATCGTAAAAACAAAGCAAAAGTGTTAAAAGCTTTTTCTTTTAAACCATTAAAACTGATAGAAGAGGTGAAGTGAACAAGGAAGGAGAAAAGACCATCTGTTTCCTACACCATAAACAATAAGGCAGCAACATTCAATGTGTTGCCATTAAGAAAATACATAGGCAGTATTTGAGGAGACAGAGTCTGTCCCACTAGAAAGACCAAAGGCTGTCAAGGCTCTTCAGGGATGTTTTGCTGCTGCCTTTTGGTGTCTTTTTTAAGCCAGACAGATGAGAAGTATCCGATTCCCTGCCCTTTACATTCCCAGAACAGGAACAGTGAGAGACACCTTCTTAAATCCTCTTACTTCATTCTCACTGGAGACTGAGTTAAGGACTGAGGCAGATCTTTGACAGGGATTTAAATGGCAAGCCACAGTTTCCTGAGCTGGCTGTCTACCTGGATATTCTTAAACTGCAAACCAGTGAAACACCTTCCTTCTGCAAAGCTTTTAATGAGTGAACACCACTTGGGAGTGTGCAGGGTCACCACATCATCATTTCAGTGGCTGAGGTAGCTACAAGGTCATAGCCACACGCGAATTTAATGACCAGAACTTTTGCCCACTTGCAGCTGGCCTTGCCCTGTTGCTGGAGCCCATGCACGTTGTTTGCTTCTGCTGGTGACACATCCTTGATGCAAAGTGCTGCATCAACAAAAATCACTGAGCAAACTGGCTGGGAGCCCAGGGCTAAGAGCTGCCAGGAGCACTGGGCTGCTGGTGAGCACAGCCTGGTCTGCTCACTGTTCTATCAGCCAAAACCTGAGGACTGGGGATGTAGCTTTAGCCTGGAAAGTCAATACTAGTTTGGCATGAATAAGGGGCAAAATTTAGGCCCACATGGTCTATGAGACATCATGCACAGCTACAATACTTAGCATTTTTTCACAGTAAAATTTACTCTAATTGGCGAATCCATTCCAGGAGCTATTTAGGTCTTCTAAGGCAATAAAAATGCATGCAGTTCTGAAATAGCATAACACTGTACATTACTGGTAACAGGAACACAGATTTCAATATTTTGCCATTTAAAAATTGCCTATTTTAAATGAAAAAACACTGTTGAATAATCACCAGGAAGGAAAGCAATGGGAAAAGATGTGGTTGGAAATCCTAGCCACCATTTCCTTACAAATCAGGCCTCAACTTTCTATACCTTGCTGGCTTGCTTCTAAAATCAGAGAACAATAATAATGTTGACAATAAATCCTCCTGATTTCACCAAATATTGAGAACTCTACAATTTCATGATCACTGTGCCCAAGTGGCCTCCAACCACCACATCTCCCACCAGCCCACCTCTATTTGCAAACAACAGGTCTAATGCAGTCCCTCACTGGGACTGGTGGGCTGGTGGGCTCACCCACCAGCTGTGACAAAAATTTGTCCTCCACACACTCTAAAAACGTCCTGGACTGCCTCTTTTCTGCTGTATTAAGTTCCCAGCAGATGTCTGGTTAAAGTCACCTACAAGAACAAGGGCTGGTGATCCTGAAACATTCTGCAGCTGCTTATAGAATAAGTTGTCCACCTCTTCTGCCTGGTTGGGTGGATGATGACAGACTCCCAGGAGGATGTCAGCCTTGTTGGCCTCTCCTCAATTCTCACCCACAGGCATTCAACCTCACTGTCATTAATTTCAATACCCATGGCATCAAAAGCTTCCCAACATAAAGGGCCAGGGATGGAAAACCTCATGGAAACCCTTAAATGAAACACGTAATAGAAGCATCATTTATTATTCATTGCAAGCAGCCCTTACATGCAGTTCAAAACAGAAGTTTATTAAATACGAGTGAAAGTGTGGACTTTGTCAGAAGACAGCAAAAACCCCATGATGTGGATTGTTATTTCTGGAGGTTTTTTTCCCACTTACACAAAATACATGATAAATATGAACATAAAAGTTCAAAGTAGGGATTTATATGTCTGCAAAGTTCCTCAATATGTTAAATACATTTGGAATGCTGTTCCACTGATAAGTAACACAAGCCCTAAGGAGAGCTTGCAATAAGAAACAATTTCTGAAATATGCTATTCAAAGATCATGCTTTGTTAATCAGATTTCTACATGACTAGGAGCAGATGCTCATCACTGGAAGAAGAACACACCCTTGGGAATAAGATGAAACATAACAACCATATTTGTCATTACAGTTCTTTTTGTCCTAAAGCAATGAGTATGAACTCTGTGAAAATGAAGAGCTAAAAGTACAAATAAATAAATAAAGTGACAAGAATACGTTGCTTTATCAGCTTGAAAGGAAAAGTACAGCCATCCCTTCTCCATGTCAGGGAGCCCGCACTCAGCTCTGGCTGCACAGTAATAACACAAATACCTTAAGCCTGGCTTTGAGATGTGAACATGTTCCCACTTTTTCTTTAGGCTGAGTCTGAAGGTGAAACTGATGTGATTAATTTATCTAATTTTAGAGTGGCTGAGCATTCATTCAACATTTATGTTGGAAGGTATGTGTCCAGTCAGTACTGGACAAAAATTCTTTGATGAAAACCAACTTCAGTCATCCTTCCTATTATTTTTTGAGCCCAGGCTCCATGGTTTCCTGTTCTGGGAATTTCCCATCGATACTGGGTCTCCAATGGAAGGATCCATCCCAGGAGGCAGCTGCTTGAAATATAGTACTGGACATCTCAGTATATAATTTTCAGAAGATTTTTTTCTTGGAAAAATGTAGGCTATTAGAAAAATTTTGTCTTGGTTCATGAATCTCTTCCTCACACATCCACAGGTTTCTGTTGCTGGCATTTGCTTTCTGGGAAGCTGTACTGGTACTCAGAGCTGAGAAGTCTCTTCTCAAATTGACAGTGCAAGGAAAGAAGTAAATAGAGATGCAGAATTCTTGTCCTGTAGCTTTTTTTTTTTTTTTTGGTCTTGCTTTTATTATGCAGGGACACCTCCTAAGCTCTCTCTTAAAATGATAAATCTTCTCTGGTAATCTCAGAGAGAGACCAAAATAATTGGTAAACACCAGGGACTGCAAGATTGCATCATTCTCCTAAAAACCTCCTCATGATATGGTGACATTGCTTTCCAATACCAAAAGGTCTACAAACACCAACTGCATCCCAAATCTCTTTCTGTCCCAGCTCCACACAGCAGACCAGAGAACTTCCCCTTATGGACTGAACACACTTTCCCTTGCACCATTCATCAGAGCTGTGGATTTGCAATATACATCAGTGTTGGACAAAGGCCTACCAACAGTGTTTGAGATACTTTTCTATTACATTTCACATTTTTATTTATTACCACAATAAAAAAAGACTTATGACTAGCAGGAAAATCTTAGTTCAGTCAACGGCAGTACAGGGGAAGTTGCTCTGTAAGGATGTCGTTCCATATGTTGTGCCAGTGGGTCACCGTGTTAATCACAACACAGCCAATTTGCTTTTCACACATTTGACTTTAAAAGGGTGATAACAAATAAATACTTTCAGTGTCTCACAGCAATGGATGTGTAATCCTGCAGAAACTGTACAACTAGTTCACAACAAGATTTATGAGCTTGATTCTGTTTTTATGACCATTCCTTAGGGGGAAGAGAGTATTTTCAAAATGTAGCTGTTTAGTGAAGCTGAAATGAACTGCATGATCAAAAAGAGACAGTGTTATGTAAATATTGAGGAGGTTTGTATTTAAAATCGCCTGCCAATAAGTACTATGATCACTCAATGACAAAATACTCCAGCATAATGCAATGTCAAGAGCAGTTGCTTTTATGCAATCCCCTTGGAACTGTTCTGACTACACAAGAAAAGAACATCTGCCGGAGAGGTATGATGAAATGGAAAATGAGACCTGCTGTCTTCAATGCAAAAATCCTAGTGTGTATTTTAATACAAAAGAGATCAATAATAAAACTAAGTCACTTAATGATGCATTACATTACATGTGTGCATTTCAGTATCATTATGTGTTACTTGATTCCAGCTACACCTCATGAGCAGGCAGGAGAAGGAAAGCACAGCTTTCCTGTAAGGGCCAGGAAATGGGCAGGGAAGGCAAAGGCAGGAATGGGAAAGCTGTGAGTGAACAGGTCTGGGCAGCCAGGGGACAAAAGGCTCTGACTCTTCCTCCCCTCTCAGCATGAAGCTCAAATGGCATCTAATGTCAACCTGCAGATACAGGAGGGAAGGGTTCAAGTCAGCATCATGTGCCCACTTCCAGCAGAGTGAGGACCAAAGAGAAAGTGGCTGAGGCAGCTGAGTAGTGCCTTGGAGGAATTTAATTCTATGCTTCCATGAAAATCATCATAGAGCAAATGTGAAGGAGCTATTAGGCCAGCTGAAACATGTTAATAAAAATTCCTACAAGCTGGTCTTGATTTTTGTGAGGGAAAGGACATGTTTCCAACACATGCTGGCTAAGAGCAGCGTTTACTTTGACATTTTGATTATTTGAAGTACAGCACAGCCTTCCCATCAGAGTCAGAGCTTCATCAGCTTTATGATGAATTTATGCTGTTTTTTCTAAGTTGAACATGGTAATACATATTAACTTAAAGAGCACTTCTCTGTGAAGGCATGGTAAGTTTCCAGTGCTCTAGTGGTAAACCTGAAACCAATCCATGTGCTGGGGTCAGACTGTCACTGGGGCTCCATCCAGGTGCAATGGGACTACTCCAATCCCCTTGAATGGACAAGATGTCCCAGGAAGCCCTCGATGGAATTTCAGGCTTTTGTTGCCATTCAGAAGACTTTGTTCTTTGTTGGAGTTAAGTGTAACATTTATTCTCAGACTTGATACTTTTGTTAATAATTCTGGTCTTACAAAGTGTTATTTAACAACAGATTACAAGACCCACCCACCATATAAATGTAAATAACACCAATGGTTTTATTCTGCTTCTGCAAATCTTGGCATAAATCTTTCAACTTCATTAGGGAGAAAATTTGTGTTAGCCCGTCCCCATGTTTAGGAGAGAACATGTCCTCCAACCACCAGTTCTGATATTTAAGTCTCTCTCTCTCTCACAGCAGTTTGAAGACAGAAATCAATTCAGCTGAAAATTAATTACCGAATGTTTCAAACACATATGTGAATTATTTTCAATAAATGGAATTTCCCAAGGCAGTTAGGCAATAACATCTCAAACTGTCAGCATTTGCTCCATCCCTGTGCAGTATTTTTGTACTGCTTTGTTTTGGAGCACTCTAACATCTGAGTGGCTGAAGATGCTGATACAGTGCACAGAAACATCTATTTTAATTTTTACAGACACTTTAAAAATCGCTTTTTATAACCGACATATAATTGCTTTTGACATTGCTGAGGGCCATCCAAGTCAGAAGATGCTTCAAAGGACTCTGCAGATTTCCTTTCTGAAGAAGAGGATAAGAACCCTTGGTATTTAAATTAAATTTTCTGACTAATATACAGAAATCCAATGCAGTGAAAAAAAAAAAAAAAGCAAAGAAAAGAGAAATAGGACAGGACTGGAAGTTAGGAAATGTGCTTCCACTGGTGGGTGTGATAATCAATCACAACCCTCAGTGCAGGTGCCCTTTTCACAAACAACCCTCCTGCCCTCAAGGCAAAGGTTTCTCCAACATGCAAGGATGGCTCATTCCCATCAGTGCAATGGAGCACAGCCACGGTGCTCCCTCAGCTCCAGGCAATTCCACCATGGGACAATTTGTGCTTGCACCTGTACCTGGAAAGGGTGTTTTCTGCATATCCCACTGAGCTGGAGGAAAAACAGCCTTAAAAAAGGCCCCTGACAGAAACATATTGCTCAGATGTTACATTCAATTATTAATTCCAGGAAGCAGTGGGGTATAAAAATCACCCTATTCTCTGGGACTCAGAGGGCTTTGGCAGATGTTTAATGACAGCAGCTCTACAGCTTCTGGTCTAGAGTCCCCAGAAGCCCAAGGTGGTCCAGCTTCAAACTTCCTGGGATGGAAGTGAGAACTTCAAAACACTGCTCTGATCTTCAGTTGGTGGACAGGAGGAAACGCTGAACCCTCTGTGTCTGCCTTGCAGGGAGAGCCCAGCTCTGCAGGATGTGCTGTGAGAGATCTTCAGGAGAGGAGCAGAGCTGAGCACGACCTTTTCCTTCCACTGCTCAGCTCTGCGGCCTCTCACCAACACAGGGAGGACACAGCCCCTGTCCCCAGGCTCTCCAGGGATCTCCAGCACTCCGGCCTTTCCCCGCCCTGCCCCAGCAGAGAGAGAAAGAGCCATCGAGAGAGCCTTTGGGAGAGGCACTGGGAGAGTCACTGGGAGAGCCATCAGGACAGCCACTGGGAAAGTCTTTGGGAGAGCCACTGGGGAGCCATTGGGAGAGCCTTTGGAAGAGTCATTGGGAGAGCCATCAGGACAGCCACTGGGAAAGTCTTTGGGAGAGCCACTGGGGAGCCATTGGGAGAGTTTTTGGGACAGCCACTGGACAGCCACTGAGACAGCCACTGGGACAGCCATCGGGAGCCATCGCTGACCTGGTGCCCCTGGGTGCTCCAAGCCCTGCCAGCCCTCATCTGGAATGGAACACACTCCCTTGGACCTTCACCTTCCATTTCCTGGCAAACGAGTGTGAGGAAAAGAAAGAGACAGACTGGGAGCTCTGGACTGGCAGATCGAGCTGGCTGGTAATACCTTGCCAAAGGATTCTGAATCAGATTTAAGTTTTGTAAGAGGCTGAGGTTGTGTTTTGCATATCTGTTGTTGAACTGGGTCCTGTGACACCATCCAATCCCCTTAAAACTCCAGATCCCAGTGTCAGAACAGAAATCTGCTTCTTTCCAAAAGCCTGAAAGATTTTATTCTCTTTGCTCCTAGGAAAATACTGAAAATAAAAACTGGAAAGGTTTTAAAAATGTCAAAGCCATACAAAAGACTCTATATCATCATAAATAAATTAAAAAGGAGAAAGTATATTTAATTTAACTTTGAGATTTCAGAATGCTTGGACTTAAAAATTCTATGGTAAGTTTTAAATGTTGGATATAATTTCTCCTGTGAACTGACTTAGATTATTTCTGCTTTCTGTTACACTGGAGTGAATTATAATTTATTTACTGGGATTTCATTTAATACAAATTCTTTTACTCCAAGGCCAATGAAAACAAACCAAGTTATACCTTCTTCAGAAAATAATATTTGAAATTATTCATGCATAATTAAAGATAAACCATTCCTTTTTCAGATTAATACAAATACATATTTTAACGTGCTCAGGAGAGAATTTGCATTGCATGTTGTGCAACACTTCTGTAATACTCCCGAAGTTGTTGGAATTTATACTTCAACTGAACTAGTAATATAATAGGTAGAAAATTGCTATGATTTAATTCAGATAGCTAACTCATAAGATACTGAACCCTTTTCCAACTCCAATTAAAAGCTATAATGAAGTTTAATACTGTGAACTATGACTAGAAAAAAACCTGAAACAATAACTCCTTTGTATTTTTCAGAGAGAAAAATATTTAACCAATCACATTTTATTATTCAATAGATTTTTTGTCATTAAATCTCATTTCAAAACATGAACGTGTATCTTTTAATGCCTGTTTTTAGAGGTAATGCAGAAGAACACTGTTAATACTGATTCCATCAGCAAACAGTAAAAAATGAGGACCAAACTAGTTTTACAAATCAGTATTTCAGTATGCATAATTACAACTCTTTTCTAACACAGCATTGTAGAGAGCTAAGCAAGCAATAAAAATTCTGGATATGAATTCTGTGAAAGGCTGACAGGGTTGCTCTATTTGTCGACTGAATGTCAATGTTGTTACAGTCTCAGCAATTCCCAGCCAGGCTGCTGCCTATCTCCACATGCCTGTATTTACATGTGAAACGAGCTAAGACATTCTGCTTTGGAAATGAGAAAAACTCCACTTTTCCCATTAAATTCCTATGCTTATTCTCTAGCATAAATGAAACAGAATTTGGCTCCAGACATTATCAGCTATTGCATATGAAGGTTATAAGCTTGTCCCAGGAAGTGTTCAAGGCCAGGCTGGATGGGGCTTGGAGCAAGTTGGTGTAGAGGAAGAATCCCCTGCATATGGTGGGGGATTGGATGATCTCTAAAGTCCCTTCCATCCCAAAACATTCTATGCTTCTGTGATTTTCTACTTAATGAGTAAGCTACAACACTGATAACATTCTTTAAAACAACATGTCAATGAAGAGTTCCCAAATTTGAACTTTTTCTTAGTGTCCTCAGCACCTTAGTGCACAGGCAGTGGCTGCCCCTAGTCAATGGGGCAGCAAGGAAGGGACACCCTTACATTGCCTTCTTGTTCTGTCATTGCCTTTTTTATCCCTTGGGATAAATGAGTTTGTCACTCTGTGCCTCAGAATTTTTTTCAGCATTTAAAATGGAGATACCAAAACTCAGCGTCTAGAAATCAGCCTGGGACTCTTGGAAAGCATCACAGAACACAAGCAAAGGAGCCTGAGAATGACTTGTAAGGGAATGGTCTCAGAACAGCCAAACTCTGCAGAACTAAGAACCATTTAATGTGCATTTATGGCAACCTGATTGTCTCCATGGAAACGTGGGAAAAACACTTCATCTTCTCCACCAACACAAGATTGATTTCCATATTACATTAGTTTTAGTGTGCACTGAGCAAAACAAATACTAAAATAAAAGGCTCTTTCAAGAGTGATTTAATTATGAAAACAGCAGTTTCAGTCCTATGATGTGGAAGCACCTCCTGCCAGGGTGATACCACTGTGGAAAACCTTGCAAGAAAGGCAGTGTTCCGTGAACACCTCTGGATTAGGGGTGAAATGGAAAAATCACAGCTTTGTATGCCTATAGGTAAAGAATTTGTCAGAAGAAACCACTAGAATCATTAAGTTATAGGGATTTTAGCCATCAGACAGAATCAAAAATAGCCTGAATGAATGAGTGTTGTTGCTGCTGCACATGGCTTGTACTTAATCTAGAAACAGGAAACACAGTGGAAATTGGCTGGGGCTGACTGGTGTAATAGATTGTTGCCTAATGGAATTTTCATTGCTTCTGAGAGGAATTACCTAAGCAGGAAAAGATGAAGCTTCTCTATGGATAATCAATTAGTCATATAATTGATATCTGGAAGAGGTTTAAATGGGAAATAAATGCAAGGACAAACACCCAGCCTGCCTGGTTCTAAAGTATAGTGAATATAAATACAGCATAGATAATTCTTCAAGCATGCGCTTAACAGAAACAAGTTCTGGGAAAACCACTTTCTGATACCACTCCTCACTCTCAAGTGCAAGAGAGAAGCTCTAGTGTGAAAGAAATAAAGATGAAAAATTCCTAAATTACAAAATCATTTTGTAAAAATTAACTCCACTCTGCTGGAATTGATCAGTAATTACTGGAATTGTGTTAAAGGCAGAAATTTTGAGACTGAGAGTCTCTAAACAGTAGGAGATCAGTGACTTTTCTGCACAGAATGAGATGAAAGGGTAAAATTAGCAGGTAACGTCAGGAATGAAAAAAGCAGATTGTAAAATGGGCTGGAAGACAGAAAGTGGTCACAAGGAAGAGCATTGCAGTTTGGAAGTGTTGAGTGGAATGACAGCAACGAAAAGATGAAGTCACAGGACTTGTACCACACTGCAGAATTTATGTACAGAAGGAAAAAAACCCAAGACTGGATTATTTCTACAGTTTTTTTTTCTTGCTACAATTTAGTTGCTGGCATCTCATAATCCAACATTTAATTCACACAACCTGAAGTTCCTGCCTTGGTTTTGAGACATCAAGATTAATTTTTAACAACAAAAGATCACTTCTAGAGAGCTGCTGCTAATCAAAGTTGTCTTTATATAACTCTCTGACAAATGCTACAATTCTTGTCTCATGAATGCATTGCAGTGCATCTTGATAGGTCTTTTGATAAGTGATAATAATTTTTAAACAACAAACCCCATGTTTAGAAGGCTTTCAAGGAATTCATAGTTTAATTAAAATGTTTTATGTTTCTCAAAAAAAACACCCTAAACCATTGATGAAGATATCATCTGAGAAATGCTTTTTCTCTTGGCATTATTTAGCTAAAACAATTCTGAAAGAAGACCTTTTATGAAGAATTAAAGTTTGAACAGTCCTTTTTTTGAGTAACTGTGTGGAATAACTACAATGTTGTTTTGTCCTTTTCCTACAGAGAAAGAGCTGAAGCTGCCTCAGGCAATACAACAGCAAACTCTGTAACCTTGCACTCAGCATGGTAGCTAAAATTGACTTCTACAACAGAGGAACAACTGTTCATAAGAGAATTTCTTGATTTCTGGAACACCTAGGCAAGAACTGCCTTGGAAAACAATAAGCTCCCTGAGTTATGAAGTCAGACTGAATAATTCAGCATTCCTGTTGTACATGTTATTTTTTTATTAGAACCAAGATAAAACAGAGTTTTAATAAAAAGAAACTGTATGTATTAGTAAAGGTGAATAATTTAAACACAAAGTAACAATGGAATTGGAAACTAGGGTTTACTGTCTTTCAGGAAATATATATTGTATTTCCAGAGTCAACTTGTTTGATCTATCTCTAGACATATCTGGAGGCACTACCCCAAATACTTTTCAGTTCCAAACAAGATCCTTATGGAAAAATGACAATTAGAAACAGAAACAGAACAATTGTGACTTTAGTATTAAGGAGATGAAAAATTTCCATTTATATAAATTTGCTATGATGCTGAGAAAACATAAATTTCATTGCAGCACAATTTATCCATTCCACTGCTTCTCTTGCAGAATATATCTCTATTTGATTTTAATCAGTGAATTGCCATTTTAATACTTCACTACAAAGAGGTCTTCTATACTTCCAGAAGAGGCTGGAACAAGGTGTTCAGTAAGAAAGACTCTCAGTGAGACATATCTCATATCTCTGTTCCTTTCTGATTCCTCCTCCCTACTCCACAGGGTTTGCAATAAGTCCCTGTGATATTTGGGCTGACACTGAACTGGAAAATGAGTTTAGCTTGATTTTGCCATAGTCAAACATTAAAATCAGTTCAGAGAAAATGTGTTTGTCTGACATGAATACTGAATTTGCATTTATAATTTGGGCAAGATCATTTTCCAGCTGATGTCACAGCACTTTCCAGGATATAGATGCTGACAGAAAGCCTAACTCCAAATTTTCATCCACTTGAAGTCACATCAGAGCAAAGACTGAAGACAATCTGAGCATGCCAGGAGTGCAGAAGGGGAAAAAAATAACTGAGAGCTTCATGGTCTGTGCTCTGACCCTTTTCCAACACTTGGGATATTAAAGTAACTTTCCTGAGATCCGGAGGTGGGGAACGGCTGTACAAACTAATAAGCCTGAGCAGCAGTTAAGTTCCAGTCCAGTCGACTCCATCACAAGAAACACTGGCACATCAGCTTCAGCTGCTGCCACAGAGGCAGCCTCAGTGCTGGGTACCATTAAGTTCATCAACAATAGAATAAAAGTGGAATTCTGCCCTTGTAATTCTCTTGAGAGCCTTTGTTATGCATCACAATTTGGATGCAGGGAGTCAGCATTTCAGTTCAGGGTATTTAATTCAGCTACTCGCTTTAACTATCCCTTGATTAGACAGTACATATAGAAAAAAAATAAAGATATAAAAAAATATAATTAAAATAAATATTAGGATTTTAGTGTATTATTCCATGTGCATGCCTGGTACAAATGAGTTATGAGGAAATATCACAGAACCTTAGATTAAACTACAGTAACAGCCATTGTACTAATGTGCAAGACCTAATGAGGGAATTCCTTTCTCTCTTTCTCAGACAGTATCAATTTCATGCCCTATAGATTTTTAAATGGCCCACAAATCTTCCTGGTTTTTTTTTTTTTTTTTCCCCTCTAAAGGAAGACTACCACAGGAGGTTTTTAATGTGAGTTGAACAGTCAATAACAGCCAAGATATTTATTAGGCATCATGGGCTCCTTGAAAACGGCAGATTCTATTTGGGATGTGCCCATTAGTGCATGTGTGTAGCCCTTACTACTGGTCCCAGTCTGCTGAACTGGATGGTGCCACGCTGACATTAAAATACAGATTGGTTTTTTCAAGGGCTTGGCAAACACTTCAGGAAGTGTCAAACTGCCAATGTCATTGTTTCCAAAGAAACATCCTTTCCTCCTTCCAGTGGATTGTCTCAGTGCTCCTCCTTAAAGTTTCATATCAAGCTAATTAATTTAGCAGTCTCCCAGGATGCGGGATGATTTGAAACTCAGCATGTTCTCCTGCTGATAATTTGCCAGCATGTCTGAATTTCACATCACTTAACTACGTTTCAGGTCGATTTCTGGATCATTCGGCTTTAGAACGAAGCAGGACAAAGCCAAAAGGCTGCAGCTAAAAGGCTTTACTAACCCTTCTTATTTCCTTGAAGCCTGAGAAATCAAACAGATGAAGCTTGGCAGGCTCATGATACAAACACAAAGAAGTGAAGTGTATTTTTACAGACAGCAGAATGTCAGGTTTTTGCAGTGAAATAAAACGAACATATAGTTACTTCTTTCTGTGAGTAATCTGAAATAAGGTATTCATCCTGCTTAAAATCCCAGAGTGTTACAGCTGGAGTGCTGATCCTTTAATATGCTGTTTATCCACAACTTCCTCTGCTGGCATTCACTGACAATTAAAAATTGCTATAGAAATGTCATCATCCATGAAGAGCCATTACCTGCATGGGAAGCACGAAGTGCCTCCATCAGAGAATGTGCAAATTTGCAAATGGCCATATTTTTACAGATACTTATCTTCTAATGATGAAACATCAGACATTATCAGACACTGGTGGAAGCTTTGCCTTCTTTGGGATGAGGATTTCACTTTCTCCTTTCAAATGGAGTTTGCTAAATGACTCATAAGATAGAACCAACAGGAAAGTAGGGAAATGCTTATCTACACAGTAGCCTTGGTCACTCAGAGGATTAAAATACTTTATTGTACTGCTGACACATTTGAGAAAAAAGTGCACACCAGAAAGGAACAAATGGAAATAAAACAATAGACACAAACATTCTTGCCACCATGAAAAAGCTGATAGCTGAGCAATACGTATCACTGCTCCTACTATGTTCTAAAAGAAAAAAACAAACCAAACAGTAGGGACAGGTTGGGTCGATGACCCCATCTCTGCATGCTGTTATAGTGCCAATATTTTTGTATCTCATGCTTGATAGAGCTGTCAAAAAGAGGAGACTGGAACAGCTAGAATCTTTCATTCTCCTATAATGAATAATTCACATCTCTGTTATTTGCTTGAACTGCTGAATGCTAGGCCTTACAACCAGATAATTAAGTAATGAAGAATAGGGGATTTGTTGCATGCTTCACTTACCAGTTCCCACAAATTCATGTAAACATGACAACGTGCATTCCTACACGTGCATGTACACAAGCAATGTAGGAAGAAGAAATCATAAAAGCATCACATGACTGCCAACATCTAGATAATGCACATAGCTTCCAAATGATGTTCAAGTTTGCCCAAACCACAGTTGAGGATTTGCCATATAACACAGCATTATAGTGTCTGAAATGATCCCACATGGAGATGAAGAAGCCCACAGCTGATCAAGCTGTCTATCAGAACAGAAGCTTCAGGCCCTCCACAAGAAGATCAGCTGGAAGCCCCTTTGTTACATTAGATTAGACATTTATTTACATTATCCATCAACACCTAAGGGTTTCTAGACTCCTTTTACTACTTCCTTGGGACTAATTTTGCCTCTTATCAACCGTCCTAGGTCAGATTGTAAGAATATGCAAATGCAGAGCACAGCCTAGATTTGATGGGGAAAGACAGAAAGTCCTTAACAGTCTTGCTGCCAATTAATGACATTTCAAGCTGTGTCCACACTCCCATGTCAAGTTTCTTCCTCTCTAGGACCAAGAATTTTCTGCATCCAGTATAACACCAAGTAGTAATGCTTGTTTTATTAGAAAGGAAAGAGTGCATTTACTATTTTGGTAACATTTGAAAGAAGTATCCCAGATAAAATTTGCACATCACAGAGAGAGGAGAGGGAATAGGGCATGAGGCCATCTGTCTTCTGCCTGAAACTGGTAAAGGCTTTCATGGGGGTACACTGGGGATCTGCCTTAAGTGGGCTGGCAAGAGAAGGAAACCAATGAGAAACAGTTAATGAAGCAGAATGTGAGCAAGCATCAACTAGTGTGATGACTCTAAAATAAAGATACTTGCTCTTCTTGTAGCAATTACAGACTCCTGAGGCAAATCTTTAGCAGAGAACTCCTACATGAACAGCCCCCAGGGAGCACTTAATGTTACGTGAAGAACAGAAGGCTTCATGTACTGGCAACTGCATTTTCCAGTGGAAAAAAAGCCCCAGACCTAAAAAGTATCAATTGGCTAATGCTTTTGGAAATGCATGAGAGAGACAGAGAAGTACTAAGACACAGAACACCAGAGATTCTTTCTGACTGTTATGTCTTCCATGGGCTCACTGACCTCACTCCTATCTGTAGCACACCCATTACTTGTGGGCTTGCAAAGGCAACTGAAGTACCCCATAAATGCTGTTTCTCAGCATGCCAATATGTTTTGGTACTTTATCCACAGGTTGTCTGCTTGATGGCATAAAATAATCCTAATTTTCTCCTCTAGAGTTTTGCCCAGATCTCATTTGCTAATTCAGCTTGCAGCCAGCATTTAATTTAACTCTAGGCTGTATCCTCTGCTTTGAGGCTTGCTCATCTTAAAACAACTCAGAGGATTCAATATCCAATTAACTTTCTGAAAATCTAGTTGTTCCCCAATTTTGTCAGTTGGAGTGAGTAAGTGCTAAATTTACTTACCAACACAATCTTTTATTATACCTTGACATCCTATCTCATCAGCACTGCCTTGAAATATTGACCTGGGATCTATGCTGGCATTTAATTGGGGTGGGTGTGGTGGGAATGTGTGTGAGTGGAATTTCATTAATTAGCACCTACCAAGTTGTTTTTCCAAGAGGGAACAAACATAAATGATATTACAGGTCCTAGCTGGCCCTGCAAACAGCACAAAGTCAAGAAACAGAATCTACATCTCAGTATAATCTTAATTCTCCAAACTGTAGGAGAACAATTAATTTCTGATGTAACTAAATACCTCAATCTAGTGAAATCTATAATCTGCTGTATCTCAAGTCACTTAGGAATCAAAAGGCCCATCTGTCCACTATCCAGATGAAAAGAAGTGTGAGTTGTCCCTGGAAACTGATTAAATCTTTTTGTACTGCAGGATACCACGAGCAGCACACCATCCCTATGCTGCTTCAGATGAGGACTAAGAAGTTCAGCTACAGACAGTAACTTAATCTGAATTAACCAGGTGTCTGAAGATTACATTAACATATCCAGAGATTTCTATTCAGCTCAAGAAATAGGATCTTGAATCTACAGAATCTGCAGAATAATTACAATTTTATTTTGGTACAGTATGTATAAAACAGCACCAACTCTTAGCCTTGAATTTACTGTTCTGAAAGTTGTACCAAAACGAGTTCATTAGTGGAATACACCACTGAAAATCCATATGATCAACAGGTTTCCAAGAAATCTAGGAGGAAATGAGAGGAATGAGCTGCATTTACTGAAGGGATTCCAATTGCAGTATGTGAAGAGGAGCTGATGCAGTAGAAAGGAGAACTCCAGTTAAGAGGATGTGGCCACACCAGCTTTTGGGGAAGGAACTTGGGCCTGGGGAGATGTTACAAAACTGGGTTTGCAAAGCAGGCATCAAGCACAGAGGCAGGGAACCTTGGCATGGATGTGAGCTGTGGCAGGTAAAGCCAGACTGCTGTGTTGAGAGCCCTTGAAGTGATTTTATGATCCTACCTGTAGTCTGGTCAATGAATATGCATTTTGTCATCTTGGTGTACAAGAGAAAGAATGATGTCCCTCATAACTACAAACTAACTTTCAGTTCCCAGCAAATCAGACTAGAAGAGGCTCTAAGGATGTCTGGTCAGCCCTGAACAATTACTCAGGTTATGGCCCTAATTAACATTCTCATGGTCAGTTTTCTAATTGTGTAAGTTTCAGAAATTTGCATTTCCAATGCAGCAGGTCATTTAGACTGCTTAGAATATTCACCAGCTAAAATACTGGAAAAATAGATTGATTGGCTATTCTTAAGTCTTGTCCTGAAATCAAAATGCTGTTGCTGTAAGGTATTGGTGAAATGCACAGATTACACCAACTATGAATATTCTTGTTGTACAGCTGAGGTTATGCTTAAAAAGGGGTAAGCTTGGAGTCTATGGCATTCACTTGCATGTGATAGCATGTGATAGCATGTTATAGCATGTGATAGTATGTGATACAAGAGGAAGTTTCAACTGAGCAGATGTTTTTGCCCACAGTCACCAGTTTTTGGCCCTCCACAATGTACGAGTCCTATACATGAAAATATGGTAGCAGGCAGCAATTAGAAAATGCCAGAATTTGGCTTTCAAGGTCCTAAGCTATTGCAATAATTACACTTTGTTAAAAGGTAATAATTACCAAGGACAGTTGACTACATGTTCAGTTCCAGCTTTTATCCAAGGTGTTTGGCTGAACGCCTGCTTCAAGAAATCCGTGATATGGAGAGGAATGACACAGAGCTTCTCTGTGCAGGGGCTGCTTGTGGTGAGGGGAATTGCCATTTCAATAACACACTTCCAAACTAAAACATTCTTTCTAGTAGCTGAAGCAATCTAAAGCACTTGGTGTCCATTTCATGCAAAGGAGTGCAATCCCTTAATACATTCTGCTCCACATTTCCTTGCAGTCTGTATAATTCAAAGGGACAAAAGTGTAAGTTGCTCCATTTGAGAAAGTAAAACAAGAAATGAAAATATTTATATCACTTAAATCTGACTCATTCACACTTCTATTTAAATCTGAAAAAAATCAAAAGTTCTCCAGTGTTTGACAACTACCAGCTGGGAAATTATATTGATATGGAAATGTCAAGACATAAACATACCAGGTGGGAAGCCATCTCATTTAACATTAGAGTCCCACACTATAGGCATCTAAAACCCAGCCACTCTTCTGACTTGTTTTTTGACAGCAACCTGAATATGAGCTGAATTACACCCTGGAGTATCTATTTGCCTGTACCAATGAGAAAAAGAATCCAGACAATCAGATCCATAGTAACAGACACTGAAATGTAGACAGATAAATCCCTGCTGCTGCGATGATACACCCTAAGGATATGGCAACAATCCATACAGGGAAAAAAAGAGAACTTTGGCAATAGTAAACTATGTTACTGAGGTATTGCTATTAAAAATATTTAATTACTAATAACACTACCATGAAAAAACAAAACAAAACAAAACAAAAACTCGACAAGAGGGAGTCTCATACAATTTACTTGTGAAGAATTCACAAAATCTGTCCTTTGGCCATTTCATATGGCCAATTTTTAAAGCACTTTCCTTAGATAAGAAGAAAGAGAGGGGTATCTTATCTTCCATTATTCATCAAGAAAATTCAAAAAGCACTCATGCTTTGAATTGAGTCAGCAAATATATCAACAGGTACTATAGCTACTTATTAAAGAAGCAGCATGTTCAGCCCTGTACCTGAAATCAAGGACCTGTCTTTGCATGTATCTTTTGAGTGTTGAGGTTTATAGGCCTGGTAAGCAGGATTATGGATTCCCTCTTTAGATTCTATTAGTTGCAGTGACTTTGTTAACCTGAGCTTTGATGCCAGTTCTGATACTGGTAGCTTGTTATTATAGATACAGCCTAACACTATTAGCACCTTAGGAAGATTTTAAGTTTCTTTAGAAATCTTTCAAGAACCTTATAAAATTGCAGCAGCTGTACTTCAACCCGTGGGGAAAATGAAAGCAGGAAGTTTATCAGTCTTAGGCAAGGAAATATGAAGGAAAAAAAGGCAGGGCTAGACAGAGAATTCTAGTATCCCTGGCTGCCAGTTCTGTGCCAGTTCACTGAAATGTGCTTTTCTGTCATCACGATTTGGCCAAATGGTAGGCTGCACTCTGCATTGCAAAAGTTGGAAATTTCTGGATGCAACTGCACGTGAGAAAGGAAGACCTCAGTTACAGGAGTGGCCTGTCCTGGCTGAAGGACTGGTTGGGTCAGGATTAAGAATAGGATTGTTTTATTTGTGCTGTAGACAAGAAAAATCCCTGTATATTCACAGAAATGTGAACAGAGCCCTGAATGTGGCCCAGTAAATCCTGAGGGAGACGCAGGCTCTGCTCCCCACCCCAGAGCTCCCTGCTGAGGCATTGCAGGGATGGACTGGGCAGCAATTCCCGAGTGCCAGAGCAGCCAAGCCAGGAGCTCTGTGCTGCCTGTCACACTGCACTGGGGCTTGGGGGAAAGAGAGAAGGACAGGAACATTTCCTGCAACTGCAAACTTGGCTGGACTGGGGAGAATTTCATAAAAACTCATAAAAACAACTGACACCCTTCACACACTCCCTACGAGGAAAGAAAGTGAAAGAAACAGTATCAACAGGAAAAATAATTAGGATTAATAGGTAAACTAGAATTCACATGGCATTAATAAATCATAGCCAGATTTGAATACAATTGACTTAATGGACATCAAGTACAGGAAGCAATAGAAAGTGAATTGTGTTGCTGATGCCATTAAAAAACCATTTCTGCTCTTGGAAGTACTGTGACTGGACATGTATTTCATATTTAGGACGACTGGCACACTTCAAAAAGAAGTTGCCAACTTGAGAAAAAATATTTTCCATATCTCCAACTAAAATCAAATTCCAAACTTTCTTCTCGGTTATGAAATGCTGAGTTTTAAGTTATGATCCCTTCAAAGTGTGTTAGACAGAGAAATATGCCTTCTGACAACTTCTTGTGAGGCCAAAATTGGATCAGAAGATTTTAAGATTAGCAGAAGCATCATCATATCCCCATGCCTAGTGGGAGGCTTTATCTCTAAGAATATCTTCTCAATAAGAAAGTTCATTATTTGTTGGCTATTTCAATTATAGATAGAAAAAAATAAATAAAAATTCAATAATGCCCTGAATGCTGACTGTATAAATATTCATTCTTTCTCCTGTTGACTTTTTATTTATGCACTTGCTTCACACACTAAGATTTTTTAAGGGCATGAACAGTTCTCTTTGGGAAAATAAATTGTATAAGCAAAAGGATTTTTAGTTTGTTATATTAATAGCAACAAAAAATATGATTACTACTGAAGGAGATTTGTGTCCCTCCAAATCCTTCTGATATTTATGCAAATACTCCAAACAGCTGTGTTTTCTCCCTCTGTCGAGGGGCTCTTTCATACCACAGTGTAAAAGCAGAGTGGATATTCCCACTGAGCAGGTTAAAGAGCTCAACAAGTTTGGTGTTAGACCAGGGGCACCTCAAGGAGCAGAGTGTACACAGAAGGCAGATGGAAACAATTTCAAGTCCACTCGAAAATTCTCAAAGCAGTAAGGGGCGCATGTTTTTATTTCCCTAGGCACAGGCTAGGAGAGAACTGCTCCAGGGCTACCTGATGTGCCTATGGAAAATTTCAATTAGCCTGAGGAACAATAAAATTTTGCTGTGGATGGATCTGTGGCCACCCCAAGTGACACTGATTTGGGGAGACACTCAGTACTTCTGGATCTGTTACTGCCTCAACTCCTCTGCCAAACCTTCCTACAGATTTATGGAGAAGCAAGCAATATGGCTTGTCATAAAGCAGTTTCACACTCTCTCTGTAAAGATTCCTGCTGCTTTATTTGGATTCTCAGGCACAGCTCTCCTGCCTTGTTTCTGTACTGCTGCACAGCTCCATTCCATCTTCACAGTAATCTATAACAATTGAGACTGAAGTGAGGCTATTAGGAAAAGACAAAAGCATCTTGCTTCAGGACTCTCTATAAATGAGAAACATATTCCTAATTTCATATTGGTATTTCATTTATTTTAGGCTTATAAAGGGCTCATATTTTCTAATGATGCAAATGGACAGTGCATTTCCGTTTCCATCAAGCTTCTGATGTCAATTTTTTCTTCAGTGTTGGAGTAATGGAATTTTTGATTTTTTTTTTTTTATATATTCCACTGTGGATATTTGGTCCTTATTTGTAAATAAATAGAACAATAATGGAAGAGACAATTATTGCTTGCACAGAAAAAAGGCTGCCTAACTATGGGGTCTCACTAAGTAGGCTGGATTCTACCAAAGAAAACCTTGATAGGTTGTAATTGAAAGAGAGTGCACCCCTGGCAGGCTTTACACTGATAAAAAGGGCATGATAATTAATCACTTGCCTTATTAGAAAGAAATGATTCTACACAATGATTAAAAATTACTACAAGAGCTGATACCCTGTTACCTCCTCAGGAAGGCAGCTTTGTGAATATAAGAGACAATAACTGCAAATTCTGTCAGCAACAGAACACAGACAAGCTGCAAGGGACATGGTAAGGGCAGTGCTAACACCTGGAAGAGATTATTAAAATACAATAAAGTCTAAAACCATCTCCTGCTGAACGAAAGGAATGCTCTAATAGCATATGTGATTAGCTGGAAGGAAAATCTCAATAGAAAACTGAGGCCAAGCCCTTTCCCTAGTTTTATCTTCCCAATCATGTACTTTTTCCTTAAGCAATGAACTCACAGACCCTATCTATGGACTATTATCTGATTAAATAATGGTATATTTGGTTTCAAGATATACCACAGTATACTCATCATCACCTTGGACATTGTCTCTAAGGACCAGACATGATTCAAAAAAAAGGTAAAACATCTGAAAATGGCCAAGAGCCTTGAAATGCTATCTATATAAAGCAAAAAATAGTTTTGGCAATACTAAAATAACCCTAACAAAATCCAAACTCCCAAACCATACTGAGACCACTTCACTACCTCAGATGAAAACTACAGAATTCTGCTGTGATCTGGTGATAACTTTCTAGTGGGTCACAACTGGTAAGGATGCTAAACAGTAAAGAATTATTTTCCATGATTCTTACCTGCTCTTGATGAAACAACAGATAAGAGGAAAGAGGCTGAAGGAGAAGAGAGTTTGTGGGACTTGGTGGTACTACATAGGGTTAAATTTAAGATGAAGCTCAATAACTTTCTCAGCAGTCACAAAGTCTGAAAACAGACTCAAATCAGCACTGAAATGAAACTACCCTAAAAAAACCCATTCCTTTCAATATTTCAGACTAGGGAGAAAATCAACCATTTAAACCACGGCTTATTTTGGATCAGGCTGGTATCTGTAACCTTGAATTTTCAGAAATCAAGGCACTGTGATTTATCAATGGCACTGCTGCAACTGTTGACAGACCAGACAGGCAGATTAGAATTAACCTCTGGCTCTGAAAATGCATCTTTTCAGTGTCTTTCTCTCATGCCTGGGGAAGAAAAGCAGCAGGAATATACTTGGGATATCAATGACAAAAAACTACTGCAGTTCACACTTTTTGCTGACTGTGACTCATTAGCCTTGTCTGCCCACCCATCCTTTATCTCCTCATAATTTCTTACTAATTATCTTCTACATCAAAGCTTTTGGGTGGTTCTGATACTGTAAAATCATCTAATGAAGTACCATACTTCCAATTACATTTTATGTAATGACAGGTTGTCAGCTGGATAAAATACGGCAGGAAAAATGCAAAAGTTTCAAACCACTGGACCTTCCTTGTGGTCTAAACCCTGGCAATACAACTGAAATATTCAAGCACCCAACTGTGGGTCTCAGATTCAGTCAGAGAAAGTAACTGAGAATTTCTAGCCAGGCAGAAGCCTGGGAAAGAGTTGGAAAATAATGTAAATAATTCTTTATCTCTCTTGTTTTTCATATTGTTTATAGTTAAGTTCTATCACTGTGCGTCAAGCACATTGTGCCAATGGTGTGGGTGTTTTCACTTCAGGACCACTTCACTTTGGTCCTCACAAAGCTCTGTATAAAACAGCGGTGTATTTTGAACAAACTGCAGTTTTTACTCTCAGCAGCCTTCTGATCAGAGTCTCTTCATCCCCGTCCTGCCTCGACAGCGACACCCAACTCTGCATTTCCTGCAGGACTGGGAGACATGCAAGTGTGGAAGGTGGTGGAAGTGGGTGTAAAGCCTTGATTCAGGTCAGTATGTGAACAGCTATGACAACTGGAGAGCTGTCTCTTAGATCCTCTTTTCAAATCTGTCCCCAAAAGCTTTGGTATCTAGGTCAAGGCAGTGTCATAATAAACATGAAGAAATCATGAAAGCAATGGTTCATCAAAGCTGCTCATTCTCTGGAGCCTTTAGTACCGAGCTCAGTAGCCTCAAGCAGAGCTGGAACAGGCGGGCATGGTGCCACCTCTCCCGTGTGGAAGCTGTTCCTCTCTCAGCAGTGCTCCTCCTGCCCAAACACGGATCCCGCTGCCTGACAGCCAGGCAGGCACAGGAACCACAGCGATGACATTAAAGCAGCATCTCTGCTGTCACTGAAAACAAAGGCCCCATTTGCTGTTTCCTCTGTTGAGGCAGGTGGTAAACAAACACTGCAGAGCTCCCAGCACGACAGGGCACCGGCAGCACGGCACATTTTCCATTGCCCTGTGTACTGGCTGGTGTAAGAAAGCTTTAGGATTGAGGCTGGTATCAACACTTCTTGCTCTTAAGGCAAAACACAGGCAAGTCTTATTAAAACAGCGAGTCGAATCTTCCCCTGGGATGCTGAAACAAGGCTTCCTGGAGTGAAAAATACCCAGTCCATTTATAGTTCCACATGTGCTAGATGCCCTTCTTCAAGCTTGACATTTCTGCACGTGAACAGACACTCACATATCAGGAAAACAGCAATTCTTTGCTCAGTTTCTCAGAATTCAAGACTTTGGCTGTTGTATGGAAATTCACAGACAAAAGGGCTTCTTTTTTCATGCTGACCAGAACTGCAGCATCACTGTGATGCTGTGATAGGAAAGTGATGAAGCTAATAACTTAATGAGGTCCCCAAAGGATTGAGCATTTATGCAGACAGCAAGAATACCTAGAATTATCATAATTAACCACACAAAGGATTTTAAAGCTTAACTGTTTCAAGGCTTAATCTGGTATCTGTGAAAGCCCAGGAGAAGACCTAATGGGAAGAAGTGTGCATTGTGCTGGGTGGCTGCGCTGGGTGCCTGTGATGGTGGCTGTGCGTGGCTCCTTTCTGTTCTCCTGCTCTCTGCACACACTCCCACTGGCATCCCAAACCCCTCACTGGCACATTAAGAATCCACATGTGCTCTGGCTACAGAAGGTCCTCTTTTCTCTGCATCATTCCTGCTGGCCCTGCTGCCTGCAGCTGCAGGGAATTTCTCTGCTTCTGAAGGTGTCTTTGAAGTGGCCTTCAAAGGACAGCGCTGCGCATGAAGCAAATTCCTGCCTATTTCCTTATTGTCCAATTTTAACACACTTTTTTTTCTAATGCATCTGCTTCAAACCCCTGTGAAAAAGGGGACATTGGACTTGTTTGTGTAACTTGGAAAAGAAATTCCCATTTCCCTGCTTTTTTTATCCAGCCAACATGACAGACCTTTGCTGACTTAAAATCCAAATAGGCTGTGCACATGGCTGACTTCCTCTAAAGGCGAAACTGACCTCACAGAGATAATGAAATAATAAAAAAAAAATAAAGTTCTAAGTTTCACTGGGTTTATAATTATTCATAAGAACAACTGGAGACTCCAGGAAAGGCCAACAATACACAGGTGTCAAACACGCATGAAATGGGAAAAGAAGCCTATTCCTACAGTGTTAAGATCAGCAACCACTGCCTCCCATCTGGGCCTAAAATTGAATTATTATTAGAGATGTTTCATGTTTCTGTGTCACAGCTGTGAGCCATCCCATTCCCACAAGCCAGGAACCCAACAAGGAAAGCCCAAGACATGTGCACAGGTTATTTGTAGCCATATGTGCATGGCAGCCAATCCATCTGGAGCCTGTTGTACATGCCAGATATTTTTGGGAGACTGGAATGGAAATGGGGCCTGTCTATATCCAGAGTTAATTAGTAACATTCTCTTTGCCTTTTATATTCTCTGCCTTTCATCTGTGGATGTTTTGCTACATGAGATGCTGAGGTGACTTTGGACAGAAGTAGTGTTACAGTGGCTTAAATATAATCCCCAAATAGTTTTAAAACATACTGACATGTGTGGGGGGGTCACCTCTTCCGTGAAGTTAATATTGGTAGACAGAGTATTAACACAAAATAGCTCCTTTTGATGTGCAGATTGGCAGATCAAGGAGTTGTAATCACTGAACTAAATCTCTCTGAAAGCTCTGCAGAATACATATGCTCATTATAGCACAATATTGCTACTTAGCAAGCCTCTGAGCAATATTTATAAAAGGAATAAATACAGTTCATGTGAACAGTTCCATGACTTGAATGCCTGGGCAATGCATTTGATGAGTTTTAAAGATGAATAAGATATCCTTTAAACCTTCATTTAACTAAATATAATTGACTCTTGACAACCTGAGCAACTACTACAAATCATGATCAGAAACAGTTTATTGTACAACTTGTTTGCCCTTAGTGGTTTACAAGACATATCTAATACTTCTCAAATTTAAAAAAAAAAAAGGACTCTCACTGTGAAGACTTAGTCCTGATAAAAATCAGAAGCACAGCTATAAGAAAGTTGGTTTAATTAGTAAAATTTAAGATAAACTCAATCTCAATAACACAAATTAACATGGAATTTGCTAATCAGTAAATCATGCCAAATACTGAATCTCAAAATAAATAATTCCCCCTGCCCTTAGACTGCCAGGATTTTAAATATAGGATACTTCTCTAATGCAATTTTTGATATTTTATATTGTTGCTTCTAGGTAATCTTGTTGTTGACATAAAAAAAAAAAAAATCCTTCTCAGTAATTTGTTCATCTTATTCCCAATCCTTTAAAGAGTATCTAATTTTACATCTATATATCTATATATATGTATATATATCTACAGATATATCAATCGATATAGTTTTAAATAGCAAAGAAAAAAAATAATCTCTGTAACTGAGTGGACAAATACGTTCACAATTCTAAACCTTCTCTTCCAAAGCAAAGCCCCTGTCTATTCAATTTAAAATGAAAAAAAAAAAAAACAACCCAGCTTGGGAGCTACAAACAGAATCCCCAAATACTCAGCAAGACCCATGTGCAACTACAAAATCTGTGCAGCCTTTTGGCAACTGAGTGAACTCTCAGAGTTACAAACAATGTGTGATATTAAAAATCCATTATGGTTGAGGAGCCTCCTGGGTTCTTTGGAGTCTTTTGAGGTTGTTGACCACAAACTCTCTCCCCTCTCAACTTCCCCTCTCTTAGAGAGATGAAAGAGAGCTCAGGTTTTTTTGCAACTGATGTGTCTCGCTGGCAGATTATTTCTACAATCTTCACTGCAAGAGAAGAGCAAACAGGAAGAGCTTCACCCACTGAGAAATGAGTAAAGAAGAATTAGAAATTAATTGTTGCTCCATCCCCCATGGGGACATTCAGGTAAGAGAAGCCTTTTGTCCAGCCAGCACCTTGAAATGCCACTTGCCATCCCCCCAGCTGCTCACACACTTGTGCACTGATTGTACCAGAGGCTCAGGATGAGAGATTTATCTTTGCAAGAAACCTGAAAGGCTGGTTAAACCTGATGGAAATTTGTATAAAGGTGTAAAAAACCTATTATCAAAATCTTGAAATTTAGTAATGGTCTGATGGCCCTGAACTATTTCATGTCTGTCATCCCCACTTGACCTCTGGCTTCCCTGTCCCACAGGTTCACAGCGATGACTCTCCATCCACTGCAGTGCAAGGACCATCAATTTACTGCACACATGAATAACTCTCTTCCCAAATTGGTTTCTTCTGAGAGAAGCAATGAGAGTAATTTTGCAGTTTTAAAGCATTATAAGGGCCCAAAGCTGCCAACAACCATTTAGATATGAAGTAGGGTTAAATTTCTTGACACACAGCCAGCACAGCTTCATCAGATATTAGTGAGAAATTCAGTGATAATTGCTGCCCAAGATGACATTTTCCTGTTCACTTATGAAGTGTGAAGATTAAAAGCCCTGAGAATTTTTAAATAAAAATACCTGCAAACACATATTTCTATATACTAAAATATGCATATGCACAGCACAAGATAGCCTCTTCTTTTGATGACTTACACCATCTTTTAATTCCAATGGATTTCTGAGGTAGAAGGAGTTATGTACTTGTTGCAGTTCTAAACATTTTAAATTGTTTCTCTGTTCCATGGTGCTGGACAACATTTCCACTTGTGTGTTGTGACAAAGCAGCTCTAGAATGATGCAATGTTTGACAGTACTGTGCTACTCAAGGACCTACAGAAAAGGACACAGACTTTGCCCTATTCAAAGATGATGAAACGATGGTCTCAATACTCAATTACTTGAACTGATTTTCTCCTTTTAATCCATTAAATTGGAGTAGGTGGATTAATGCCATTTCAGGAGCAAGATGAAAAGACACCTACAACAAAGGAATGTTATGGTAATTGGCACTTACAAAAACAGAAGCAGTGCTTGAAACCTGTTCTCTAACACCAGGAGTGACCTGATCACACTGGTGAATATAAAGCACCTCAACTCTCTGCTCTGAGTGTAGCAACAAAAGTGTTCTGAGGGCTCTTGTGAAGAGAACTAAACAAGAAGAGGGCTAAACAAGCCTCAGCTCATCAGTGTCAGTGGACATTAGGGGACCTTGCATCCCCAAGGAGATGCACAGTACTTTGGAGAACCAAAGTCTATAAAAATGTATTAATTATGACATACAATACTGGCCTAGCTGGCACTACTGCAGCTGTCTCCCCTTAGTCTTTGAATTCTCCTGTAAGAGATGACATCTAAGAGCTTGGAAATGACATATAAATCCTTGACTGCTTCAAAAGAGGGGCTCAAGGACCTGTCCCAACCTGTCACCCCCAAGCTTTCCTGCCTCCACACCTACTAGAGCACTTGCTGTACTATGTCAATGACTGTCATATCAAACTTGCTTAGCTACAACGTATTCCACAGATAGGAAATAAGGTTGTGGCTCAATGTTTGTTGTAATTTTTAAAATAGCTCACTGAATTTCATTAAATGTCTCAGTAGAGGCTATTTCTGAGCATAACTGTGAAAACAGATGTCTGGAGAGTGCTGTACTGCAAACCCTGAGTGAAATGACAGATCAATCTTTTTACAGAGATTCCTGGGGATAGAAGAACTTGACTCTGTGCCAGCCAGGCAATGGCAGCTGCCCAATCGGGACAGAAAGAGGATAAAGCAAATAATTCATGTCATACCCAGCCAGAGTCACTCCTTTCCTTGGTGAGCTGGTGGTGTTCTTCTGCAAGGGCAGAAGAATATTGGAGAGCTGTGCCTGGAGCTGTGCTGCCTGCCAGGGCTTCAGGTCAGCCTCCTAAGGGGGCACCTTGCCCTGAGTGTGTAAAACCAGGCTGTGAGCACAGTGGGAGCCACTGCACTGACAGAACACGTGGAGATCCTAAAGCTGTTTCTCACCCCCTCCACTGATGCTGAAACACAGTGACAGCAGTGATGATGTTCAATGCCATATAAGCACTATTCAATGACGGAAAGCAGAAAAGGTGGGAGGCAAAGACAAAAAAAAAAGGGGGCTCAAGATAGGTAGAATAAGATCAAAGAATCAAGGAAGGGCTTTTCTAAGAGAAGTTATCATAACTAGCATTGCAGTCATGTAATTCTCTTTTGGCTTATGGAATCCCATTCCCTCCTAAATGTTTACACAATGCCATGGTGTTGAAATAACTTTCCTCAAGAGATTTCTCACATATACAACAGCTATACATGGTGTTCTAATTAACATAACATTTTTCAAGTAGATCAAGCTTTTTCCTATTTAAAGGCAGATTTCAGCCCTGCCAAGAGGTTCTATACACACTCAGTATGTGTGAACTGTCCCAGCTGGAACAATAAAAAATTATATTGGTATTTAAAATACAGCAGATATTCTAAAATATGCCCAGTACTGCATTAGTTATTCATATACAGATTCCTCTGAACTCAAAATGCCATGTGAAGGCTCATGGAGAGCACAGTCACAAATATACCACATATTTGCCCCAAAAGGGTCTTGGCATCATGGCTGTTTAAGCAGCAGCTGTAAATTCTGATCATGTTCAGCAGAGATTGAAAGAAAATACAAATGGTAGCTAGGAAACAAAGACACTTGAATAGGAGGAGGTACAATAAGTAAAACCACAGTATCCTTCACCCAGCTCCCAAACTTAAGCATATTTTGTTGATTTGTTTATGGACAACACACGTAGGACAGAATAGCAATATACCTCAAGTGGCACTATCAGGAGAAAATTGGAATGCAGAGTAGCTTAAAAATCCTTTACAAATGGGAAGAATATCCAATAGAAAGTAACACATCTTCAGTTTCTTTTCTACAAGTGGTTTGTTTTGTTTTGCTTTCCTACTTGAAAACAGCAATAATATATTATGGAAAACCTGGTGAGGGAAGAAAGGAGGATTTTGTATTTCAGGCACTGGACTATATCCCCTGAAAGTTGGGTTTTGTCCTGAGGAAGCTTCAGACCTATAGATATGGTAACTGAACCTCACTTCTGCACAGGTCATATTACCATTTTTGCCTACTTCCAAAAATATTTAATGTTAAAGTGTGAGACTGTAAAGGATACATATATTACAGTGACAGGCACTGTAAAATCATCACATTTTATTAAGCTTAAAGACCTGACAGCCAAAATTTGAGTTATTGCAGGATTCTCTCTTAGAAGGCAGTTGGATATGATTTAGGTGAAACTCTCACTGAAAAAAATAAAATAAAAAAAGGCTTATTTTCTCAAAAAAATAAGATTAATTCAACAGATGATGTGTTCCTTGCCTAAGATTGTTGAACTCCTTTCTCAGCCAACAGTAATCTAAAAGCTCTCTGCTACTTCTATAGGCCAAAGGATCAGTACTTCTGAGCTGTGTTATTCTATCATACACTTTTTAAGCAATATGAAAGCAAAAATGAGCTATAAAAACAATTAGTTTTTTCTAAATAAATATACTCTGTGAGAATTTTTACTTTTTTTCTTTTTTTTTTTTTAATGGTTCATGTTGGGCTTTTTATAAATACCAAAAGTGTCTACAGTAACTGAGTTCTACGTCCTGCAAAATTCACCCTACACTTTAAGCTATGATTGCATGGAAGAATCACAAAAAAGTGTGTAACAGACAGGCACTGATTTGGGTTTGATAGGACAAATTAATTCTATTCTACAAGAATAAGATTACACAAGTCTTGAGCAGGCTGCTGACTTACAAATGATCACACATTTTCCTCTCCATCAGCATCCTAATTCCCTGAAGACAACTTCGTTTTATCACTAACACACTGGAGTCCACAGTTGAAATCTGCCTCTGAGATATGTGCTTTATTTTCAGCTTCTTTTATTGTTATTTTTTTCATGCTAATTAATTGTTAGATGAATCAAGATGTGGATGAACTGGCATCTCTGAAATCACCAGCTCTGATGTGCTGTCAACACCGGGCCCTTGGGCTCTGTTAAAATCCTGCATGGACTCATCTCCATTTATCCTCCAGGGCTGGGGCTCAGCTTTGCAAGTGCTTTGTGAAACAAATTCCCTTGTACAAATGAATGGTTTGTTCTGGACCAAACAGAATAGCCTGGAATACATTTAAAAGAGAAAATTGATTTGTATGAGCTGCTTGAGAAGTTCTGTTGTTCTCTGGGTGGAAAAAAATGTAAACTGGAACTATACAAGGCCATCATCCAATGCACATATTTTTAAAGTGTATATTCCCTTGCATGAGCACCTCAACAGTATTTGAATACAGCTCTGGAAAAAGCAGAAATACTTTTTTTTTTTTTACTTTTCATCACCACAGAACAACATCACAAACCTGAAGCGTGGCACGAGCCCTTGGGGATTGCACCAAATCCATCTCGTGGGGCTCTCCTTTCTTCCACACCGTTTCCCAGCTCCTGCAACACCTGCTCTGCTCCCACTGGGCTCTGCTCAATGGGCCAACCTTGTTGACTTTTCCATGTCTGGAGGGAGACATCCACTGCTCCCCCTGTGCATGGCAACCCTTCTCTAAATCAAATCTCATTTCGTCAGATGCTAAGATAACTTAAAATACCATAACAGGATAAACAGGAGGCAGCAGAATGCCAGTCCTGAGGAAGGAATTATCCATAATTCAAACATTTCAGGATGCTGAATACCAGAAGGCCCATAACATTTTCTGTTCTGAGCTTCCTTGCTTTGAGATCTTTTTGACTAAGTGGCTGCATTCAGCGATAAGTATCTGAGCTGCTCATCTTTATGAATTTTGCAGCCGAAACAAATGCCACAAGTCATAGTTACCCGACAGAGCACCATGGGGAAAAGGGTTCAATTCATTTTCTGTGACTTTTGGAAGAAGCATTTATCATATAAACATTATTTTCTGAAATCCTGAATTTCAAGTTAAGATAAGTGAAGCTGACATTTTTTAATGTTTGTTCTCCTAGGTGTACTAAAACTTGCTAAGAACGTTTTTTCTTAAGGGAAGCAAAAATCTCACCCAGAGGTGATTTCTTTTCTCAGGAATACTTTCAAATTCATTAATTTTAATAGTAATTCGTGACTTTCAGATCCTGTAGTATCAAGAAAAGAAAAGCTTTGATTCCACGTTAGTCTGACACCATTAAACCAAACCAACCAGACATTCCTCCTGAATTTATTTAACCTTTTCTTTTATCTGCAAGATTTCATTATAGAAGGCCCCTGCACAGGAAATTCAAATTTCATTTATCATTCCTTTTTAATTTTTGTTGTTCCAATGCCCGTTGCACTCTCCTCTTCCCCTCATGTGCCAAAGCTGCACTCCCTGGCGAACGTGGGAGAAGTCTTTCTCCCCATAGCTACTCCAACAATTTACTTATTTCTGTAGCACATAGACATTTCCTCTAGAAGACAAACACACACACAAAAAAAAAAAAAAAAAAAAAAAAAAAAAAAAAAAAGACAGAAATGTTTGCCCAGGTTGTTTTTCTTGTATATTTCACAAAAATATTTCGGTAAAACATACCAGGAACAAACTGTCTGTGAAATCTTACACTGCAATTACTGCCTACTCTACAATAAAACTGGTAATAGATAGAAATTCTCCTTCTTGGTATACATTACATGAACTCGGCGTTTTTCTAGCCTAAAAGTAAAAACCCATTCAGCAAATAATTTAATCTACTATAAAGAAAATAACAGGGGAACCATCTTCCTCATCAGTTCAAGGGTGAGCCCCCTGATTTTCCTGTGAGGCTGCAGGAGGCCTCTGGTGCTTCAGGGATTTTTGGACAGAGACTCTGCTGCAACTCATCAAGGTTCTCAAAGCAAGAGAAAAATCTGAAGGACTGCAACTAATATAATTTAATATCAAACATTAGGGGGAAGATTTGTGACTCAAGTTGGAAACTTGTATTTTTTTCAAAGCATAGCAAGATGCACATGACTATGTGGTGGTGCTGCCTTCATGAATCTCACTGAAAATAACTTGTTCACCTTTAACTTATTCAGTAAACCAAGAGGCTTTTAATCAAAGCTGCAACTGTAATGAGTTCTGTAACCATAATATAGTTCTTTTTCAAAAGCACCAAATGAATGCACTAATCCTCTGAGGAGCTATCACTAACTGAATTCTTTCAGAATAAATTAAAATTTACAACATAACCAGAGATTTTGTTATTCCCCAGATAATAATGTGCTTCAAGGTTTCTGTTTTTAGCTTCTTGATTCTTTTGGTTCATTATTTAACTATTTATTTTACCTATATATTCTTTATGCAGGCAAAATAAATAATTCTGTATTCTCATAAATACATAATAATTGTTATTGTTAGTATTTAACAATGCTGGTACATAATGGAAAAACATTAATAAGCAAATGGAACACTGAGTTTTAAAGATTATTAAACATTTAGACTTTGTTCATTTTCTCCTCTCTCTAAGATGGCAAACCCCAACAATTTAAAAACAGGACTGTCAATTTGTTTCTAACACTTTTTGGAAAAAAAAAAAATAAAAAGAAAAATCTATCCCCTCCTTGAAAAATTTCACTGCCAAATGAGGTTCTTGTGAAATTGGCTTCTTTGGCAAGTCTTGAAACCTTTGGAGTGCCAGTGGGGTATCTATTTGGCTTGTATCTATTACGATTGCTGACATGGGATTGTTTTTTCCCCCTCCTCTGGGGTTTACTTGCATTGAAGTCAGGACTTAAATCATCATGTAACTCTTTTGTCAGCTTGTCACTTTGGTGTACAAAGGGCACTTCTGTTTGACAAGTGTGTTATAAGTGCTCAGAATTTAATGAACAAGACAACAAAATAGGAACTAACAGAATACTAATAATTTCATGAAAGCTAAAAATTATAATGAATAATGATAATGAATATTTGCAACTAAAACTTGAAATATTTCTACAGTTCTCATAAACACACACAAAAGAAAAGATGCTTGCTGTGAAGTCAGACATACTTATCTGCATTATATAACATTAATGAGGATCCCTGCTGTTTCTGAATTAACTTCAAGTACTCTCAGTGTAGTTATTTGCTCACAAAAATATAATCTTATAGTATTTCAATTTCCTTTTATGTGGATTTTAAGATTTCTTTTGTAAATAATTTAGTTTTATTGAAAAAAGTCCCAGACAGCTGTATCATGAAACCTGCTGCCAAATTCAGATTTTATCATTTGAAATTAATTGGTGTTAAAATTTGATGCTGATAGCTGTGTAACAGTATGTAATGTTGATTGTGGCAGTATAAAGCCCCAGCTAAATCAGATGGGTGAAAGAAGGACCAGGAGCTTTCATTCCTTGAAATACAGTTAGAATCTGAGACAGAAGCAAAAGTAAGGACTGACCATGACACAGTAACAGTGCTTACACTGAGGGAGCGGTTTATGTTTTTGAAGTGCAGCAGACCACATTAAAACCCTCCTAACTCAGCTATATGGAAGATATAATTCAGCTCATTTTAGAGATGAAGGAAATGCAGCACAGGTAAGAGCCCCGGTAGGTACCAGGCAGCTCTTTCAACATGAGACAAATAATTCTCCAGGTCAACATTTTCAAAGGCCAGCACCATTAGGCTTCTCAGAGCTCAGGCTGGATTGCAACAATTTCCATGGTGGCTGGAGATTTCCGAGCTGGATCTCTTTGTTGTGAGGGCAAAGATTTTGAGTGAGAGAGGAGCCGGGAGGATGCAAAGGAAGGATAAAGGGATGGGCAATGTCCCAGTGTCAGAATGCACCCCCTGTGCACAGCAGCACTGAACGTGGCCAGACCCCAAGACAGTGATGAACCACACAAATCACCCAAAAGGCACAAACTGTGGCAGAAATTCTGCAGTCCATATACACAGGACTCTTTTGATTTTAAAGAAAAGCACAGGCACCTATGAAAACACCATCCTGCCCAACATTCAAGGCTTTTTCCTAAATGTGAGTTCCTGTTTAGGTACAGCTCTATTGAAAAAGGGATAGTAGGAACCTTACACAATAAAATGATTGTGTTGGAGTATGTTGGAAACAAGAAACAAAAACAGAAAATAAAATAAATCACACACTATTATCACAGACTGACTGTCAGCAGCCACCTACAGAAGGGTCCAGGAGCAGAACCAGGGATTTCATGTATAAATGCATGGACAAATGTATATTCATGAACTATAAACCATTGAAACTTGCTGGACAAGTGGTTTGAAAGAAATAGTCTACTGATCTGAGGATGTTGATTTAGGAATCTCATACATATTCAGTACCTAGGTATTTCTTAATCAACTAATCAAAGCACTTGACTAATTGATTGCTTTCTGCATGGGGTCAAAGTCAGTTCTCCCTGACCTGGTTTGTGTTGCTCCAAGAACTGTTTTTTATTTGTTCACAGAACTGATTAGAGCTACTTTATAGCTGACTTACTCTGAAGAGCTGCATTATCTCTACTGAAAATTCTTTCCATTCTACTTATGCTTGAAGAAAAGTTGAGTAATCCTATCAGATTTCTTTCTAGTTTTCTTATCAGTGTTTGATAACCTTCACACACATCCACATACATTTGAAAGTTCCCTAGCAGATTTCTATCTCTCTAGCTAGAATATTTTGCTGAAAAGCTTGATGGAGCACCAGGTGAAACCAAAGCTTTGGGACCTGATAATGAAATCTTTTTGCAGGAAAAATTGCTCCTGAGGTTGAGCAGAGCTTCCTGCTCCAGCAGTATGTGAAACCAAGAGAAAAATCAGGCCCTATTCTGTGTCATACTCTGGCAAGAGGGGTTTCCTTAACCCCAGAACTTTCCTTTGTGGCTTTTCCAAGCATTGCTTTGAATTTTATTGTTTTCATGTTACAGCAGAAATACAATTTAAAGAGTTTAAAAGGTAAATGATGAAAGTGAGTTTTTTCATTTTAATGCATAAGACATCTGAAAACATTTGAGTTAACGTAAATGTTTTTGATAAAGCTTTTGTACCAACAGTGAGATTTAATGGGAAACACCAATTGCAAAATATACGTAAGAAAAAGAACCCATTTCACATGGTTCTGAGGAATCATCTTTATTATTACATTCTTACTATATTATTTAATCAAAATAACAGGTTGGGGGAAGAACCAACCTGAGAGAAAGAAATTTCCAAAGATGCCTAAAGATATGGTATAATGATAGGTTTTAAAATTCAAAAGAAGTTATTTAAATATTCTGCAGATAATGCTGAAAGTGAGAGGCAAAATCAGAGGCTTTTCAACACCTGTTGCTTTTCAGTTCTATTCTCCAGGAGTATCACTGTCAGAGTCTACAAAGAAACTAAAGGCCCTTGTCACTTAGCAGAAAATGAACTTCCTCCTGGAACTTGCTTTTATTGTTTTGGCTAAATTTAAGAACCATAAAGATGATAAACTGGTCTCCCAGCCCTGGAAACTGAGGTTATTTGTGGCTCCAGAAAAGAGAACTTACAAATCTAAAGCAAAGAACCTGAATGCTTCTTGACATTATATCACTCAACCTCCCTAACTTAAAGGGCAATAAGGTTTCTATGTCCATTTTAACACAAGTCCAGAGACTTCCAAAAGTCATAAGCAAATAACAAAATTTTTCTAACAGGAATATTTATTCACTGCAAACAGCAAGTTTATATTCTGTAGCATATAACTTAATTTTCATAGGGGGCACATGTGAAGAGAGGAGCATTAATCACTGTACCAGAAGGTTATGACTTGCTCAAGTCAAGCCTTGAAATCTTATGTCGTGTAAATAAAATCTTGGGAAAAACTGCTCCCCTATAGGGAATGCAGACAGTCATTTTAACATGAATGCAACCTTTCAAAGTTTCAGAATTAAAACATACAAAAAATAGATATATTTTATAAAAGCAGTGTATTTCCCTCATATATCTTTTTACACAGAATAATGTATAATGCAATCATTTTGGTATAGCAATAAATATACTAATTTGAGAAATTTTGAGTTCACAAGAAATCAGCCTAAAGGAAAAAGGAGAAATATGAATTCCTTCAATGAGATTCTCACAATCTGGAGGGAATTTTCTTCTGAGCAAGACCTTTACACTGTGAGGATCCAGTCACACATTCCTATCTAAACCTGCAGAGCTGGCAGCTGAATTTCCTGATACCCTGGGATTGTACTTATACTATTGTATAAAATTTCAAGGACAGCTTTTTTATTTTTTCTTTACTTTTACTGTAAGAGCCAGGACTCTGTACATTCCAGTGTAAATTGAAAGCAAAGCCTTGAAACTGTGTAGTATTACTGTGGATTTACAGTTTTATAACTGAGAGCAAAAAAGTATCCCTAAATATTCAAGGTTATTGTGGAACGATTTTATAGAAGAGAAAGATATTACTTTAAGGATAAAATAGGGAAATTAATCAAAAGGGATTAAAGTGAGAAAAATCTGACAATTCCAATCACTTCAACAGCACAAGGATGAAATCAACTTGTCTTACCATAGCTATATTACACTAATCCTTATTTCTTTTTCCCCAGGAGGAAGAAGTGTAAAGTAATTGCAGAACCAGCTAGATCCCAAGAGTATATTGCTGTATAAGAAAAAAAATCCACTGAGAATTTTAGCAAAGCTTTTAGAACAAACCTTACTGCTAGACAAAAAATGTTCTTTTGTAACATTCTGCTTTCTGTATGGATATTCTGGTGAGCACATGATTGTGTTCCTCAGTCTTTCTGCAAAGATGGCCAGCAAAAACATCAACATTTATTGTGTGAGGAGGGGAAGGAGCAGTGAGAGAATATTGAGGGGCCTCAGAGGCCACAAAGACCAGAGGAGGAGCGCAGCCTGAGCTGAATACACTGGGCTGACTTTCTCCCATCATATGAAGTGGGAGAAAGCAGTGAAAACTCATAAATTCCCAAATTCTCTTCTGTTCCCAGCAAACCCACAGTGCCACAATGGAGCCAAAAGCCCAACACTGAGGTTAAAGCAAACTTCCCAAACTTCTCAAACATCTTTATCCTGCTGCAAAACCCAAGAAGGCAAGCTGTCAGAAACCAGCCATGCATCTCCCAATGATTTATTTAACATTCACACTGGCAACACTTGAACCACTGACCTCAGTATTTACGGGTTTTAGGACTGGAAGGAAGAAAAAAAAAAGGCTAAAAGAACTTGTTTGTTAAAAAGAGAGCAAGAATACAAATGTTCAGTATTTCAAAACCTCTTTGTATGTGTCACCAGGTCAATGCACTTCATCACTGACCAAGATGGCCCCCAAAAGTGTTCTATTAACCTTAGGAAAGTGTGACGAAAAAGTCATTATTATCAAAGTATCTTAAAAAAAAAGAAAACATGCTTCAGCAATACAGAGTCTTTATTTTAAACCTAGATTTATTTTATACTTCATTTTTTTAAGCCAATGCTACCAGAGGCTTTGGAGAGGGGGAGGTGGACCCAAACTATAAACAATACAAGTGGAGATGATTATTTTGAAATGTAAGGAAATTTCTTTTGTATTTCCTCAAATTGCTAGACAAATACCCAATTCTCTTTACAGAAGTAGCAAATGAAGACTGTTACTACAGGCAGGGGTTATTTTCGTAACAATTTGTTCGGGTAAGTATCAAGAGACCTTTTATTCCCATTTGGGGAAGAAGATTACAAAATTCTATGTTTGATTGAACCTGAATAAACTTATATTACTTTATATAAAATGCCTTTACAAAAATTAATGCTGAAGTCAGTTAAAGGAGATGCAAAAATAAATATTTTGAGGGATCAGCATAATCATGGAAGTGAGAAAATATAGATAACTTCCTTTAATCCATGTCTTTGGCAGTCTGTGCTACTAGAGAACAGCAGAGCTGTAATACCATCGATTTTCGTATGTCTTTGATTTTCAGACAAACAAGAAAGCTCTGTTGGAGAGGCAAGCAAATCTAACTCTTTTAGCAGCAGGCTTACTATCAGGGCATCCCTTTTCCCAGGTCCTTTACAGTAACCCATAAATTCCTCAGGTGTTTTGTGGACTACATAAGTAAAAGCCACTATTATAGAAATAAATCCTGCAAGCAGATAAGGATAGAAAAAGACTAAAAATGCAAACAAATATGTTATATCCTTGATTTTGTGCTTTTGTGATTATGATTTCTGATTTCTCATTCCTGTAATGTTTGACTTTTTTCACCTGTTTCTACCTGTAATCTGACCATACAGTTTTCAAGGGATATTGATTTGCTACATATTTTTCATTTTAAAACTTTAATCTGTGATATTATCAGACTAAAACTATTATTATCTATAGTGAAACAGTTCTCATGTTTCATTTTTCACCCATCATGATGTATTTAAGGAAAAAAAAAGAACTAGTTTGCATGGATACATAGTAGGGCAAGGAGAAAGGTTTCCTTTTCCATTTTTCCCAGAGTGGGAAGGGACACAGACTGGTTAACCACAAATATTTTACACATGAGTTTTTACTAGTAGACACTCCAATGTCAATAAGTAAGTCCAAGGAACTGTCAGAGCTGCTAAAATTCTTTGAAGCTTGGTACTTTGATGCTCCTCATGTACACAAAGACATGCAATGTTGTCCTCTTTCTATTCTACACCTGAAAACCCCTTTTCTGCAGTTAGCATTTTTTATATTCCTCTGTATTACTTGCTGCTTAAGGATATCAGCATATTATATAATACATTGCTGGGAAGTTATCACAAAACAACTGTCATGTTACCTAAAAAAGCAATATTAAGCATGAATATCATAGCCAGATTATTTATTCAGCACTTTATTATACTGTCAGTGCCATAACCCAGGTAAAAATGTACTGATTATGATAAAAGTCCCCATATGATTATCTTCATCATTCTTATTTCAGACTAAATTTTTCCACTAGGTTTTCTTGGGGGACCTACTTTCAAGCGTTCCCATTAGACAAAGCCTTGTGTATAAGCTGCAGGCAATTTAATGCAATAATCTAGGAAAATCTTCCTTTAGATGATAAAAGCATGTGTTATAGTTGGCACTTTGGTGACAGTGTTTGGAGGGTCTGGTATCTTTACTGTGGATTCCTTTTGTGTCCTGCTAATTAAGTCTCGCTGAAGTGCCTGCTTCAGTAGATAATTTTAGTTTCTGTTTCTAGTTCCTGACTGTATTAGTGGTTTTATGAGAAGCGTGCCCACTGGTGGACAGGTTAAATGGAAAAGCACCTTGGTAGAAGTGCTGTCACTGGATGGCAACTGGGGCATCTCTGAAGCTCTGATGCATTCAGCAGCTGCAAGCCAAGAGATGTCTCTGCTCCTCACAGCTTGATCAAATCAGTTCTTAACAATTAAATTCTCATTTGGCCTCCTCCGTGCTTGGCCACTCTGTGCTGGAAGTCTCTCAGGAAATTTAGAATTCACTGTCTTTCTACATCTTTGTACAGCCCCTTGCATGCTACTATTGTTATTATTTTTTGGTTTTGGTATTGATGTTTGTCCACCTGCCAGACTAATCTCAACTGACATTCTCCAGCATCTGTATCTGTTGGCTGATGTCCAGCGTGTGAAAACTACATTGCTAACATGTCCCTTCAATTTTCCCATCTACAAGTTTGCTTTGTTTTACTGCCATTACAGCAGAAGTCCCCACACAGTTTGTTTTTCATTCTCATGTTATCTTCTGCCACTACCCATAGGTATTCAATTGTATTTTCTCTACTAAGTGTGTGTTTCTATTTTTTCCATTTCTTCTATTTCAATTCTTCTGTTTTCATTAATTCCCTAGCTTAATGAATTATCTGTGCTCCTTTTATCCTGCATTCAGTGTAAGCCCAATGACTAGAATTTTTTAAATGTCTAGAGATCTTGATAGACTTAGGATAGATTCTCTGAATGCTCATTTGATCTCTTTGTTTGTATTACCAATCTATCAGGAATTAACTCATCTTTTGAGATTTGATAATTGCATGAGTCAATCACTTGGTACAGCTCAGCTAAACAGTACTTCAGTGTTTGCTCAGGTCCCTGACTGCACAGGCTTGAATATCTTGTGACATTTTTGTGGTTTGCAAATACTCCTGGAGCGCTCCGGAGCTCTGTGTGGATCCCTTTGTTTGCTGCTGGCTAATTACGGGTGGTCTGTGTAACAGCACTGCTGCTCATGTTCTGTTTGCCTTCTCATACAGCACCCACTGTGATCCAAAGAATATTCAACAGTAAATAAACCCTGTTTCATGCCCATCTGCCCACAGGCTGGGGTTTGGTACTTTTCCATTAGTGCTGTTTGATCTTTCTGGATTGTTTGTTTATGTGTACCTGGAGGAGCAGCCTCACTGTTAACATCATCTTCTCTCCTCAGTATAAGAAGAAGGATCAAAACCACACAACAGTGAGGCTTTGTCTTTTCTCCCCACAGAGAATTTTCCTTCTTAACGTTGCCAGGCATGTTATGCTACTCCCTGTTGATTACTACCTCAAATAATGCCCCCCTTTGAAAGAAGTAAGTTGCTGCTACAGAAAACCCTTTTCCAACCTCCAGTGAGTTTCCTGTGGCACAAAGAACCCAGATATTGTGCCATGTTGTTAACCACCATCTGCAGGTTCTTTATCTGTTAATTAACTATTAACTCCTTGCAGCTCTCCTGTAATGCTTTGAATGAATGTTTCTCCAAACCTGAGGTTTGCACATACTGACAGAACATATACCACAGCCAAATAAGTCCCCACACTTCATCTGTCACTGTCATAAAAGCAGCCAATTACAAATCACCTGGCAAGGCATCTTTAATCTAACCTGTTTTTATTTTGCTTGCCATTAATTTGTTAGATCAAAACCATTCAGCTATAGAAATGAGTTATTTCACTCCCCAAGTAAATTCAGGGAAGATAAGCAGCTCACAAAATCATATAAAATCTTGGGAAGCTGATAAAGCATATTTATATCTTCTTCTCTAGAAGTGGTGCAGTCTAACATAACTGTCAGGTTTCTCTGGGTCTGCTGATTGCTTATCTCTCAGTACATCATAAAGGACAATCTTGATTCTGGGACATAAAGGCTGCCAGGCAGTTGATTGCATTAACTGGAGATCAATGCTACAAGTATGGAAATTACTACAAAGGTATATGGAACCTTCCAAAGAGAATCAGAGCACTCATTCCTAGTCCAAAATTCAGAAATTGTGTAGATGGTTGAATACACCAATGGTTACACAGGTGTGCAATCAGTTGAAAAGCCACATTTTAAAATATGTTTCCATTTCCAGTGGTAGGCTGTGGATGCTAAAGGTAGCATTACTTGGATATAGGAGTTACATGATTCTAATCACTTGATCACTCAACAAACCTTGCCTTTACCCAAAGAACAGCAAGAATAAATATTTGTTATCAAACCCGGGTATGAACCAACCAGGAGCATTTCTCTAAAAACATGCAAAGTTATTTGCACTTAAGGAGAGACAGAGTAAAGTGGGTCTAAAAACTGTTGGTAACAAAGCCCAATTTCTTATGTCCATTTTGACAGAGAAAGCAGACATTGCCCAGGGAAGCTGAAATAAGGCCCATTGGTTTATGCCCAACACAATGACAGAAAGAGCCACCAATAAAATCTCCATCATCCTCTGTCCAGCTTGATTTAGCTCCTACAGAATATTGCATCTCTGCCTATTGATATTCCTGTAGATTTCAGTGAGAATGATCATCATTCAAGACTACAGATCACAGCATCCAAAATCAAGCACTTGCGTAACAATTTCCCCCCATGAAGAGTTTGATGCTCTCAGGGATCTTCTGATGAGGCATAAAGTGTGAAAGCTCCATCCTTTTTAGCTTGGGTAATATGATTCAACATGTGTACGCTGAATCCTTTTATCATATATCAAAGACATTTACCATTTTGTATGAGTCTTGAAAGAACAGTCTGAGGATTTGCCAGTAATAGTTTTTATGTTTAAAAGGAAAACAGAAGAAATTACAGGGTTTTAGAACTATTACGTATATGAGTCTAAAATTTTGAAGGACAGGCGTCTCTGCATTACCTGGGAACATCTGCTGAAGTATCAATTTCCACAAAAACTATTTCAGAAATCACAGGAAAAAAGTTTTTTTGCTTTCAATATAATCCAAAATTAATATAACATGACCTTAATTTACCTGAACTTCTGGAAAAAACATTCTGACCTCTCCTGAAAACAAGTAGAGTCATATATACACCTAAACTTGACTAATGAGCGAGGTGAAGGAAAAAGTGAACAGCATTTTCAGGAGCTGATCTTTCACCGTGCCAAAAGCTGGCTCTGGGATTCCTGAGCACTGCTGGGCAGTTTTGCTCTCGGGAAGGAGAACACTCAGGCAGTGCAGCTGTAACTCTGATCCACATCGGTGGGACTGCCAGGACACATCCAGCACTTGGTCATCCTCAAATCTGCTCCCATTTAAGGGATTTTAAATGCATGAGTGTGCTGAGGGATATCAAAACACAGCCCTACCTCAGGCAGTGGCAATTTTTGGAGCAGTCCTAGACCTTGCTGGGAAGGCTGTTTACACTGCAGACTACTGGCTGATAGCGATGGTCAAATCAGTTAAACAAAATAATTTTTCTCCTACTCATCCAAATGCCCCCAAGCCATTTTAAATTAACTAACTGCAAATGAAGAAAATGGAATAAATCAATTTTCAGGTTTGCAAAATACTGTATTTTTCCCTGTAATGACATTTATTGCCTCTGCCCATTCATGATTTTACAGCTCATTAACAACTATTTTAATGCTGCTCAAGCTTCCACAACTTTCTCCTAGTGCCAAAAAACAGCCACTAGAAATTTTTTTTTCATGAAACCTGGAACCAACACAACTGATAGCAGACAAAATGCAGATGTCAGAATACATACATATTTTTTCCCCAAAGTTATTATCATGGCTTCACAATTTTACTGCCTCCCTGCTGAAATATTTGGTCTGCACATTTTCATCCTTAATGCACCTGAACAAACAGTTCCAGCAACACAGACTTCTAGGCATAGAGGACAGTTATTCTGTTGCAATATATCAGGAACTGAATAAGCTTTTTAAGTAAATTAAGAATGTTAATCTCACTAAAAAGTGTGTCACAAAATCACTGATCTGCTCAAGCAACTAAAACCCACATACTGATGTCAAGGCTGTGGATTTCAGCTAAGGAGCTATAGGACTGCAGAAAATGAGAGAACTTGGAGTGAGGTAAAAATTCAGTGATTACCACAGTTTCTCAATATTTGGCAAGCTCAACGATTTAGTTACAAATATGGAATTGGTACAAACATTTTGACCCTAAAATGGAGAACCTATAGGATACCTTGTAAAATACAATCTTAGAAGTAAAGAAAAATCCTTACTTCAGTCTTACTTCCTGACAGTTGTAATTAATGACTGAAAAGTCACCAAGCTTGAGTAAAGCACTCTGAGTAATGAAAGCTGAGCAGGTCATTTCTGGCTCAATCACCTTTTTAAGGCTGATCCTTCTGTCCCTCCAAGCAGGAAACTCCTACTGCAGTCAACAGGAACTGTGCACAGAGAGGAAGAGTGATAATGATGCATAAGGCATTCCTGCACCTAACTAATGAGCAAAGCCAGAGCTTTAAAAGTTAAGCAACTGAGGGAAGTTAATTTTTCTGGAACTTGAATGGATTCACTACATGACTTTTACAAGCACATACACGTAGGATCTGAACCCAAGACCTCTGAAATCAATGGGAATCTGTTTTATGTCCGTGCTTTTTTGATTAGACTCTCAGCAGTTCATTTAATACAAGATATGAAACAATTTACAAGGCTAATTTATGTCCATTTTTTTCCAAAGTGTACATGCTTTGCAGTATATAATGCTATAAAACAGAATGTGTTCATAATAGCCAGGCTAATTTGCAGCAGATTCTGAACATCTTTTTGCAGAGGCCATATCAACTCCACTGATACTCTGCATACCTAAGCTGTTGGATATTTCAGCTACTGGTAATGCTTCTAAAATTGGAATGAACTTTAAAAGTGCATCCAGTGTAACATTTATCTCCTGCTATCAATATAGGATGCTGTGAACTATTTTGCTAGATAGGGCTAATAACAGCCAGCTGACTTTGCAGCACAGGGGTTATAGAATGAACCTTCTTCTGTGCACCTTATCTGATTTCAGGTCAGTCAGCCTCTTTTGAGGAGAAAGAAACACAGGTTTTTCTGCAAAGCTTCTCAAAATAAAATATTTAGTATTGTCCACAGGCTGAAGAGTGATAACAAAAGAAATGCAGCTGGAATTAAAATTCTGTTCAAAAAGAATGAAAACCAGCCACACTGAGAATTTCTCAAACAAGCCTATCAGTTACTGCACACATTTCTGTTCAATTATACTGCCTTTACTTCAGAGTTAATAAAAATCTACTACATAATGCTTCTTTATGGAGATTGATGGACATGTTTCATGCTAATTCCTTCCTGAGTTAGTAAGCCTTTATTTGCCATGTCAAGGCAAAAATGATGGCAGGCAGCCTAGCAGAAATGCCAGCGCATACTTTCAAATGTCATTAAGTTGCAAACCAAATTAAACTATTGACCAAATTAAAGTGTTTACCACATACCATCGACAGCTCGCTCTTGGTAAAGGCTGAGGTGACACCTCATGGAATCAAAGTGCATTTTACAGAACTGACACTCCTGGCTCCCAGGAGAGACTGCAGGATAACATCTGCGAGGAGCACAGGACTTCCCCATGCACAGAATTAGGGAAAAAAAGAAATTGGCAAATGCAAAGAAAAGCATAAAAAATTGCTGGAAATATGATTTACTTCAGCATAGTTGTATTTTATCTTATTTATCATACTATTCTGAACTGGAAGTTCGCTGACATGGAGAAGCTCTAAATCTGGAAAGATTGTCCCCAAAGGCTATTCTCATCCCTGCTGATATAGAAATAATGAAGGGTCCAGTGGCTCAGCTGCCAACCCCAGCAGAGCCACAGGCTGGTTCTGACTCCACAACCACACTGAATCTGCCCATAGCTCCAGCCACAGCAGTTCTCCTGCAGGCAGCACGGACACTGTGGCAGTGGACAAAACCCACACTCCCAAATTTCTTCTGTGTATCAAGACAGGACTTGCAGCTCTTGTTCTATTCCTTTGCATCTATCAGCCTCAGACAGCTGAGTCTCCTTACATGAAATATCTATGAGCTAAAAAGTTTTCAGCAGCTCAGTTTCTGACCAGGAAAAAAGAATCTGACAAAACCACCCTGACTTCTTGTTGTCACTTTGTCAGTACTTAGTGCCTAATGGCTTTGATTTAGGTTCAGGCACACTCAGCAGGAAGGATGCTCAGTTCCCAACAGTGAGAACAAGGCTCCTGGGTTCTGACCAGTTTGATAATGGCCTTGCCAAAAGAACAAACATACCCTGGCTCAGCAAACTGCTCCCAGGGATGTGTGAAGTTGGTACATCTGTTCCTTCCCTCTGGGCTGCTGGGCAGGCTCAGCACCTCTGGAGGCTCAGCCCTCAGAGAATGTGGAATATACAGGGTAACTCAGAGCAGCTGCTAAACAGTCAGCATCCATCCTCACCCCCCAGACACCAACAAGCAAAACTGCCCAGCCAGCATAAAATGTGTTGAAATGAACACAGGCATCTGAGGAGATTATTTCATTTTTTTCCCATTAGTCTGTCTTCACACAAGGGGCATTTTGCTAATTGGCGTGATTCAGTTAAATGAGGAGGTATTTTGAGATTAAAAAACATAGCCCAACTGTTGGGATAATGGAATGGGGAGCGGGCTCATAAGCTACAGAACTAAGGAAAGGAGCTGTCATGCTCTGGAGGTTACAGTTAAAAATGATCTTGGGAAATGAGAGGAATGAATAAGGCAACAGTCACTACACACAAATACAAAGCAGCAGCATCACAAAGCAGAAATAAAAGCGATAAACACAAAATGGGGATTGACGAGGTAGAAATAATAAAAAATGAGATCCTAGAGTGTCAACAAACTGCAGGCTGCATAGGAATCAAAACTGTCGAGCTGCTGCAACAAAAGCAAACTCTTTTAACTGGAGTGTATTAGCAGGAAAGTCTTAACTAAAACACAGGAGATGATTATTCTGCTCTATTAAGCATTGTTGATACCTTCAGTTGGCACATGGCTCTGTCTGGGTAAAGGTATAAACATGATACACAAGATAAGGGAGTAAGATGAGGATAAGAGTTCAGGGAGGAACAGTAAAATTGATAAAATTTTTAGTATGACTTCAAAGGAAATGAAAAAAGGAAATAGACTGAACTACTTGAGAAAGGGAACACTTAACAAGGGAGTAATGAGATGTCTTAAATGAGAAAAGACTTGTTATAAAGCAAGCAGTTATCCTTGAAGATTGTTCTCCATACCTGTGAGGACAGAATGACAAACAGATAAATTCCAGCATGAGTCTTTGGTGATGTACTGCAGGAACCTCCACCAGGAATCAGACTGCCTTCTCCAGAGGTTTCTGATCAGCCTGGGCAAACAGTTGTTGGAGTTACATGAGCTCTCAGAAGGAGAGGAGGATCACAGGTTCTGCAGCTGAATTGCTCTCCTTGGGGTGCGAGGAATTGTGAAGGAATTTTGAATGAGGTAGAGGTGGGACTTCTGAGCTTTTTAAGATTGTGTGATTTATTTTTCTTATCTTTTACATAGGTAGGAAGGCTGAGTTCTTCTCACATCTTCACCACATCGTTCAGGAGGTTACAAGACCTCTAATTACAAGACCGTTCAAGGATATATCGACCAATAAAAGACTGCCAACAAGCATAAATGTATTTTTGACCCAATCCTTCAATATTTCATCTTACGGACTCATGCTACAGAGTAAACTTTCTTAATCATGTTGTACCACACAAACCTACAGTACTGCATTCTAAAATCTAAACTCTCCCCTACTTAATGTATCTCTGCTCTAAGCTATAAATCCACATTCTCACTTCTATCACTTAAGCTTAAAAGCCTTTTCCAACATCTCAGATCAAATCCTGTGTTTCACTCTAAGCTTTGACTTACAGGCCCAAAGTTCTGAGAATTCCTTGCATTTCGGATTCCAGCATTGGGGAAGCAGTGGGAAATCATCCCCCACCTCCCTGGGAAAGAATATGGTGACCAAGGAAGCCAAGGTAAGGGCTTTGTTTTGGATGAGATGGTTTCATGTCGGAGAGTTTTATGATTGGAAGAAAAGAATGAATGTCTGAATTCTGAGGAGACAACCGAGTTACAGATTTTGACTCTAGCAGCAAAAATTACTCCATACTTTCAGACAGTATCTTACTTCTTTCAATTATCAAGTTTTGTTAAAATTGGTTATAGTCCCATTTCAGTAGTACATTCAAGTAAAAACACTACCTCATCTTAATGTGACAAAAAAGCCAAATGTCATTATATCTTTCTACAGCATACTGTAAATCTAGAACATATTCCTCATTTTAGATCATGTTTGGAGTGACAGGTGGAGAAGATAAGAAACTTTGAGAGAAACTGTAAGGGCTGAATTTTGCAAGTGAAGAAAAATACTAAAATAATATATTATTTTGGCTACTTTTCTATTTCTTTATGAGATTGGGAAAATTATCATTTCCATCAGGAGATTCTGAAAAGATATAAAATAGATTAAACTGCTCTTGTCTTTGTGTTTGAGTGGAGAAGCAACAGAAAGTAATTTCAGTTCAGAGAGGATGAAAGTAAACAACAGTAATCTTCAGTTTCATTTTCATTCTGGAAGGTCTCCTTGCTGATGCTTTGCCCTTAATTGCTTTTCTAGTTACCTGGATGAGCATAACTGTGTGAGATCATATTTAAACAAACTCACTTTGTTTTCTTAACTCCCGAAGAACCAATATTTTTTTACCCTGGATTATACAGTTCTGACTTCATTAAGTAAAATGTTGACGTTTTAGAAGTTTTTTGTTTGGTTGGGGTTTTTTTTGGTTTGGGGTTTTTTTTTAACTTAACATTCTGAGTATTGCTATCTTCGGACTCCATACAGATATGCAATGTTTGACAGCAAGCCTTTCATTCATGATTCCCAGCTGCCATACAGTCATGGAAGGATCTTGCTGCTCCTGATCTTATCTTTCCCTTTTCCCCTGATTACTTCTGATGTTAGCAAAAACACCAGATGCCCACAACATGGAGATTGATCTGACCTTTCTGATCACACAGCAACTCCTTCAAAAAGGTACTGGAAAATTATTAATGGGAGCAATCAAATCTGCCCATGGGGAACATAGCACTTCAGAAGTGAGGGGGATCCACGCTGAAGCAGTAAGAAAACAGGTAATAGTTGGGATGGAGAGAGTCAAAAGTAGCAGAATGAAAGAAAAGGCTGAAAAGGCAGAGAAAACAGCAAAGGACACAGAAGCCAGAAGATACAGCACTGGAAAATGCAACAGAAATTCTGAAAGAAAATGAAGCCAAAACTCAGACCCAATTAAAAAAAAAAAAAAAAAAATCAATGGATTTAAGAAACCCATTATCCTGGAACCTAACCGGAACTTTCAGTCTCTGAAGCAGTTCAGATGAGCCAACCATTCTGCTTTATTGCATCCTGTCTTTTATCCCAAATAACTTCATCTCTCCTTTCATCCCCCAAAAGTCTCTATATGTAATTTTGAAGTAAATAGAACCAAAAGAATGTAAGCATCTGGGTAGAAAATCTGCCTCCACTAGGATAAATGACTGAATTCCCACTGACTACACAGAGCGTTGGTGTTTCATCCTGAGAACATATTGAGCGTGTGAACTTTAGATCCTGCAGGATTACACAGAACAAACAGTGTCAAAAAGATAGCATCACTTTTTTCTTATCAATTTACAGAAAGCAGTAGGTGAAGGGTACACAGAAGTGCAAGTGTTTTTTTCATTTGAATGAAAAATTGGATAGAATTTGCATCAGCAAACTCAAAGATTTTACAAAAGTTCACTTGGCCACAAGGGATAATGCAATGGCATGAAGCTGAAGGAGCTGAAGGACCACTGGCAGTGAATAATGATGAAGTCCCTAAAGGGATGTGGGGCAAACAGGAGGGTTTCATCCTCAGTGGAAGCTTGTGGGTTCTGATCAGCAAAGGGCAGGGTGAGCAGGTGGCTGAGAGAGGAAGGAAGATGTTAAATGGCAATTGGCTTGTCAGTGACTGTTCCACCAGCCCCTGGAGGGATTCCTGCTCCTCCCTTTCTCTCAGCTCAGAAGCATCTCAATACTGATTAATGAGCACTGAACCTTGATTCTTGATTTGGAACTTGGAACCATCAAGGTGGCAGAACCTGAGAAGGATGATGGACTACATGAGAAGAGAAGGGATGAGAATTTTTGCAACTGTTTCTTTTTTTCCTGGTGAGTAGTTCTACTGAGACTAGGAGGGCAGACCCAGTAAAGAACTGTAGAGTACACAATTCATGGAAGTCACACAAGTGAACATTTAAACTAAGCAGGGGAGGGGAGGAACAAAGAAATTTTATTATTTCAATTACATGCACAGGAATCTATAACTCATTCTATATGATCTCATCCCAAGTTCCCAAGAAGCTCACATTAGAGCTGGAAAACAAAACTTTATTTCATGATTCTCAATCTAATTTCTAATGGAGTTAGGGAAGAGATTCATTTAGAGACTTGAAGGATAGATTTAACCATTAGACCATCTTGTCTCATGGTCCATGCATTGCTGTAAGAAATTCCAATAGTAGGGATTTAAATAATCTTCTATAACTTTCTATGGCTGTTTTCTATTAGAGCAAAGGTGCATATTTTAGTTGCACTCTCTAAAAATGTGAAAGTAATTTCCAATTTGAACTAATCTATGTTTACTTTTGGCAGTTATTTTTGTAACTTTACTCTTCAAAGTTGCTTCAGCAGTCCAAGTTTCCTTACCAGAATGAATTTATACAACACAATCTATTGCCCTCCAACTTGCTTTTTCATAAACGAAACCTATTAAACACTTTAAGTTGTCTGCAGAAGCACTTTTACTAATAGATGTGCTATGATCTGGCAGAAAAAATGATTATCAGAGGGCCAGATTACGACTATATGAATATTCCAGGGATGAAGCATATTAATTTATCTCTGATAGGCAGGATTGGTAGTTAGAGACGAGTCTTGTGAACCTTCCAGCATGGTCAGAACGAGACAAAGAGGTGCAGACTCTTCAATCACAGCAGTGCTGCCCTGAGGTTTCAGTAACAGTCATTCTTTGTCATATTGATGTTTCACTTGTTCACAATGTAGAAAAAAAGTCAGTCCCTCTACATAGCAAAGAATTTTCACCTTCCTTCCTTTGATTTGATTTGATCCAGGAGACCACACTGACTCAGACTGCACAAATCAAAGCACATAAACCAAATCATCAGGGGCGTCTCATGACTCAAGGAGAGAGGTGTGCACACTGAGAACACAAATAACATGGGAGTGATATCCAGCATGCAAAAGGAATTATTTTGGGCATGCACAATATTTTAAAGATCAAATTGTAATTTAAAGATGCTAAACCCTTCACGGTAATTCTCATGTTCTTTGGTTTTTTTCTATATCTACTGTTATATTTTAAGGGAATTCTTCTCTAATAAAATTCAGTAATTTAATGCACTGATGGTAATGTTGATTCAATTTTCTGCTTGCATAAATATATTCTAAATCCATATTATAAAAAATACCACTGGCCCTAGGTGTAAAAATCTGTACTTTTAATCATCTATGTAGCCAGAATTAATGATCCAGTAATAACCCTCATTTGATTAACTGATCAATCATACTTTATATGCAGTACCATAGCATAATATAGGCATCCACTAAGAAAAACATTAAAAAATAAAAGATCAATTGGTTCTGAGCATGGATTAAAGGGTTATTTGACCAGATGAAAGCAATGAGGCTGAAATTATTTCAAATAATGTGGAAACACCATTTGTTTTAAACTGAAAATTGGAGGGTCTAGTGAAAAGCTTAGGAAATAAAAACGCTGGGTTGTGTCATTTATGGAAGATACAATCGCAAAAAAAATCCAAAGTGCAAGAAGGAAATGCTCAAGCTCCCTTTAATTTTACAACAAAGTTAAAATGCAACAAAGTTTATACTAAAGAGAGATCAAATAAATTTTGTTCAAATGCAGGCACTGGGTCAAGCATGTAAATGTCTAAAGCAGTCAAACAAGGCATAATAAACAATATTCTGCTGGTCTGTTCATTCCATTAGACTGATATTATTTATGTGTCTCAGTGACTTCTAGTCAAGTTTGGGAAAACCCTCCCCAGTTTCATGCCTGCAGCTCTACAGCAGGGTGTCCACATGAAGTGCTGCCTCAGTTCTCTGCACATTCAGAGCACACAAAACAAGTGGAATGAGGAAAGAGGAAAGGAGATTGACAGTATCTGCCCAGGCTTGAAGTCAGTTACATTTGGCATCACAGATCTTTGCTGCAGTGCTGAAGAATCTCAGCAAACTTTTGATACTGGCAATTCTGCCAACTCCATAGTGCCAGCAAGTCCAACAGCACAGAACAGATTCCAACCATCTACAGACCCATAACATTGAGTAATACACAGGGTGAAAAAGGTGGGGAAGAGGAATGTTATAAATGCAGTTTATCTGCCCTGCTTTAACCTTGTTACAGCCCCAATTGCACGTGCAAGTTCTATCTACAGACTGCATAATTAAGATCTTAACACACACCCAAACACACTCCAGTGTCCAGATGCATGAGCAGTAAGGACTGAGAGCCATAAAACATCTGGTGTGATCCCTGGAAAACACATCAGAAGCTCCTCATGATAGCAATTATATAACCACTGTTGTATCTTGGAAGGATGTGACAAGAATATCTTTCAACTACTACATGTAGCTGGAAAGAACTGAATGTGAAAGTGCTGCTTCAAATCCTAGTGCATAATATTCTTGCTCCTCTGATTCTGCTTGTTTGCAAAACCAGCACCAAACACATTCACCTTTGTACCCATGGATGCATGGATTGTTCCACACATACATGGAAATTCACAGCTATGTCACCAGGGCAGCTGAACTCCACACAGCCACTCACTCCCTGCCCCTGGCAGTGGAATGGGGGAGAGAACTGGGAAGAAGAGAAAAATCCATGTGTTGCAATAAAGACATTTAATAGGACAGAGAAGGAAGGGATGATAAGAAAGATAATAATAATAATAGTAGTAGTAATCATGATAATAATAGTAATATTACCCAAGTGATGCTAAATGCAACTTCTCACTACTGACTGATTCCTGGCCAGCTCCCCAGCAGCAGGCCCTGACCAGCTTTCCCCCAGGTTTATACCCAAGCATGGTCTCATGTGGTCTGGAATGTCCCTGGGGTCAGTGATCCTGGCTGCGTCCCCAGCCAGCTCCCAGCTGGTGGGGTGAGAAGCCAAAGGTCCTTGACTTGCAGCAAGCACTGCTCAGCAGCACCTGAAACATCAGTGTGTTATTGACACCATTCCCATCCTAAATCCAAACCACAGCAATAAACCACCTACTGGGAAGAAAATGAATTCTGTACCAGCTGGAACCAGGACACAAGTACCATGAGCCACAGAAGATGGCCTTCTAGTTCCTAAACCCTTGGTCTCTTGGTGTCTGCTCTTTTGCTTTTGGAATACCTCATTCTGATCCATTTCAGAGAGGTTAATAAGGCCAGTAACTCATAGAGATGTGGTTAAGGAGACAGCACTGAAAGGAAACATAGCAAGTCTTCATATAAAGAAAAAGCCACTAAATTTAAGGTGACACCCTGTTTATCATGTCAATGGCACACAACACAAAAGTTTTCAATTCAAAGGTCTGAACTGCAGAAAAGGAAAGTTCAGGTGACAAATTTCCAATGGTTAAAAATACGAGAATAAATTGCTGGGGAGATTGTGGACAGTGAGGAAACGTCAGGAGTGATGCAGATAGGGCTGATGCCTTGGAGAAAGAGGTGGATTACTTAATTCCTTAAGAGTTTCTTGAGATAATGACACACCATGTCATTTCCAAAGCTTTTCAAGTTTAGTGGATTGAGGAAGCAATGAACTAATTATTTATATGAAAAGATTCTGATAGGATGATATATCGACTAAAGTAAGTTTTGGCTGGATTTATAGTTTGTTCCCTGCCATTTTCATCTCTAGCAGATGAGGTGTGAAATTGCTTCAGTAGAAGGGCTCAGCACATAACAGCATCAGACAGCATTCAGAAGAACAGGACTGTCAGACTTCAGGATCGTGCTGAGCTCATCACTCCCCTCTGGATCTGCGGTTTCCTTGTTTATGCCATATTTTCTAGGGAACTCTGGAAGCCAAATCTGGTCACATGTTTGGACTACTGATACTTTTTCAGTCTCTGCAATGAAATTGTGCCCTAGAAAACAGCACTGAATGGCAAAATTACAAAATGGGGGACGCGCACACAATCCTTCTGCTTCATCTGCTTTATTCACTTTGGGAATTCTTTCAAATCCATGACCTTATAAGCATTTGAAGAATGAGGCTGGATACTTTAGACACCACAATAAGACCACTCACACATGAGAGAGGCAAGGAGCCCACAAGGTGCTGGTCACCCCTCAAACACCCTCAGCAGAGCTGATGGAGGGATGTGAGCACTGCTCTGGCTGTCGTGTGAAGGGAGGGCAGGAGATGAGAAGGAGGCTTCCTAATCACCCCAAAGTGTTAGACAATTCTACCAACATTATCAACACTGCTTTTGCACCTTAGTACTTTTATCTGACAGGGGAAATGGCCTAAATCCACAAGCTAAGAATTACTCAAAGCTTAAGAAGCAGCTAATTCAGATCAAATTTGCTCAACTATTTCCATAATGTAATGATGCTTACACGGGTAGAAAAATGCACATAAGACAAATGCCCAGTAGCCAGGTTTACATCATAATGACTGAAAAAGAGAAATATCCAATGAACATGTGTTTTCCATCCAAGTTATGCAAGCCTCAGCCAAATTTACATCACTGTAACTTCACCAAGGAGCCTGCACGTAGCTGAGCTGAGGGCAGAATTTGACACTGATGTAATTCTGCCTTTGTGTTCTGCCCCTCAGAATTAATCAGCTTTAAATCTATTTGTCATACACGCCGTCCAGTTTTATAAGCTTAAAGGAATTTTTAGTATGTCCTCTCCCAAAGAAAAAAAGGATGCAAAAGAATTAATGAATTTAGAGTTAATGCCCAACTTTAATTGTTAAGACAGGAAAATTATACTATAATTCATTAAAATAAAATCCATTCATCACACATATCCAACCCTAGGCTCTTTATGTGTCAGAGATGGCACTTTAATTCACACTGTTTGGTGGAAAATAAATGCTACTAAATTTTATTAAAATTCTTGTTAAATCACATCTACATAATTGAAATATAAGAAAAAACATTGTAATTAGCTCCTTACTACAGACCCTACAAAGATTTTAATGAACTTTTTTATTTAGTCAGCACACCAAAAATTAATTTCTCAAACTAAGTGTTCTTATCTTTGAGGAAATGGCCGACTTATGTAAGAAAGGTCTCTCATAATTATTTAGTGCCTTGAAAAAACAAGCTTGTAAGTATTTCAGACTTTAGTTTTTAATAGTTTCCTTTTGAAACCTCTTCTTGTGCCAATGTACTGGACAAACACATGGAGGGAAATAGTGAAATAGAATTTAACATAGACATCCTAAAAAATAATAAAATTGTTCACAAAAAACACCTTTGTTCCAGACAGATCTTTAATTTTTCAATCCTTGCCTTCTCCACCACACAAAAAGCTCTATTTCTAGCTTGTACTACCTTGCTCTAGCAACCCCCCTTTCACTGAATACTAAGTAGAAGTGAGATGAAAAAAGTTCATTATCCTAAGGTGTCAAGAGTATGGATTCAATCGTTTAATTAAAGGAAAAATAAAAATAATTAAAAACTTGTACAGAGATCACAGAATTCCTGTTATTTTAGAAAAGCAAGCAAAAGACTCTTTTCTCTCAACTAGATTGATGAAAAAGACAGCACACTAACAGGCAGGCAAAAATCAGCTATGCCAGGGGACTGCCACACAAAAAATCCATTATTAATCTACCTGATCCTTTTTCAAAGCATTCAACATCATCTACTGCATACTTTATATTTGCTTCTCTCGGCTTTCTCCTTCTTCCTCATTCCTTCCCAACTCAAAAAAAACAAACAAACAAAACAACAAAAAAACACAGTAAAAAAGGGACACTGGCACAAGTTTCCAGCTCCTGAAGCCTTTATTCCAACACACCCTTTTTCCCACTGAAACTGGGTAATTTTCAAATACTCTGGCCTACACCGAGATGACACAAAGGCTGAGAAGTGTATTCCAGAAGAACCCTTCTGCTTAAGGGACACCTGTCACGGTTATTTCATGCCATACATTTCCTCCAAGTTCTTGTCTTCACTTGAAAGCCTGGCAGAATTAATGTTTTGAATGTTTCAGAAAATGTGGATAAAGTGATTTCCAAATATCTTATGTATAACTAACGTGAGCTGTGTCTCAGTTGAGATCAGTGCCTAAATGAGGCCCTGTGTGCATCTTGTTTGCACCTGGTCCCATCTAACTTCAGCCCACTGGAGGTTAATCAGGCTCAGCTGGACCTCGGAGTGGCTTCCTCATCTGAACCACAGACAAAATGAACCTCCAGCTTTTGGGTAATTGTGCAGATAAGAAAAGTTAAGCAACTATGTCCTTTCTTTAAAATGGCAGCCTGTGAGAAGTTAACTTATTGCATTTTTATAAAAGCCATATATATAGCCCTGGAGTGCATTCCTCTTCCTGGGCTCTCTGGTTCCGCTAGACAGGTGGCTTCTCCCTCCTCTTTCATCTCAAACCTTTATTTTTTTCTGTCTTAAAAAATGAAGTACCTGACTGACTGACACAAACAGGCCTATTTCCAAATCATATCAACACCTTCATCTGCCAAAAAGTTCTTCTTTAATGCAATTTCCAAGGCAGAGCTCTCCACACTGGGTGCCTGTCTTAGCTCAATACATCAAGCACGCTGCTCACAAATGCACCACATGACATTAACAGGGAACACAACTTCCCCTACAAAATCAAGGGAAAGCAAAGTAATAGATAAAATGTTGTGTAGGTAGTGGAACACCAGCTGATAGCAATTTCTCTTTCAAGCCACAGTATACTTAATTTATTTATAGGCATTGAGGAAAATGTTATTGCCACAGCTCTGTGCAGGAAAATATACTAGAAGTGCCACTTCATGAAAAAGCAGCTTAGAAGTAGAAACATAAGGAAAATTAATAATGTTTCCCTAAATATCAAGTCCCATTTCTTGCAATAGAATAATGATGAAGCCAGGAGCTATGTCAGGCAATTAGGAGGGGGAACAACTAAGTACAGCCTATAGCCAGCACACAGCAATGTTTTATTTAGGAGTTCTATTGATGAAGTATCTACAGATGAAAAACATAGTAACTCATAGTCTTGATGTCTAAACTAGCATGACCAATATATTTATATTTCTGATACTTGGATATATCATTCACATTAACACCCTTGCTGGTATTTTTCAAATGGACTTGTGCTTTTTATGACTCTACTTGAACATGGCTTTACTTTTATCTTCTTTGGGATAGCTAAACATAATCTGGATTTTGAGGATAAATAAATCCATTGGGTTAGACTGAATTAACTCTAACCATATGCAAGAATTGAGAACAGGATTAACAAATCATAGCTACCGGATTTCTTTTAGCTAGCACTGAGTCCTTAGGCAGCTTTATGTCCACTGAGAGAGAACCAGACATTTTTTGTCAGATGCCTGTATTTAACACTAAGATGGGCAGAGGTTCTTCCCTTTCGGTTTTGTAGACCTCTGGTTATGTCAGCAAGCTTTCCCTGGTTTTAAATATGAAAGGTCATTTGAAAGGCCCCACTGAAGAGAGGAACAAGCATCCTTGCCTTTTCAGCAAAGATACATTTGCTCTTAGAGAATACGTGCCTCTTCTAATGAATTTTAACCCCCAGCAATTAAATAAAGGATAAACTCCATGTAAAAATAACTACAATAATGCTTACTTACATTGCATTACAGGTGGCTGTAATGTGCAACAATCCCTAGGACTGCTCTACTGTACATCCAGTTACCACAGAGTTTTGTTTACTTGTTTCAGGTAAGATGGGAAGTGAGAGACTGATTTGATTGCTCAGCATGTAAATTAATGCTATCCCAGGAGCAGAACATACTTATATTGCAGGTTTTATAATACTGCTTTGCCTTGTGGTTAAGCTGAATCTAACACTTCCATATTTTAGGTGAGCACTTCATCTGCCTGCATCCTTCTCCTACAGCAAAAGAGGCAGTGCAAGGATGCACTTCCATAAGGAAACAATGCAGCTACTGCTCTTCCCTGGGTAAAACAGAATAAACTCTCCAACAGACCTTCCACAGAGAACAGCAGAAGTAAAATTTCAGTCTTCAGATATGGGTTTCCTGTCCCTGCACTTCAAAGAAATATATGTAAATTTGACAAGCCTTTCAAAGCTGTTGGGCAATAACTGCTAAACACAAACAGGTGTTGATGGGGGAGTCCATGGATATATTGCAACCAGAGGACACAGAGAGAAAAGACAGAATGAGATCAAATGACTAAACAACACTTGCCAAACTAACTTTCAACATACTGTGCTTAGGGAATTTTTTAGTGCAGAACAGCATCAGAATATATTTGAAAACTTCTTTTATTCATCTTGCCATGGACTGCTTAGCATCAGCAGTCTGGAGTTTAAAGTATCTTTCCAAATGACCAAGGCTGCAAAGCTAGAATTCAAACAATCATCTTAGAGAAGAAATAATATTATTTCATGCAAATATGTTTAATTTGAAGCAATGAGAAGAGGAAGTAAATGGCTGTGATTCACTTAGTGTTTGGAGGACCTGGGCACTTAGGTTTACAGCAGAGGGAGACTAAATTCCTAAATACATAGGCACCATCACATCTTAGCTAATGAATTTAAAAAGAACAGGTTTAATTCAGGTTTGATTTTCACCCAAATCTTTAGCCTTAGGGTTAGATCACAACCTTTATTCTTCTCTGGAGGAAAAAACCAACAAACAACTACTAACACCAAGTAGTACATCCCTGGAAGTCCTCCTGACTCTGTGAGAAAGCAAGAGAGAGGGAGAAGCAGGCAGAGAAAACAGACCTCCTTCTGCCAGTCCCTGTTTACATTCACAGAGCTTTGCAAGCCCCTGGCAGCCATGGTTAGTGCCTATCTTGCAGTTTATGAGCATTACTCCCTTCAAATAAAAACCTGTTATTTTTTCAGGTGGTGCCAAAACATCTGTCAAGGATATTAGTTCATTTATTTTCTATTCTTTGCTTTGACTGGAAATTTATTTTAAGAAATAACTCCTTCAGCATTTCTTCTGCAATTTCGATGGAATTAGCTGGTTTTCATTAATCAAAATACAACCACAGAATCACAGTGCTAGAATGGGAGTTCTGGGAAGGATGCTGGTTCCATTCCCCCTTTTCAACAGAGTCTCAACATCCTCAATAAAATATTTCCCCCAATGCTTAAATATTGCTGCCACCATGAATGCTAAAATTAATTTTCATTGCTGCAGTATAAAATTACTCCCCCTTGTTGTATCCACAATGGATGTAGAACCAGTCCTCCACTTGCAGTTAATTTTAAGTATTTGGAAACAGGATTTCTGCATTGTTTTGGGTTTTTTGTGGGTTATTTCGGTTTGCTGTTGCTGCTTTGTTGGTTTGCTCCTCTCCTTCAGACTTTCTTCGCTGAGGATATTTTCTGCAACTCTGATCATCCCTGTTACATCTCTTTGGGTATTTTCCAGTTGATCCACAGTGGCCAAGAAGCCTGGTACTCAAATGTGGACAATGTATTCCAGCCAAGGTCTTACTGGCACTGCTTAGAGCTGAAGGATTACTCATGGTTACACATGCCAGTGCAACATTTGCCTTTTTTGTAGCAGAATGACATTGTTGACTCATGTTCTATTTGTAATCCATTATAATCCCCTAGCCCTTTGCTCCAAATTTATTACTGATTGGTTTTCATCCTGTTTTGTGGAGATGATTCTTCTTATCTAAGAACTTTGAAGGTGCATAGACTAAATTTAGCCTTTGCTTTCAGACCATTTCTTAAATTTCTTAAGGTGACAAAAAATTATTTCCATGCTACATTTAATAGGCAGCCTAATTTCAACATCTATAGTTTAATTAAAATGGTACATAAAGGTAAATGTCAAAAAGTGGTAAATAATACTGCACCCAAAAGAGATCACAGAGACCTCTACTAATTTATCCTAATTTATCCTCCCAGCCTGGTACTGAACCATTGACAGCTACTACCAGAACATAGTTTTTCAACTGATTTTGTATTCACCTCAGAATTATTTCTTTTAGACAACACTTCTTTAACTTAATTACAAGGCAGTAATGGAAACCAATGTCAAAAACCCTATTGAGTCAAGATCTGTGATAAGCTGCACATTTATCCCTGAGTCTCAAGGCCTGTCATTGTCACAAAATAAATTGAGTTTGGTTTGACATCCATGTCAGTTTTATTCACCCCCTTATCTTATTGATGCTAACAAATACTTGCTTAAATATTTGTCCTAGTGTGGAAGTTTTTTTCCCAGGACTTTAGATTTAACCCATAGGATACATTTCCCCATTTTCTTCCTTTCTTTAATGGAAAAAAAACACCACGTTATTTATATTTTCTCAATCTTGTACAATTGCATAACTTTCCAGGGATAACTTTAAGTATCTCTAAAATTATGTCAGCTGATTCCCTTAACCCATAGGATAAATTCCAGCTGATTTGCAGATACCTAATTAATCCAAGCCTGTCCTTTTCCTCATCCAGAATCTTACACTCCCACTGAAGACATCAACTATGTTTCTATCCTTTTATGTGAAAACCAGAGCAAAGCCAGGTGCCAAAGCTTTGGCCTTCTCAGCAGTGACCTTGCAGGAGCATCTCTCTCCACTGAGCCAGCAGTTTTCTCGATTTCTTTTTCTTTCTTCTAATACGCTTGTAAAAATTGTTATTTCTAAATTCTAGCCCAAACATCTTGTTGAGTATTTGGCTTTCTGGGTTGGGGCTCCCACCCTTAAGAGTGCACTTAGCTGTACTTTCTGTAGGCAGCCTCTGGTCACTGCAGTCATTAAGAGTGTTGTCATTAGCCAAGCTTCCTGCTTTTGGAAAATTCATGTTTGTGCTTCCTACATCGAGCAAATGCTAATTATCCCTGTTTTTCTTCCTCTAATTCTTAGTTTACTTAAATCTATATTTGAAACAACTTGTCTTTATTTTGATGTTTTTCTTTTTCAAAAAATTGTCCATTACACATTTTTATGGCCATTGCCACTCTGCCTTCTACTTTTATTCTCCACAGGAGTTCCTGTTTTTCAGCTAGAACCAAATGACAGTAATCATCCATTAAGTGACAAGCATATAAACATGTTTAAATACTGTTCAAACTACTCTTCGGACTGGATAGTGATTCAAGGGTCACTATGGCATGCAGATGCTATACCATCCAAAATTAAGTCAAACAACATTTCAAACCTGGAGACTTTGCCCCTCATTGGTTTGGCCTTATTAAATCAGAATACAAACCAAAGCTCTCTGGATAATGCACTGGGGTTTCTCTCACAGCAAATAAGGCAGATTTGCAGGCATGTATTTTACAAACATCATCTTTAAAGGTCTAGGTAGGTTACCAAAAATGAATTCCTATTTACTGAACTGAAGCACAGGCAAGGAGACCTCTGCTGCCTGAGAGGTGCCAAAGAGAGCAGGGTTGGGTTCTGTGATATTCTCCAAAAATGCCCTTATTTCAATGAAGCTGGATGAGCATGGGGAGGGCATGAATTTCCCTTTGAAAATCATGTCTGCTTCACAGTCAATGAAGTAAGAGATATTAAAAGCAAGCCAGCACCATTATTGACAAAACTAACAAGTGCTAATAAAATTCCAGCCAAGCAGCCTATTGATCACTGCCTCTGCCCAAAGCACATCAGCCATAATGCAATCACACACAAGGACCCCAGCCTGCCACTCCTCCTGCCATATTTAATGACAAAATTGGTTGCTTACAAGCTTACAAGGAATTTAATATTACCCTGCTAGCATGCAGAAAGAACCACGTGCATCTGCTTGGAGATGAGCAGCCATATGTGCTTGAAATGCATTTGATGGCAGACAGTATATTTCATGTGCTGCATCTCAGCTATTGTTTCTGGTTGATTCAGTTAACGTGTTCTAAAACTGGACTGATTTACTGAAGATTTGCAAACATAATTCATGTGCACTTGCACTATGAATAAGCCTCTAAAACTAATTCAAGCACAGTCAAAAAATAAATTGCAAAATAAGTTATTCAATTGAAATCTGCCATCTGAGGCACTGTAATAGAAAACATTTATTATAAAACTAACATATATTTGTGGCTAGAGATGTGTTCAGTACTAAACATCTCTTTGTAAGGAATTTATTCAGGCTTTTCTAAAGAACATCTTAACTGGGCTAACAGAAAATTACATGTTCAAAAATAATTGCAGGTTCTATGATTTCCATCCTGCATCATAGGCTTCCCTTTTTCACTCCTTTTGTTTTGGAAGGCTTATGAATTTTAGGCAAACTTTTTTTTTCTGTACAGCTGCAGAAGCCCATTTCTGGAGTCTGGATTTGTGATTTAAACACTGGAAAGACACAGGCTGGATGTGATGCACAAGGAGAGGGAGCACTGATACCAACACATTCATCTTGAAATGTAATGCTCTAAATTTGGCAAATTCACTTCACAGGGCTGCTGGGCTGTGAAAGTCACAGGCTATGCTGCACTGGAGGCCTCAATCCACTCAAAAGCAATGTTTCCTCTTCAAAAGTTAGGGTATTTTGCTAGTTCAGCCTTTCATTAGTGCTCAAGGGGAGCCCTTTGAAATGAGAACATGTCTGTAATTAATAACGATGGTCAAGTCTAAATGAGTGTGTCTGACATTAGAGTCAGTCATTGATAAGTCCAATTCAAGCAGATAAAGATTTTCACATAATACAATGGAATAAAGAGTTTGAATTTTAAAAAAATTTTTTGTATTCCCTCCTCTCCAAGGGCAGATAATGAAAGCCCTGAGAAGGAGCATCCCTGTCCAGATTTCTCAGTTACTGGGGAAGAGGGTGAAAAGAAAAACAAAGGCTGGAAGACAAGGCGGAAAGGCCAGACTATTTCTAATCAGGAGGTTTTTTTTCCCTGAAGCTTGAAACATTTGGTATTGCTTCCACCAGCAATGGGTATAACTGTGCCCTGTTCCTAGCCAGTCCTTGTGCCTCAGTGCTGAAGGCAGAGCTGAGGGAGGGGACTCAGGCCAGCTCCATCCACTGCAATCATCTGACACTGTCACAATCCAAATGGAAAGGGGGGAACTTGCACCTCCTTGAACAGAAAATTCCATAGTTCATTGGAAGGTTTTAAACACACATTTGGGGAAAAATTCAGCACTACCACAGAATCACATTTTTACCCCTGTTATTGCATCCTTCTGCAGATGTGTTGTTAATAATAATGGCAGCTTGATGTTTTAAAGGTGTTTTGATTCAAAGCTCATGCATCTGCAATACAAAGTGCACCCCACTGCTTCCACAGTTTCTATGTTCTGGGCAAAGATGCTTTTAAAAAGTCATATGGCAAATTGGACACCATTCCAAACTGCTTCCAGCAGTTTAGGGGTGGCTTCTAGCAGAAATTTTCAGTAACTTAGAATTATTTTTTTATTTAATAGTTTTCAATTAACAGAATCCATAAAGTCTTAACGAGTTCATTTTCTGGCAAGTCTGAATAGGTGCTGAATATGAGACACATATCAAAATCTCGCACTTGAGCTATGCGAAAGTTTTCCCCTATTCCCTCTTTTCTTTCTCCAAAGTGGATGAAGAAGACTAGGAAAGTATGCCAGGTTAGCTGTCGAGCTCCTTAAGAACTCTCAAATGACCTTGTCAGGAAAAAAAAAACCCAACTCTTTGATTCATATTTCAAAATCCTGACTAACCTGCCCCTTCTGCTCTTCTGCTTTATTGCTTCTGTAACTGTGACAGAATCAAGTTCAATATTAATGACCAGCAATCACTTCCAGGCTACAAACTCTGCTGCCTTCTGCAGTCAAAGTGCCTTGTTAGCTCAGTTGTCAGTAAGATTCTCACTTTTGTATTGGTTTCTCCTGGGTTAAAGATGACTAGAAAGCTGGGCTGGTAGCTCAGCTGAAAAAAAAAACATTCTGATCACTCAAGTTGACTTCCCTTGAACAGGCCTGCTATCCAAACATACCTCATGTCACTCCCTAGAGGTTTCAGTGAAAGCCATGAATGCTTTTTTTACAAAACAAGGTATTTCTTTTCTTGAGACAAACACTCAGGTATTTCTCTCCACATTGCCAGGAGAAAGCAGACAGCTTGATTACACTGTTATTGTTTTTCAATGCATAATTAAATAATTCATCTGCTGAGCCAGGTTTTTGTTAGAAAAGAATACAGAGTTGGTTGGATGCATCAGACTTCTTTAAGAGATGCAAATGAAGTACAAGCCTGGAAGCAGAACTCTGCTGATTTTCAAAACCTCTGATTACTGTTGGTTTTTAAATCTGTTAAACACACGGAATCCTCCAGCTACTTTTTGAGATCCCTCTGGGAGTTAATTCCTGCCTTCAGTTACTTCCAACCCTGCCCTCCCAGCTTTTTCAGCCAGACTTCACAATCACAATATTCAAGCAGGATTTGAGATTTAGAATTGAGAAGTAGATTTTTAATATTAAAAACTTGTAAACCTGTCCCAAAAAAGTTAGTGTCTGCAAAAAGAGCTTTAGCTTTGTGACACCAGACTTAGATCTTCTACAAAATCCCAAACCTGTTTTAATTCACCCACTGGAGAAGTTTTTTTCTCTTCAGTAAGTAGGAAGAATCTTGGTCTTGTGAGGTTAAAAGAAGCCTTTGAGATATCTCTCAAAACAATGATTGTGTGATGAGAACAGAGACCTGCTACTGAATTCACAGGAGCAACCTAGAGCTCCTCACCACAGGATCTGCACAAGCTTGGTAGTATCAGAATCCCAAAAATATAAAATGAAAGCTTTTCTATCTTCAAAACCATACAAGAGCATAAGGGGCATTTAAACTCCCCAAAAAGAAACAGAACAACTGGGGAAAATACCAGGGCAGGGAGAATGGAAAAGGAAAAACAGATTAAACAATTGTCTTGCAGCTAATGCTGCATAAAAGAGCTGGGACAAATTCTTCTCACTGTTCTTTTTCCTCTCTGTGGAAAATTACAGAAATTAAAGCTTTGGTGGGAACATCTGGGAAAGATAAAGCTTCCCTTCCTTCCTTCCTTCATCTCAGCAGTTTCTATTTTAATGCAACTCCCTCTATATACACATAAATATATCATGCATAAATTTATACACATATACATACCTATATGCATATATAAACTGAGGATTAGTCTTGTCAGCACCTGACTCATAGGGCCCAAAGCAGCAACATATGATTTCTCTTCATTTTTTGGGTGACAATACTGGGATCAATGACTAAAGACTCACATGCTCTGTGTATATGTAACTAAACCGATCAACAGTTTTCAAACAGTTTTTGGGTTTTTTGTTTGTTTGTTTGTTTTGTGCTTTTTGTTTTTTGGGGGTTTTTTGTGCAGTAAATCTCTTAAGAAATGTTTGAGTGGTTATTTTTAATGTTATAGTCAGGGTGAATTTTGCCACAACCAAGAGTAGTGACCTCTGTCATAAAGAATGATCTATTGGCCAAAAAATCCATTTTAAGTGAGAAGAAAGCAGAGCACAGTTCTTTGTGCAAGGCACAGCACCCTGGCCAGACTGCACCCCACAGTCTGCATTCTGTTTCCTGAGCAGAGACATCCACAATGTCAGAGAAACTCTGCCCTGGTAAAGAAATTATCCTTTTCTTTACAAAGAGACAGAAATCTTAGCAGACATTCGACATATCTCTTCAAGGTATCCATGTGTGGCTTTAGATTCTCTACAAGCATTCCTGCTTTTGCCCAGAGTCAGACATCTCAGTAACACAATAAACAGGACAGTTTTAAATCATGTCTGTTCAAAATCTCACTGCAATACTTTGCCAGGATTTACCTTTTTGTTTTTTCTCTTGGGAAAACAGAGGGTCACGAGGCCTCCGAAAGCAGCAGGAACATAAGTTCTGTTTGAAGTCAATAGGATTTGTAATCCTAAATCCCTCGAATGCCTTTGAAAACCTCTGTGGACATGTGTCTTGACAAAAGCATCAACTTTGCCTTTCCTTTGACACTGAAGTTCCATTTCCCTAAAGACAGAGAATCTACACTCCTAAGCTCTAACCCCAGTGATATTCCTGTGAGCTACAGACAATACAAGGAACATGCTTGGCAATGAAATATAGAAATAGACGTAAAGTGAAGTTTTCAAAAGCACTTTCAGAGACTTCCAGTAAGTATTTTCTTCCTAAACACTTGAGTAATTTTGAATTTCTTTTTCCTGGTATGGCTGTATCCAGTGCTTTCCTGAACACAATTAGAATGGGGTTTTTGGAGTATTTTTCCTACCCTTTAGTGGCTGGCCTGGAAATATTTGAAGTACTGCCACAACTTAATCACTCACCAAGACAAAGTGCAAAACATCATTTACAGAGCCTGCATCTGAAACAGCAGCACATACAAAACACCATTTTCCTTTTAAAATCAGCCCTGAAATTCATGCATTACAGCTGATTTCAAAGAATTGGCCCCTTGAGTGTTAGAAAATGCAGTGGTTACATTTACAACATTAATTTAGCAAAGCCTTTAACATGAAAGAAAATGAATGTGAAGATCCCCGTTTTAAACTACACGTTAAACCAAGATTCATGGTTACAGAGAATCTCTCTGAGCACACATTTCATCATTGAATAGCAAGTGGAATGGATGGGGATTAAAAAAACATGCTGAAAAATACTGAGATGAGTCAAACTTTTCTACATAAACCACCTCAAGCTGTGACTAAATTGGGAAGGAGATGTAAGTATGAATATACCTCTCCGCTAATGCACGGGACAGACAGAGGAAGGGAGACATAAAGCATATGGGGAAATCACAAAATAGCAGGAGACAACCACAAAATATTTACTAAGCTTACCTTGATCAAACGGCTTGTTTGGATTCCAGTTTCTGAAATAATCATCCTAAATGGGGACAAAAAAAAAAACAACCCTCAGGAAAAATACAATCTGTATTTTCAGTACCATTTTACACAAATAAATGAATCAATTTGTGTTTTGATTCTAATAGATTTAGCTCCAATAAGATAAGACTATCAACAGGTTGTGTCCTAAAGAGTAGTAAATGTAGATCAGAAATTAAAGAATAACAACGTCCTTGGATTCAGCACCTTAAATTTTTCTTCTGGATTGTTTTGGAAAGCATGCTCATTATGAAATATTTTATAATAACTGTATGATTTCGTGTTAGTCTACGGTTTTGACAAGAAAGAGCATATTTTTCAGGTAGTATAACATGATCCACACCATCCTGGTGTGGTGGAAGGTCAGCAAAGTAAATTCAAAGATACATCCATTTGGACACGTGCAAATCACACCACATTGAACATACAGAAATACAGGAGTAATATTGCAAACATTTCACTTAAATAGTACAACAACTTCCAGGAGCACTTGCAGTGAATACTTTTGTCACTGTTCCCACCATTAAACTTTAAGAATTTTATGAAATCTGATGTAAAGAGATGATTGTGCTGCAAATGTTGTGGTTCTGTTCTACACAATTCTCAATGGATTTTACACTGGAGAAAGCAGGAATTGTCAGAGTATCTGGCCAAATAATCATTGTTGCAAACTAGTCTCTCTCCTTAAAGAATGGAAAACTCCTGCATGTGTTGGATCAATCTGTATTCTGTGTACTTAGCAAATATTTATCTGAAGGCAAAGTTTTCCCTGCTTCAGAGTGCCATCAACCCTAGTGCTGAAGAACTGGGTGTGAAGCCCAGTGATATATCAGTTTCAGCATACTCTGTGTATCTCACTTCTGTCCTCCTTGAGAGGACGTGATAACAACAGAATTATCTATGTGAGGTGGGGAAGCATAGAAAATTTCGACAACACTCATATTTTTTGTCATATTTTTCTGCATATTAATCTTTGTTTCCTTTTTAATATATCCAGTATTCTATATTCATTTCCTGAGGGATGCCACTAAAGAGATGTATTCATCAAGCTGTCCGGAATGACACAGAGATTTCTTTTTCCTGCCAGGATGGTAACTAAAAACCCATCTGTGTGAATAAGACATCTAAATTATTTCTTCCATAGGGTTTCATTTACCATTTATCTCCAGTACTGAATTTCACACACTTTCATGCTATCCATTTCACCCTAACCTGGAATATTTTGGCGATTTGGAAGTCAGCATGACTTTATGGGTCAGAACAGGCTGTTACAGGAGTGAGGACTCCACAGCCTCAGTGAGCACCAGCAGATGCACTCCTTGTTCCTTCCAGGACACTCTGGACAGGATTGTTCTGCTGCTCTTCTCTGGAGCAAGCAAGGCTGGGTTACATCAAATCATTCTGCACGACTAGCAGAAGAAAATGTATATTTTTTTTAACCAATATGTTCATGCTCAGTGTCATACTTGACTTCATGGACAGTGATAATGTTCCACAATAACAGCAAAGACTGTTACCCATAATTTTTTTTTTTTCACAAGTACAGGGTTTGGCACCAGAAATAGAATTGCAGGCTTGCCTTTGAATTTCACAGCCTTGCTAATACAAAACCCCCTCATGGTTATACAATGCTTTGTAACTGATGATGTACTGCTAAATTCATCAAGCATTAATCACTTTTTAGAATGTGTTGGGTTTTCAGTTTTTATACCAGAATTTTTTTTCAGCAACAAAATATTCTTTTTTTTTTGCCAGCTTATATATTTTCCAAGGTGTTGCTTTGCTGCTGGGTTTTCAGCATCAGAAACTTAAATAATTCAACTCCCAACAAGGATTTCCTATGCCGGTGGTGTATGGAACCGGTTTTGAAATAAGAATTGAAAAGGGGGTTTATCTCAATTTCAGTGTCAAAGGAATATTTTACAAAATATGCACCTTTCTCAAAAAACTACCTACAACACAGCAATATCTTCTGTAGATCTATTATTCCTCCTCTTCTCCTTCATGCAGACCTGTTTAGTATTCCATTTTGAAAATTGAAATTATGTTTATTTTACAATGTGCCTGAAACCACAGTGTGATAACATAGAAAATACACAAGAAAAAATATGGGAAAAAAAACCCTAAAAGGTGGAATAGAGAAAACCTTCGAGTTTTTCAATATATAAACCCGACTATTATTTCTAGGAGTAAAAAATGACTATACATACATCCAAGCAATACAGTCTATAGCAGTTCAAAATAACTTTTGCCAGTTGGACAGCTGTCCTGGTTTCAGCTGGGATAGAATTAATTTTCCTCTTAGCAGTTGGTACAGTGCTGATTTGGGATGAGAATAATGTTGATAACACACTGGTGTTTAAATGGTTGCCGAGGATGTTTACTCCAAGCCAAAGACGTTTCAGTTTCCCAGGTTTCTTCAGAGACAAGCCAGGAGGAAGAATGGCCAGGACAAGTGCCCCAAACTGGCCAAAGGGATATTGCACACCTTAAAGCCCAGAATATAAACTGGGCTGAGTTGGCTGGGGAGAGATGGTCAGTACTGGGGGGCACTGCTCAGCAGGTGCTGAAAATTGTACTGGGCAATACTTGTCTTATGGTTTATTCCTCCCATCCTTTTGGCACACTCATGATAGTAATAATAATTCTGTTCTTATCACAACTCACGGGGTTTACCTTTTCCCCCCAGTTCTCCTCCCTTTGCCACCCAGGGAATGGGGAGGGTGAGGGTGTGGGTTGGGTGGTACCTGGATTAAACCACAACATCACAAAATAAGAGAACCTGGGCTTCTCTTCAGCACTGATGCCAGCAAGAACTGAGACTGAAGGGTTATGGCACCATAAAGGTGAAACTCACCCTGTGGATATGGGGAGCAGAGAATCTGTGTCACATTTAAATACACACCTCGAGCTCTGACTCAGAAGCTGACAGGGCTTTGTGCCAGTACTCAGGAAGGGGCTGAGATTTATAACAATATCCTCAAATGACTTTTGTTAGAAGGTGGAACTCTGATCATCTCTGAAGGAGTATCATCATTTCACTGTAACTTCTTCCAATAGAGAAGCAGCCCATATGGATATATTATATACATATATACACACACAATCAACTTGATTAAAGAGATTTAAATTTCCCATTCAGTAAAAGGCCTTCCTGACATAAAGAAATCTATGCATTTCAGAGCGTTCTACTAGGGTTGATATTAATGTGCTAAAAATTCCTTATGCCTCCTGTAACAAATGAAACTTACACAATTTTCATATTAACATGTTAATTAATCAATATTAACACAATAATTAACATGTATCAATGCATTTCATTTATAACAATATCAACAGTTGATCATAAGAGTTTCAAATACAGAATGAATTATGATCTATTGCAAATATTTTTATTCACTCTATGGATATTTACAAGTTAAAATTGAAAAACCTACCTCAACTTCCTGAACACGGAAGCATTACAAATGAGAAAAGAAAAAAGAATGAAGTGAAGCAATATAAAATTAGGTTAACATTCATCAGTTATCTCCTTAGTGGCCTTTTAAATGTGAAATCACTTATTTCAGAAGACCTTCACCCCCAGATGAAACAATTTTCTCTCTTTCTTTTCTGCCCTTTCCACCTCTGCTGCCCTGGTTTTTATCTGCTGCACTATTAGCCAAATGCCATTCTAGTAACGTGTTTCTTTCTTGTAGAGCACCAAAAAAAGGGTTTTTCATTCCCTTTTGGTAGGCAAAATCACCAGAAACTGTTTTCCACAGGTTCATCTGGATATACTTGGTATAAGAGAGGTAAAATTTAATTTTTTTCCTAGCTGAATTGAAAGACTATTTATTGGATGGACTTTGAAGGGAATGTAAAACCAGGCACAGGGCCACTTCAATACAGCAGATGACAGCAAGTGAGAAATATTTTTGATGAACAAATATTTAAAAATATCTTTCTTCTTCCACAGAATTCACACTTTGAAGGTTTTGCCCATGGCTCAGTGACCGCATATGACTAAGTCAATATTTTAATTAACTGAAGGGACTCTGCACACCTAAAATCATGCATGAAAAGAGAAGAGCTGATACTGCAAGCCAAGGCTGGATCTGACTCCCTTAGCTCAGCTCAGGGTTATAGAGAGAGTGATGGGTTGGCTTGGCTGAGTCTCACATCACAGGTTAAATATTCCAATTTCCAGAAAAGAAATTCAGCTCCTGTCAAACCAGGCCCAGTGTAATTCTTGAGGAAATCTAGAGCTCTGTTATCTTCTCACTAGATGTGGGGCAAGGCTTTGGCAAGATTTTTTTCTGCCCCCTTTTTGCCTGAGGTGGGCAACAGCCTGGGAGAGCAAGGCAGGAGCCCAGGGGCTCCTGACACAGAACAAAGCTCACCAGGGATTTCCTCACCTCACTTAAATTGCAGGACTTGAGACAGGAGCTGCCTTTTCAGTTTTGCATCATGGAACCCTTCTTCTAGATTTCACCCTCAGGATATCAAACTTAGGAATCAGTTGTGAGCATAACAAATGAAAAAGAACATATAAAAACAAATATAAATTGCTAAACTTGGGACTCAGTTCTTCATTGCATTTTTATTATGTCAGTTTGAGCAATTAGGAGATTAGAGCAAACACATTCTCACAGAATCCCAGAGCTGGAAGGGACTGACAAGGATCATCAAGTTCAACTCTTAAGTGAATGGCCCACATGGGGATCAAAACAGTGACCTTGGCGTTACCAGCACCACGTTCTAAAATCCATTTCACCACATCATGCATAATAAATCCTTGTTTCTTAAGAGAACCAAAACAATCTTCTAGCATTTAATATGTGGGTGTCAAACCCAGCCAACTTGATTGATGTGACATCAACTAAGTCAATCGAGAATAATCGTATCTTAAACTAAGTATGCAAAGGGCATGTTAAAAACACTAGTTTAACAGTTCACAATAAGTTTTTAACAGAACTTTCAAAATTCTGCTTCATCAGAACTCTTAGATTCATAAGAATTCAGAGATTGGGTTATGATTTGCAAAAAACTCAAGCCTTTAAGTAGACCTGGTTCTAATACAATTTCCTATTAGTCACCTCAGAAAAGTCAGCAAATATAAATTGTCCCTAAAACCAGGACATTAATATGAGACTGCTCTTCTCTTCTACTACCCCTCCTGTCACTACAATAACAATAAAGTTTTTTAAAAAATGAAATTAACGGCGAAACCAAACACATTTATCCCCTTTTCTCCAACTAAGAAAGCAAACAACAGCTTCTTGCTCTCCTGACGTTTAATACTTAAAGTTATTCCCACTAATCCTACTCTTTTGTCACTTTGAATTTAGTTATTACCTAAGACTTGATATTTTGGAAGAGTTAATGAAGCATGGATAATTTAACACACAAACACTCTCTACACTTTATTTACTTGTCAAAAAGAAGCTCTTGCAGGATGCTCTTATTTATCAATACAGCCAAACATTAGCTAAATGGATTCATAAATATTTATATTTGTTGCATTAATTGAGCTTATAACTTATTTGTATGACTCAAGCAGGAATCAGGTGCTGACTGAAAACATTCCCCTGATGTTGTACCTTTCAGAAGCAGCTCAGCTCAGTTTGCTTCCCCAAGGCCTGGGAAGATCCCTCAGGATTGGAGCAGCCTGCAAGGTGCAGAATCATCAGGAAAGCCTCATCACAGAGCCCTCCTGAGGAACCTCCTACACAAAGGAGGAGCCCCAGGACCCACAGAGACCCCTAAGGAGGCACTCTTCATTCCCAGCTCCTCCTAGTCAACATCAGTTCAAATTTCTACGTGCCTCCAGGAGGGACATTTATTAACGCCGCTTTGCAGACTGCTCAGTATTTCCCTCTTTCACCTTCCATCTATGAATAAACCCTTTACCCTCATAAGGACCAGCTGGAAAAAGTGGTAATTACCAGCTCATTGCTTTTAAAATTAGCTCCAGGAAGATGCAGCTGCATTTTCTGCCTCTCTACCTTGCTGAGCAGAAGATCATTCCAACACCAAGCAGTGTTAAAGCACCAGCTGCTGCTTGCTAAAGTCAATCCAGCCTGTCATAAATATCTCCCCAAGGCCTATTGCCTGATTTAAGCAAATAGCTTGTGTCAGCAAATTACACATTATTTATTTATCTTTTTATTTTTTTATTTGCTTAAGAGGAAGAGAATGTATTTTACCCACTGAGTACGTCAGTGAGCAAAGCTCCCCAATGAGATCTCTACGTTAAGACATCTCCAACCAATTCCATGATCTCTCTCTCCCCCAGGAATCAGAGAACTGCATCCAAACAGGATACTTTGGCTTAGTAATGCTGGTGCTGGAGATATTTAGTTTTAAATTTAAGTTTAGGGAGAAATGTCCCAGAAAGGTCAGGAATATCCAGGTTTACTCAAAGAGCTCCCAACATAAGTGAGAGAATCCACGGCAGAAGGAAGCAGTGTCACATATAATGAGAAGTCTGCAGATGTCAGGACCTGCCTAAAATGCTAAGTCATTAATAAAAATATAATTAATTGATAAAAGTATAACCATTCACATTAGATTCCTATATCATGGCAAGTACATTAACAGTGGTTTCTTAATAACAGTATAAAATTAATAAATAAGCATCCTAATGAGTCTTCAGATGTGTATGGCATTGAAAAGATCCTTGACCATATTTTACAATCTCAGATTTCCCACAAGACTCAAATTCTCAGTACACAGACTTTTGCTCAGATACCAGTGATGTGCAAAATCAACTTCTTCTGCCCATATTAATGGCCCACAATGTTACTGAGTTTCTTATTTTCAAAAATTAAAAGGTTTTTTTTGGTTAGTTGGGGTTTTTTTCTGCTGTATTAGGAAAGAAGATTTACCTCTCCTGTTTTGCTGGAAGACTTTTCCAGAAGTTTCCATGAGCAATACTAAGAAAGGTGAAACTTTCAGCATAGACTTTCCTTCCCACACTCACAATCATTCACTGGGGTGACAACAATTTTAAAAATTAAATTAAAATATTTAGAAAAAGAAATGAAATATTCCTTACCACTGAGCCCATATCAGCTAGAGTAAGAATTGTCATTCCTTACAACTCAATCACATGGGCTGTTACATAGAAATCTTCCTGCTGCTCTCTTGGGGTTTGCAGTTGGTGTTTTTTGTTTTGGTTTATTATTTGATCGGTTTTGAAGTTTTGGCTTGTTTTGGGTTTTTTTTTTTTTTTTGTTGGTTTTAGGTTTTTTATAAAAATACAAATCTATTAAGAATTAAAATATTTCTTAGAAAGGCTCAAACCACTCTTTATTTATCCAAAAGAATGAAGCCAGAGTGTATGTCTACAATGTTGAGGGCAAAGAGATGCTGATTTTCACTGCCTGTGCTCCAAGCAGGATGAATGGGGCAGCTGTGAGCCAGCAGCTACAGAGCTGCCATGGCACAGCCCTGTGCCAGCACACATGGCTGACAGAGCTGATATATTTGGGTGGCTGGGACAATCACCAACTATCTGCGCTGGAAATACCTAAAACTGGGGGAATGGCTGGGAAAAAGTGCCTTGGTTTTATTATTCTTTGCTGTCCTATTTGGCAGACTAATTTCAGAACTACAATGCACTTCTACATGAACTCCTCCTCTCATTAGTATGTGCTAAAGATCCTGTTACCCCTGCTTGAATTAAATAATTCTCCCTAACTTGATGTTCACGAAGCTTTTCGCACTCCAGCGTGTCCCAGCAGGTTGTGCTGCAGGCTGCACAGCTCTCCCAAGGCCAGAAAGGCAGAACTCCCAAGGGATGGGCTCCCTGATCCCTGCTTCTCAGGGTCAGGGTGTCGGGATGACCCCGGGAGTGTAAAAGTCCTTTTTTCCAGCCCACGCAGCCAGGAGGAGTCTGAATGCGTAGGGTCGGCTTCTCAAGGTTGTTTATTTTCCCTTATCTATACCATTCTTTCTCTGACCTGCTGAGCTCCATCGAGCAAGTCATCCATGACATTCTGTCTGCCCTCAGGGCAGTGTTTACATTTTATGCCAAAAACTACCTGTACTATGTTTATCTATCACTTATGTTAGACAGTGTGTCTCTACCTTAAACCAACAGAAAAGTGTCACCATCACAGCAAGACACAGAGGACAAGAAGACGGAAAAGAAGGCCAGGAAATGCCCAAATCCCTCCATCTTGTCCCCCTGAACCCCATTCCAAAAAGCCCCAAAATTCTACTTTTTCCATCCTGTGTTAATTCAACTAGCACACTACTCAAACCCTTCTGGCTTGTAATTCCTCATACAGAATTGACAGCTTTTTCCACAGGCTAAAATCGAAGCCAGAGGTGTTTTTGACTTCATGCCAAGGTCTCCGAGCCCCCTGCCAGGGTCTGGAGCCAGCCAGGGCAGGCAGAGGGATGTGCTGGGCTCCCACAGCTGCTGGGCTGCCAGAGGTGCCACAGCTCCAAGGCCAGACTGACCCTGGAATGGGAACCATCAACTCCCTCTTTCCTCAGCTGAGCAGCACCCAGTCAGACAGGGAGGAAGCAAAGCCAGAGATAACAAAAATATATTCCCTCTCATTCCAGGTGCAATTCCTCAAAGCAGCATTGCTTCTCATCTCGGAGCTAACACTGGGCATGAATTCCCAGCTGGACAGCCAGGTTAACTCACTGCCTCTCGTGAGCCTTACACGGCCCCATCTAATGCACAAAAATAACAGAAGTGCCCACCATGTGAAATGAAGATTCACAGGTCACAACCTGGCCTAATGATGTTTTCTCACATGATCATTTGCTTGTTTTCCACTTATCAAAACCACCATGCCTTAATCTCAGTTTATAATTGCAAATGCTACTGGGGAATGGCCCCTGCAGGTTCTCTATAGAGAGAATATTATTGTTAATAAATCATATTTTCAATAGGGGTAATACTGAAAACAAACCTTGAAAGGAGAGCTGTTGAACTCTTTCCACATCTTAATTTTCAGTCAAAAATTCAAATTACATGCATAGAAAGAAATTGTTTTTAGGCAGCTTGGAAGCCAAACACATTAACCTGAAGGTTATAAAGCCATTGGCAATGTGACTTCACTTTCAGTACCCTTGTTGCTTTGACAGTACATCTGCAGTAGCTGTTTTTGACACAATCACTGGTTCTTTTTAGCTGATCATTTATGGGCTTGTATCTGGAGAACAACACCCACATAAAAAAATCTAATGATACCACTGCTTTCACACATGGAAACTGCTTTACAGCAAATAACAATTTGCATAATGATTAAATACATTCCTAGTTCTTGGTTTATTTTACAAGTTTTCAGAAATGTATCCTGAGTCATGTGATTACCATAATGGGAATAATCTCATTATGAAATAAAGTGATAATTCTCCTAATATCAAAGTTATAAAATAGAAGTTATACATAAAATACTCATGTTCCACTTAGATATACAAATCCCAGTGGTCAAAACATACAAGGCAACAAACAGCAGTTGAATTAAATCAACTTATCTAACTTTGATATTTAGGGACACAGTTTTCTGTAGAGACAATTCAGTTAATTATAATGTCCCAAGTCTTTCAAATACTTATTTAAATTCATAACTAATGACTGAAGATAGACTGTATGAATTATACTGGATTATGAGCAATGCACTGTCCCTGGGAGCACACAGGCTTTGTACTTCATTTGTTGCTTCAAGGAAAATCTAGTTCCAAGTATTGTTGAAGAAACCTTTGCAAAAGGTGAAATCAAATGTGCTGCTGTTGAAAAGGACAACTTTGCAGCCCTGTAGTCAGTTTTAGCCAATATTTGAAATTTCTTAGAACTGCATCAGGAAGAAGCAGTCATGGGCAACCAGTCCATGACATAACCAGCTGCTGAGTGTGGGAGAGGGCTGTACACATTTTAGATCAGAAACCCTGTGAGCCATTACAAATGTGCAGTTTCCATTCCACTTTATAACATCATTTTCTTAATTGTCTCTGACATTTTATCCGTTCTAAGGAAAGAATAAAGAAGAACACTACATCAAAAATCATTTTGCAAAACTGAGGATGGGTTAATGGGAGCAAACCAGTGAAAAATGTGCAACAGTTGCTGCAAACAGAAATGCTGCTCCCCTTCTGGTAAAGGCTCCTCTCTTTGGTTGTCACCAACAACTTCAATACCCAGCAGGTTATTTTAAGTACTTTGTTCAGTTTATAAAAGCTATCATGTGATGAAAGTGTACATAATAGCTGGGGCTGGTTGATTGTCTGGGTCACAGATTGATTTGGATTGGAAGGGACCTTGAAGGTCATCCAGTTCCAGCCCATGATGATAACCCCTAGACCAGATTGCTCAGGGCCCCATCCAACCTGACTTTGAGCACTTCCAGGGATGGGGCACCCACAAATGAAGTCTCCTCATTCAGGAAAATCCTTCATTATGCTCTTGTATAACACTTGTGTTATCTCTGCCCATTTTCTGAAAAATCAGTGGAGATACAAAAATGTAACTTTTTTTAGTGACAGCTCCTCATTAATTTATTACTCTGATAAATAAGATCTTTATGAATATTAAGAAATTAATTTTCTGTGTCAGTTGTATAGTAACAATGACAAGTTACCTTTCCTCGGTGACTGCTACTTCCCATCTGGCTGAAGCAATAGTATTTTGTAGAGAAACAGCCTTTTTGGAATGGTATGTCAAAGGATTTAGCTCAAGTAATCAATAAAATAATAAAAAAAGAGTAAGCTAAAAAGGCCAAAAAACCAAAATATTCTGATTCAGGTTTCAGTAGCTAAACTGCAGTAATGGCTCCAGTGGGATTCCAGTGCCAAGGCTGTTGGTGTCCACGGCACGGATCTCCACTACCTTTGAGCTGACTTTATTTTAGCAGAAGAGAGCACCTGACTGCTCAATTTGTGCATAATTTGCTTTTAAGAAGTCCACAGAACACTGTCCAAAGGCAACTTCAGATCCATGCTGAGCATTTTAAGCCACAGAAGTCTTGCATTTGCAATGAAGAAGGAGCTCTAATTTACACACCTCTCTTTGCTAGGAGGACTCCTCGGCAGCAAAGGAACTCCAGCATTACAGGATAAAGATTTTATTCCATCTCAGTATCTCCCCTCAAGGAGGCAGGGAGACAGTGACCCCTCATACCCTAAGCACTAATTCCAGAACTGTTCACCCTAAAAGTACTGCTGCAAATCCTACATTATAATGTCAGCTGGAAGTCAATAACAAGCCCCATCCTATTGCTATACCTGGATTCTTTGTTTCAGAATCATGTCAAAGAAGGGAGAAGAAAGGTTCAAAGATAATTCACTGGTGTTACATGTTTTCAGAAACTTTATCATTTTATTTATGCCTGCACTGGCACTTGGTTCATCGTCTAAGATTTGTAATTGTGTACATAGGGCACTTCACACAGTAAACACTCCAGAAACAACATTCAATATCAATTACTAATACACATTCAGAGCTGCTTTAGAAAAGGATCAATTATAAATAGGAAATATATATTGTATTAGGCTTCTACAGCTGTTATCATGATGATAAAGCAATATTCAAGCTAAGTTCAGATAAAATTGAGAAAACTAAGTGACCTTTCATTTCTTCCAGTAGCATGCACTGGGATCAAGGACACGCATCTGAAAGAACTCCTGCAGGAATATATAACACACTCCTGAGGCTGCCAGAACATGAGCCTCTGCATCAGTGACGAAAGGTCAGCATGTAGCATAGCATGGAGTGAACAATGACATGAGAAACAAAGATGTAGCAAAACTTTATTTTCCAATCTTGGGAACCTTCTAACCAAGTGCCCGTGGCTCAAGAGAATACAGAGCTCCCAGAAATGAAAATTTTTGAACTGTTCATCTGTAAACAGAAGTCTGCTCCTGATCTCTAGACATTATTGTTGCTCACTCTTGAAGGGATTAAATCACAAAATGGGTCTAAAGAAAATCAAAACAGCATTTCAGCAAAGAACAGAACCTGAAAAAGCCAGCATTGACAGACATCTAAAGAGTACAGAAGGTCATAGAGAATTCTTTAAGAAAAAGAACATTTGCATTTTGATCAGCCGTAATTTTACACCTGAGGTCTAGTACAACTAGCTATTTAATTCTAACAACTGAGAAAATAGCTCAAACTTGCAGTGCAACTAATCTCCAAACCTCAGAGATATAAAATCAAAGGAAATGTGTACTTTAGAGAGCAGCTGCAACTACAGGATATGGAATTAAAGAAATGTGCTGAGGATCTCTGAAAACATTCACTACAAGATATAAAACACTAAATTACCTGGCAATTTAGAGAAACTGTGGCTGCCTCATCCCTAGAAGTGTTCAGTGCCAGGCTGGATGGGGCTTCGAACAACCTGTTCTGGTGGAAGGTGTCCCTGCCCATTCCAGGGGTTGGAATGTGACAATCTCTAAGGTCTCTTCCAAAACAAACCATTCTGTGATAATACAGTGTAATTAAAATATTGATTGAATTAATACATGTTCTAGTAAGGCAGAGAAGATATTTTTACATTAAAGCTCTAATGTTATCTGTAGGTTCTCTCAGACAGCTCAAATTGGAAATTACACTTCAAACCCACTAATGTTCCTTACCACAAGATTAAATTCATCTCCACAAACACTATGAAACTTCTGATTCATGTATGTTTGGGATTTCTGAGAAACTAAATAACAGCAGCTCTTGCTCCAATGGAGTTTGAATAGATAAATAAAGAACAATTATATACAGAATAATTTGATATGTGTTAAATTTGCAGCAAGCTAACCATGAAATGTTAATTATAATCATGTGTTAATAGGGAAACACAACCCAAACTTTTTCAATTGCTATGAAACAAACATCTGGGGACTTGCCTCATTCTAACTGAATTATAGAGAGTCAGGAATGTGACTGCTCAGCTACAGCAACATTCATTTAGATTATTACCTTGCATGGCATTGTCATTCCTGACACTGTATTTTGGCAGATTCCAAGAAGGCTGTCAAGCCCTTTGTCAGCTCAGTCAAACATAATATGAGCTGGAGGAATATTTCAACAGAGTTGAACTCATTTTCACCCAAGTATTTTGAGAAATGTTTGTGAAGGAAACTGCAACCTGAATTCAAGAGAAAAAAAAATCCAGATGAATGAAAAATATCCTGGAGAATTTTAATATTAGCTGGAGGACTGGAAAAATATAACACTCTATATAACTGCCCTATATAACGCTCTTCTAGATCTGCATTTGTCCAGTCCTCAGAAAATTATGGTTTAACCACGCTAAGACACTGAGGCTGCCACAGTGGATGTTTAGAGGAAACAGCATGCACTTGTTTTCATCTTAGAATCCTGCAATCAGTTAATAAAATGCAAATTATGATTTAGTGTATCACTTCTTAGCAGAGGATTGAGAACACCTGATGTCTGAAAAGCACTTATGTGACACAGGAAGGACCAGACCCTTCAGCAGTGTCAATCTGCACAAGCAGGTTTGCAGCTGTATCCTATGGAAGGAAAGCAGATCCACAGAAAATGCTCCTACACTGCAGATTCTGACACCTCCATCAACCAGGGCAGGGTGCCTGGGGACTGGATTTGCAGAACAGGGTAATTCACACTGAGGATCCAACATCTGCTCTGCTCATTAAGTTCACACAGCTCCAGCCTGATCCCCTGCACTGATCTCTTGGCTATTAGGGGCACATATCTCCAAACACATCTTGTTTTCTCCTTGCATCAATAAAGAATCCATTTGATGTGCTCTGCATTGCGAGGAGTGCAGTGACTGGAAACAAAAGCGAGGTTTGTTTCTGAGATAGACTGGGATGGAAACAAAAATGCTAATGAAGAAATGCCCTGTGCTCACTGCACACTACTTCAAGACCTTCCAGGACTAAAATAGATCCTGATTAAATAGATGATGGTTAAACCTAGATCACATCAGCTGAACTGCTGTGGGATGAACAATAACACTGACTGAAGAGAAAGTGAGGGGAAAGTCTGGCCCAGTGTGAGATGAATCCAGAAGGTGAAGTACAAGGCAGCAGCAAAAGGGCAAGCAGGAACCACAACAGCCATCTGCCAACAGACCATATTTTGCACTTTTTAATCATTCTTTTCCTTATAGCAGACCCTCTTCTGAGATTCCATCTATAGTTCACCTCTGAGACAGGCTGGAAGATCCTGAAATTTGCTGGAAGGCACCATTATACATGGGCAACTATCTTTTCAAAAATCAAGTGTCATTAATCATGACAAGAGCCATGAAGAGCTTGAAGAAAATGGCCACAATGAATCTCACATCTGCTCAGAAGGATGTATAAACACACACCCCATACCAATGTGCCTGCAGGAAACTGCACTGCTTCATTTGGCTGTGTTTTGGCTCAGCAGAATCCCCTCTTCTCTTTATCTATAAATGGGGTAAAAATGGAGCTTTGATTTTTGAAAAACTCACACTAAATCCATATACTTTATAGATAGAACTTAAAATAACCATATTCAATATTCTGTGCGACTCTTTGTCACTGTTAGGTGTGACCCTGTAGTGTACTTTCCTGGCTACCATATCTGTGCAATTACACCTTCAACTGCAGCCCTTTGCCTCCCTTAAAACTGCCTCCACTGACTGGTTTACAGCTTATTGGATCCAGTTCTGTATGCTTTATTTCAAATTCCTGCCTCAAAAAAAATCAACAACATTTCAAAATAAGGTGGGGAAGCAAAAATTCATTGATCAAAAATTTTGGTAATTCTGGATTTTAAGACTTTCGGTATCTTCTGAGTGCCCCTTTTACAACTGTTTCCTGAAGGTTTGCATTGACATTAAAGAGAAATGCACAATTATTGGTATCTTTTATTTCCTGATACAAGTTCAGTGATTCTGTGGTTTACAAACACTGCAAAGATTATTCTGTGACTGCTGACAACTCCAGCAACAAAAGGAGTGTTTACTGAAGACTGTTAGCAGTTGCTTTTGTTCTGAGCTTATTGCTTCAACTTTAGTATGCAACTACCTAAAAGATGCCTTATTACTTGTATTTCTGTACCTTGGCTCAGATTTTCTTCTTAATTTTGCATTCAATCAGGCTAAACCTCCTTTGCTCTCACTGATCTGTTAAATTTCTCCCAACTTCATACCAGCTTTCAGCCACCCATGTGACATTTATTTGTAAAAGACAGTTTACAGTTAATCCTGTTCTGTCTCCTTTTTTTAAAATTGCTCTTCAGGATATGCACCCAACTTCTGTATTTCCTCTTATTACAAGCTTAGCCTGGCTTTTTGGCTTTCTGCAATCCACATCTCCACTGTATTTTCACTGTCTTTCACTCTGGCAGTTCTTTATGTCAGAAGAACAACTCCTGTTCTGTCTTCTATTTCACTTCTGGCTGTCATTGAGATACCATGATTTTTCACCGTCTGTCCCAGTGCATTTGATGGATTGTCACTAGAGTTTCTCTCTCCTAAATGTCCTTGATATCTTTAATTACCTATTTCTCTCTGTTTACTTTGCACTCACTGGGACAGATTATATAAATCAGGAGTACGTGAACTGAAATTAACAGATTTGTACAGATGTAAAAGTGACAGAAATGAGAGCAGAATACTGACTAAAGAAATAACATCTAATTTCTTTCTATATATATATCTAATGGAAAATCATTGCTGAGAATTTACAACACTTCTTCCTATGCTTAAGCATAACAAATTCCTTTCTCTCATCTGCAGCAACAGCACTGGAAAACCAGTGATTCCTGACTGGCTTATGCTGCAGAGTAAAAGAAAGTTACATGTCTATTTCTTATCTGTCTTTATATAAAAAGAAAATTTGAAGGAATTTAATGAAACTTCATTATTTAGGTAGTGCTCACGCAAACTTGCCTTTCTTCACCATCCTGCCACTTCCAGCTTCTGATGGTATTGTGATGAACACTGCTTATTGCACCTATAGTACTCATGAACTAGACAATGGATTGCTTCCTACTTTTTATTTCAAAGCCAGGCAACATCAGTTTCTAGAGAAAGTCAAACTAGATTGTAGTTTATTTGTTCGAAGTTTTAATCATCCAGTGGTTCTGTGAAAATTGAGCCAAAGAATTTATCCCTAGAATGCTGGACATCTGCTACAATACATCCCCTGGACCTACCTCAACAACTTACTGGCAGTAAACTCAAAACATAATAATCTCAATTACAATTCCAGCATTTCCACACTGATTATATCTGAATTGACTTTCAGTTCATTCTAGCCAGGCAATAACATTGTATATTTTTCATTAAATGGATTAAAATTCCACTTCACTAAGAAGAAACCCTCCAAGTGTTTCTACCATTACATCCCATTTGTGACCTAAACACTCAGGTTCCTCTTCTTTGATGGTGAAGGTTGCAAAGGTGCCTTGCTCCATTGCTGCTTTGCAGAAAGCAGATCAGATTTGGGCACCCAGACACAGCCCTGCCCCAGGGCACATCCCCAGGCCTCTGGGCAGCCTGGGCTGGGCTCTGCTGGCCCCACGGGCAGGTGAAGTGCGAGCACTGAGGAATGCAACAAAGGAGAAAGGTCTCTGATCACTTACCCAAGTTTTTTGGCTACATGGTTTTATGGGCTGCTCACACACCTCTGATCTAGAGACTTGTGGCAAGCACATTTCTCTCCCTCTCAAGATTCTTCATAGAGGTGCACAGAGAGAAATGAAAGAGAAAACGATTTCTATTTCTGCTCCTTGTTTTTCACATGTGGAATGTGTTTGGAGAATTGTTTACCAGGAGTGAGTGCTTGATTGGATTCTGGTGAGGATTGTTTGAGCCTGATGGCCAATCCAACCCACCTGGGGCTGGACTGGAGCGAGAGGGTCACGAGTTGTGTTAGTTAGAGTCAGAGGAAGTAGTGTGTAGTTTTAGTATCCTCCTTTTATAGAGCATATTAATGTATTTTAGCAGAGTTATAATAAAGAAATAATTCAGCCTTCTGAATTGAGTCAGACATTGTCATTTCTTCCCATTGGGTTCGCCTGCATTTACAATAGAGACTTATTCTTCCACAAACAGCATGGTGACATTAAAAGGTAGCTTGGCCAGTTAAAATTGATCTTTTTCCTGGAAAGGCAGCAGCTGGCCTTTGTTTATTCCCTAACTCATCTACATGGGCTGTGCTCTGTCTGCTCCTCCTCTGCCTGATTTGCTTGACTGTTCTCCACATGTGGCTGACCAGACAGTTCTCTTTCCACACCAGCAGTTTTCTTGCACTTTCAGTCACTTTCTCAGTTCTCTCCTCAAGCAGTTAAAAATATCTCCTCCTTTCCCAGCCTTGCATTGAAGAACAGTCCTTCAGGAGCAGCTAATCCCCTCCAAAAGTGACCTAGTCAAGTTTTAGCAGCTAAGACTATCAAATCCAAATGCTGATAAATCATAACACCTCAAAATACCCTTCAAATCCCAGAGATGAGCCTTGGTTTTTTCTCAATATAGCTCTTAAAATGTCAAAACTTGCTTGGCTCTTTGGATTGCAATGCTCTGAGCCACCTCTGAGCACTGATCTACTACAGGTATCTCTGCAGCTCAGCAGATTGATAGCTAAAATATTTGCTTTATTTATATACATGATATATATTCTCCTGGCTGTCATAGAGTATGCTTAGCTTTTCTGGAATGCATAGCAAAATAAAAAATCCTGAGATGGAAGATGGATAGAGCAGGGCTGGATGTACAACCAACAGAAAAATCCTTCCAAAGCAAGAATCATGCTATACTTGCTGCCATATATATCAATATTACTTATTTTAGCTCATCACTCAAAATAAAGTAATTCCAGAGAAAATCAGGGGGATGTTCTGGGGACCTCTCATCTCCTGTGTCAAATTCATATAAACACACAAAATACCCATTTCTACTTAAAACCATTTTCTTCCATTTGAAGTGTGATGACCTACACTTTTGTATGCTAAAGAAGCTCTTAACATTGCTTGTTTACTGCAATATTCCCTTTAGCAACTGGAGCTGTGGAGTGGCATGATGATTGATTCTGCTCTTGAAAGTGATTTACAGATGAAAAAATATATTTTTTTTATGTTCAACTGCATTCTAAACTGAGTTGCTGTGATGTAAGGAAGTCTGATTAGGTAAGGTAGAGTAATGGGTGCGTACTTTTTGCAATAAGCAAGTTTTGTCTTAAAGAACAACCAAAAATTACATAGTACAATTCCTTTCACACTAAAACATCCAAGGGTTTTAATATGTGCATTTGCTGGCAGTGGCTACTCCCATAAAATGCCTCTGACTACTCAAGTTCCAAAAAGACTTCTCATTCCAGTGCATTTCCAAGCCCACAGAAAGCCCCAGTCCAGCCCCTCCATCCCAACAGACACTCCACTGGGATGGGCTGATTGTTCCCCGGCTGCTGCAGGAAAATGCTGCAGAGGGGCTGATGGATCTGTACAGGGTGGGAATGGAGACAGACTCTGCAGCCATCCATAAACTCCTCTCATTTCAACTGCTTGCTGTCTGCTACTGAGAGGAACAGTGAGGCAAGGGAAAGAAAAAGGCTATTTATTTTTATTTTTTAAAAAAATATCGATTTGCTTTTATCATCTGGTATGGCAACGTGAATGACTGGATCCTAACACAATCCTGAGTATCACATCTGATAACAACTAAGACATATATTTCCCAACAAAAATAATGTGACAGCACCATATTCCCTTTCCTCTGGAGCATCCACTCTTGATCAACAAACATCAGGGATAATTTCTGTTGATGACTAGCCTATCATAGGCAAGAAAAGGAATTTGTTTAAAATAAATAAACCGGGACAGAACAGTGAATATATTGCACTGCAGTGCTCAAGAAGCAGCTAAATATTCCTGCAGAACAGATTTGCTGAAATTCTGACATCCAGATGAGGAGAGATGACTAAACCTTGAAAACAGTTGAATTGAGGCTGTTTTTATGCACTGACTCTGAGGCGTCTGAGTTCACCATGAAGTCATGCAAAAGTATTTTTCAGGAACAAATTTTTTCCTTTAGAAAAAAGCAAAAAAGATAGAAAAAATAGGCAAGTAGATTATATTTCCCAGGTATGTACCTTTGGTATGTTTGTTCTGGCTTTGTTGTTTGAAACATTAGATTTGTTGTTTGAGTAAAAACTAGACATGTAAAATGGAGCAGATAAAAATCTGGATCTGTGGGGGTAGTAAAAAGATAACAAAAGGGCATCTTTTGATAAAATGAGAACGTACATATAATATGTAACGGTCTAGAAAAATGTCTTTTTTGTGGAAAAGATTTGAGAGAAACTAACAGTTCTGCCCCACTCTGGGCACCGAGCTCTGCCCTCACCCTGTATCCACTGCAGGCAGCTTGGAATGTGACACAGGCAGAGTATTTGGGAGCAGGCAGCACCATCAGCATTGATGTGGAGCTCTCTGGAGCTGTTCTTACTAGAATAACCTATTTCAGAAGTTTTGTGATGTTCTTACAGAACATCAACTTTCCCTATAGACAATCACTTTGTAGAAGAAAGAAAAGACCCAGCGGGCACAGAAGTCTCAGTTTGCTGTGGAAGCACTGCCACATAAGCACAAGAACACTTCCAGTTCTCCCAGGACAAGATCCAGATATGTCCTGAAGTGAAGCCCATTAATCTAGAAGTGAAAAGTTAATTCTGCTTCAAAATCTAGGCTATCTAAGCAAATTCTTATGTAAACTGTTGCCACAACACACACAACACAGGAGGAGAGAGACATCATGAATTAAAGTGTGGAGAAAACAGTCTCCATCCCAAATTTATTTCTCAGGATCTCCCAATTTATTTCTCATCCATTTAATTCTCAGGATTTACTCTTAATCAGTAACATTAAGTTATAGACTCCCAATGAAACAAACCCAGAAAAAGGTTCTGCAGTCACACTTGTGCTGTCTAGTTAACACTGCAGGGTAGTAACAACATCACCAAAAGTAGCATTTGATCCATTTTTCTTAGATAATAGTTGTTTTTAGATCAAATACAAATTGCAGAGGTTTAGCCTTTCCATTATGCAATTTAATTGTCATCCTCTTCCTTCTCTACATAGAAAAAAGATAAATGCCTTTTTGGCTTCCAGATTCGTACCCTTGTGATAGACAAAGCGTGGATGAACATATTAAACACTAGAGCTGTTGTGTCCTGGTGAGAATGAGGGGATCATTTTCTTTGCATCTTCTGACCTGCTATAGAAATCTATAGCACATTAATCATTCCTAAACTCAGTCTCAGTGTGAGGTGGGAGCAGGGTAATTTACTGTGTCTGCATCAGATTTTTCTTTCATCAGACTTTTATACAGCTCAGTGGAAGAAACTAATACTTATAAGCTTAAAAGGAATGTATTTCTGGTGAGGAAATGTTACTCAAATGTAGAAATGAATAATTAAGTCTCTCTTAAGTAAGCATCCACTGTATAATAATTCCTGATCTCATTCATGCCATAAATTGAACTAATTAAATTAGAGATGTTTCTTCCCCAGTATACAACAGATATGTAAGCACTGAGACTGGAGAATGATGCTCATAATATCAATACCTCCATAGATTAGCCAAAACTGACAGCCTAATTCCGGGATAACATCAGAGGTGAAATGGATCAACCATATGCTGTAACTTTTGGAATAAATCCTCCATCTTCTTCATTCATAAGGCTTTGTGCTACAGCTAAAAGCTGTAGGCTAGAGCCTTGCTGCTGTGATCTGTTTACTCCCTTCAGACCTGGGGCTCCTATCTAATGTACAAAGAATGGGGCTGAAGACACTGCAAGACAACACTGCGTTGGGAAGGATGGCAATATTTGCTTCCTCATTCAGGGAACACATTTTCACACCTGTCTGAACCTGACATAGGCTGGGAAAGACCAGCCCCAACCTCTCTATCATTATTTTTCTCTGTACCAGTTCCCCACTTTCTCAACACAGGCACTCACACAACTGAGTACTCCTGGATAAGGAACTACACTGATTAAAATTTTGGGTGGGATAACTCTGCTCCCTGCCTGCTATTCCTGTCCATCAACTGGATCTCCTTTGAGGCTGATGAGAATCACTCAAGCCCAGGTGGCACTGAGCAGTACTCAGCTACTCTCAGTATTTTTCAAGGCACAGAGGCATTTCTGTAATTTGTTACAAGGATACACCAAGGGGTGATCCCAGAGCCCTCTGCAAAACCTCTGAGCAAGAAGGACAAAGAGAAGAACCCAGCTCCCACTCCATCTAAGAGGACCAAAATCACAACAGTGTTCTATTTGCTCAAAACTGTGTTTTGGCATACAATGAATAAAAATTTACTATTGCATAGAAAATAGCACCCAGCACAATAGTTCTATAGACTCAAAGGAACAAACTCATCACAACAGTCTGGCTGTTCTGATTTCAAATTATACAAAGCATCTGTAAACTACAGTCCCTGGCCAGAAGACACTGAGGAAGGTGCATTTATTTCTCTATAATTCTCCTTAACACATATTGAATTCACACTGACTAGAATTTACATATGTAATATTACTCTTCTCTGCACGTTGGATTCTACTCATGCCTCAGTGCTGCAGGGAACACCCTGGAGTGACCATGCAGACTCTGGAAAATGTTTCTGAACAGGGAACTTTGATCCTCCTGTTCTCACTCTGTCTATTGAGCAGTAGCTATCAGCACCTATTGGAATATCCTTATATTCATGGCAGAAAGGGACACAGTATCATTGTTTTACCTTTAAAGCTATGTGATGTATAGAAATTGACAGACGTGGCATTCCTTGAATCCCTGCCACTTTTCATATTCACAGCTTTTTATTCTTAGTGTTTATAATGGTTTGCTCTGTGCTTGCTGAGAGAGAGCATGTAATGATGCTGTAAAGGGCCAAGTCCTCATTAGACTCCTAAAATTATTGAAGATTCCAACCAGGAACACTGGAAAGGGACATCACGAGTGCCTATTCTTACCTCCTCTTCCCTGAAACCATAAGGACAATTTTTATGCCAAGATTCAAAGTTAGCAATGTTCCTGTCCAAAAAAAGCCAAAACAAAAATGTTTGAAGCATTTCCAAAGGATTTCTTCATATTTCACCTTCTCCTACAAATCAAACCCAGATATCTGGGGGTAGGAGGAAGGCTGGGCAGAGACCAAGCATGAAAGCAGTGCAGTTTGATTTAACTGTCAGAAAGCTCTGAAGGTAGAGGAGTGGGCTGAACTGGAAAGATTACAGCTTCAGCTCTGGAACCCTCCTTGATATACACAATACATTTATTTCTTCTAATTCAGCCTTTCCATAAACAGGCATGACAACTATTTCTGTACTTGTATTAATGTTGTCATTGATACATTTTCAACCCAGGAGGTACCAGTGAGTATCAGAATTAAGACATCAATATTCCATAACTGACACTGGCACAAATTCAGAAAAGGAACAACACTGAACTTCTAAAACACTATGGAAATAACCAGGCTTTCTAACTGTGTCCATGTTCACTGCACACACCTTGGAGTGTAACAGACTCACATGACTTAATCATCAGCTCTAAACACTTCTTTCTACTGCTGCTTCCCTACTTTAGCAATTTTCTATTATTTAAAACACAGAATGCAAGTGAAATAAATGCATGCATGAGAAAAAAAAAAAAAAAAAAAAAAGCAAAAAGCAAACCACAGTGCCTCTTCCAGCCATCAATACACACTGGCAAACACACAACTGCAATAATGGGCCCATTGTATATTCCTAATGTTTCTCATTAATCAAATCTTGTTTGTATTAGAAGAAGGAAATAACTGTATCCAAATTAACTTGCCAATATGATAGCCATTAATAACACCAGAGTGAAGACTCATGGAATGCAATTATGGTACCAAAGTAATAGTGGTACAAACATAAAACATGATATAGTTGATACAAAGAGTGGGACAATATGCATTGTCAGCTGCATATATAAAGGTGCTTTTGCAGGTTCTTACTCCTCTAATTCCTTGGAACTGAAGCCATTCTCAGTCCACTCAACAGCTCAGACAGCTGTCAGACACCATCTGCAGAAAGTGGCTGTTTCCCGGAGGTTGTTCTGCAGGATGCTGAGAAAACAGCAAATGTGTGGGTAACAAAGGTTCTCGAGCTGTGGGAGAACTTCACTGCCATAAACTAACAAAGAGGAAGAAAAACTTTCAGGTAGGGCCATTATTTCTGGGGAAACACTAGAAGGGACTTGAAAACCTTAGTTTCACTTGGGCACTTTGTTGCAGCTCTTCAGTTCACCTATCACAGCTCACCATCCTGTGATCTGAGCTTCAGGGACCCCATGCAGCCACTGCTGGGGCTGCAGATCTCCCATTCTACAACACTTCAACATGGAACAGAATCAGGGAATCCAAGCCCTCTACAATCATAAAGTCCAACTGCTAACCCAGCACTGACAAGGCTACCACTAAGTCATGTCCCCAGGTGTCACATCTACACATCTTTTAAATCCCTCCAAGGACAATGACTCCACCACTGTCCTGGGAAACTTGTTCCAAAAAAATGCTTGACAGTCCTTTCAGTGAAGACTTTTCCCTGATGCCCAATCTAAACTTCTCTAATTTTTCAAAGCTACACTAAATTTTTAGTATATCTTCCTAAGGGTATGGTATTTAAACATTCTTTCTGTGTTGGGGTTTGTTCACAAGCCACCAAGCTCTGAATACACGGACTGATTTTAAATCAGTGTGGTGAAAGAGCAGGGGGCTTCACATGTAACTATATCGCAACAGGAGAAATGGATGAGAAGAGAGCATTTCCAACTGTCTCTGCTAGAATATTAAGTCTGTGGTAAGAACACATATATTATTCATGTGCCTGATGCTCTATGAAAGCTGGAAAAGCTTTCACATGGCACAAATCTGTAGGAAAGCAAGCCTCGTTAATTTGCTGCTCGGTGAATATTTACTTATTCTAACCTAGCTATCAGTGCAGACACTGTAGACTTATCTATTTTTTCCAATTCCAAACCTCTGAGTCTAAGGTTTTGGCATCTGGCCCACAGCTGACAAGGGATGCAAGCAAGATGAACAAGCCTGATAGAATTGTAGGACTTTTTCCCACTCTGCGACCAATTAGTTCACTTGACACAGTTAGGAAAAAAAAAAAAGAAAGAAAAAAAAAAAAAAAAGTCAAAAAAGTAGCAAGCTTCTATGAAGCCCAAATATCTTAAAAGTACTTAAAATTTTACCAAGTATTTTAGGATTTTATTCTAGCTACTCGCATGTCCCTCATTGGAGTTACTGCAGCATTTTTGTTACAGTTCAGGAAGAAGATAATTTACTCCGTAGATATTCTCTGAAGAAAACATGATTACCTCAGCTGGGGAAAAGCCAAGCTAAGTGTCCTGTGTTACCCTGACACATGATAATCAGTGTCTCACACCCCTGTGAAGGAGTATTCCACAGGTCAATACTCAAAACACTCAGCCAGGGAAGAGCCTTGACCAAGTGATGCTAAGATTTCGCTGAAGGCAAAGGTTATCACTTGACAGGCCTGTTATTGTGTGTCTATTTCTCATTCATGCTGCCACAGTGGTAAGTGAGGAATGGCTGTGATGACACAGAAATACTGCATCAGTCCTAGACACTGCCACTGAGCTGCTGCAGGTAGTGACAGCAGCACAGATCAGCGGTGTCAAAACTGCTCTGAAAAATTATTTCATTATAGGAATGGAAGATGTGATTTAAAAATTGTCTTACTTGGGTATATGAACTGAATTCTTTCTATCAATCAATCAAGAAGCTGTGTTGTTTAGAAATTCTTGAAGACAGAAGAAAGTATAAACATAACATTTTGGGATTTTTAGGGTTTTTTTTAAAGCATAGGAAATTAAAAAAGGAGACAACATTTCAAAGCAGCTATTAAGAGATGGATTTTCCCACCTTTCCACATCCCAGAATTATTCAAAAACCAAAACACAATTAACCCTGAGTAAAATTCCAGTTAAAAAAAATCAAACCAAAACAAACCCCCAGATTACATCCTTACATTTATGCCAGTAACTAAGACTGCAGGAGCTGGTGGGTTGGCTGCAGCAACGATAAGGGCTCAGTACATAAGAGCAGCTGTATTTCCACGGGGGTTTAAAGGAGCTCTCTGACCAGTTGCAGATCCCTGCTTTGCCTTGGAATTGTTTATTTTCATGTTGAAAATTTTCCAGTTTGCATAAGCTACTTAAATATTGATTAATCCAAAAGGCCAGGCAGATACTTTTTTGTCAGGTAGACAGATAAGTTGGCAGATAGCCCAAATGGACTAACATGGGCATTCATTAATATTTACACATTTTTGTTGGAAGTTTAAGAGTGTTAACCAAGAAGTCAGAGAGCACACAGCATAAAATACATCACAAGACATTTCCTCACCATCTGGGATGTGAAGGTTCATCATAACTAAATGAAAGATTTTAGCAGGGCACAGCAAATCTTTGCCTAAGTGCATTCTCTGCTTTCAAACATCAGCTCAGGAAATATTTGATTTCTCATTAAATAGTCTAGTCTTTACTGGAAGAAATGAAAACATTGCTGCATAAAATATTTGCCCAAAACACAGTGCAGAAACACACAGTTCTATGATTAGCAGGGCAGAGGAATGTTACAGTTTGCTGTCCACCTGTGCAGCTCATAGAGAATGGGGGTAAAAACGTGATGGAACAGAAAAACAGTACTTAACACACAGTATGAGATAATAATCACACACTCTATATTTCAGTATAGGCCATTTCTGTCTTAAAAATTGATTTATTTCCTCCACCATACCTTGCAATACAGACACCCATGGATGACATCTAATCAAAATTAATAGGGTCATCCAGAGTTTTAAGTAATACAGGAAGAGGAAGAGGAAGAACTGCTTCTAGTTATTGTTATCCTGGTTAATACAATTTAATATATTAATGTACTAAATGCATTAATGATACATGTAATACATAACTAAGGTATTAAGGGATGTGCTAAAATTAATATTTTATTGTATTAGACCTCCTGCATTTATAAAACTCTTCATCTCTCAGTCTGTGAACAGAGCCCACACTGACAACTCACAAGTACAGTGAATATAGAAATAGCTCTGAGACTCTTTCACAGCTTTTAAGTTAGTAGTTGAAATGTTAAATCAAAAAGTCAAAAAATGTTGAAAACCCCAAAAAATCTTTTTCTTCGGTAATGATGATATTCCTCCCAAGAGACTGTAATATAGGACTGGTTAAAGAAATTAAAAGGTTCAGTGATGAAGTGAGTTTTATTTGTCTTGGCCACTACATGCTTGCCTTCAATTTATGAGTAGCTCTTGGTTTGTTTGCTCTCAGGAGAGCCCATCTATCTCGCTCAGCTCCTGCTGTTCTGGGATGAAAATGGGAGACTAGAGCAGAAAAATGTCCTCCTCACATCTTTAGACAAATAAATTAACTAAAACCACTTCAAAATCTAAGTTTGGATATTAGAATTTAAGCACTTAGCTACTCATGTGACATGACACGTTTGAAGTTGCACATCTTATTTTATTGTGGGGGATCTTCTGATCAAAAAACCTCAGTGCACAGTCTTGAGACCTAGATGTAACATTAAACAGTTAACGTCAATGTCTGAAATATCCCAAATGAAGGTTCCTGTAAATTTTACTCTGCTGTGCCCTCACACAGAACAAACAAAGCCTGCTCAGAGCCAGTGGGAGTCTCCCTGTGCTAGAGCATCCCCCTGTCCTTGTCTGGGTCAGGAGCACAGAGCCCTGTCCTGGTGGGCTGAAACATCTTCAGGATTATTTTTGCTTCAGGATGTGTAGATCTGCCTATTACACTCCTAAATCTTAATCTTTTCCCAAAGGCCCGAGCACGGGGACAGGGACACACCAGGACGTGCCACATCAGTGTCACACAGACACAGATTGTGATTTCCACCCCACATCCCGCCCCGGGCCTGCGGGCAGGAGCTCTCCTGGGCACATTCACTGCCTTTCCTTGGTCCTCTTTCTAAAAAATATGCTCATCTTCTCCTGCAGAGGCTGGGATTTATGGCCTCTCCTGCCCACTATTTTTCCTTCGATCAATTCTGAATTACACAGCAAGAGAGCTCCAAGAGAAGAACAACTCCCAGCAACAATCAGACAGTAAATACAGGGATGGCTCTGAGCCCCTTTGTTAGGTCAGCACAGGAGGGAACGTTTCACCCTCTTCCTAAATGTCTCTAGAATTCAAACATGAATATAGAACACCTTATCCAACTCTGTTGCTACATCTCCTTTTCAAGAGTTTGAAAATTAAATGTAAATATAAATTATCTAAAATAATGACCTTTAATCTTGTGATATGGGATTAAAGGATTTAACAGAATTTTCCCCATCAGGAATTACACATGGGGACCTCTGGCCCTCTCTGCTGCTGATTACAATGGATTTGCCTCATGTCTTTCCAAATTCCAGCCTTTTAGCTGCCTCTTGGGAGCTGCAGACTGAGGATATCCCACAGTGCATTTGTTTCCCATGTTGGATCTCCTCTTGGACCAAATTTGAGGATCAGCTTCAACACAGCACTGTTCCAAGGGCACAGCTTCTAACATTTCTATGTTAAAGGATCTGGCACATTAAACGGAATTCCCCAAGACAAAACCCTAATGGATTTTATTTAAATTATTTTTAAAAAATCCAACAGGAAAAAATGGAAAATGAAAAGCCTTGAACTGAACTCTGAAAGGCCCCTCTATAAAGTGATTGCTACATTCCCCGGGGGTAGAAGTGTCCTGCACAAGAAACAATTATTAGAGAAAGTAACCTGCCTCACCAGAGCCTCCCATAGACTTTCACCCTGTATTTTAAATTCTCTAAGGCTTTTACTTTGAAAATTATTGTACAGCCCAAAGAACAACCCTTCTGGCTTGAAGTCCACTCTTACTGATACACCCCTTTTCTCCCAGAAAATAAAATTCAATCCTGTATATGACTTTGTTTAAATGAACAGAGATTTCACACAGATGATTTATCATCCTTCAGCAGAAGGCAGCACCAATCTTATCAGCATACTTTGGGTGTCAAGAGTTCAATTAGAACAGTTTGTAGCTGGCTGTCTTATTGAAGCCAGGGGACCCGAGGTCAGCATTGATTGTATATTTTATTGATGGGGATCTTTCCTTGACGGTTGTTTAGAGAAACACGAAAATACAAAACACAGCTTTGAGAATAACCTCTAAAAGTGCTGCAAAATGAGCAATTACTTACCATGCCTCATCCCCTTGCAGGATGCTTTTGGGGCTTGGAATCTCTCCCAAAAAGATGATCAAATTCTACATTAATGCCAGCTCAGGTTTAGGGATTGTACATCCTTTGCTATGTTAAAGCTTCCAAAATATTAAAAATTTCAAATGTTTGTTCACAGATTCCAGTACTGGAAGAACTGCTTTAAAATTGTGCTGCTTCAATACTAACAGCACAGCAAAATTAATTATAGTTTTCTTGACTCTGTCTGATGTGTTTGTTACACATAAGGAATAAAAATATGTTCAGAGCTCTTGTGAGTTTCAAGATCAGTGATCTATTCAGAAGCTTCAGAGTGACAATGCAACACATTACAAATACCCTGTGCTTCTAAAGCAATTCTAGATCTAAGAAAAACCTCAAAATCTCATTCACACACAAAGGAAAAAAAAAAAAAGGTCCTATCAAAATGAAAAGTTCATTTTATGGTCTAAGAAGTTATTTTATAAAAAGAAATATTTTTACTCAGGCATCTCTTTAAAAACATGGAATTACTCATTCAGTGGAAGGTGTCCCAGCCCATGGCAGCGGCTTGGAACTAGATGAGTTTTAAGGGCCCTTTCAACCCAAAACATTCCATGATTCTATGATTTGGAGCAAAGCCATACCTTTATTAGACATTCATTTTTAAAATTTATGTTTATCTTTGATTTACAGGAAGTCAAGATTTCAGTGCAGATAACTATGCAAGAAACCTTTCAATGTATTATGACTCTGTAATTTATGGAAAATAAAATAGCCTCAAAGTATTTTTTCTTGAAATACAAAACAGTTTTCAGAAACAAGGTACTGTTCTCAGTGTTTTCTGATCACTCTTTCTTCCCAAAACATTTTCTCTCAATGAAGTCAGGTACTCTTAATGATAAAAATGAAAAATCAGATTCCTGCCTGAAACATCACTTGGAGAGAACAATTCTTTTCATATTAAATATACTGCAGTAAATATATAACAGGCTATCAATGCTCCCAAGATATATGCAAGCATTCCAAAAAGTCTTCATTTAGCCGATTAAAAAAAAATAGTAAATGTATTAATAAATAGTAAAAATGTATAATAAATAGTAAAAATTGCACTGCAAGCAGAGAAGTAGGGAGATATTGAACAACCACATGGGTATATGGTTATATGGATATATAACTGCATGAGGGATACAACAAGGTTTTTAGGGAATTAGATACATCCTGTTCCAAAGAACACATTCCCAGCTAAAGATTACACACGGGAGAAAGCACAATCATAGCCCTTAACCCCAGTGTTTGACTTCTTCTGGTGGATTTTTTTTTTTTATAGATGCTTGCAAACTGAAATGTCTTTAGCTTAAATTATTTGGGCGGATAAATAATTGTTGCTCCTACAAAGTGAGAATGCATCAACATAGAATATAGATGTATTTTGAAGGACAACAGAGCAAATAATGTTTAAATCTTTCTCAAAAGCAAATAACTCTGACTTGGCCAGTTGATAAGACCAGTGATTTCAATATAATCGAATTGAAATAAAGCAGTTAAGCATTTAAGACTTCAGTAACCTTCCTAAAAACTAATCTTTCTTTTAAACTAGCCTCCCTGCCATTCCTTAGCTTTCATAGCTTTAAAGAACCAAAAGTGCCTATAAAACACCTGTGTGGTGGAATTTTTTTTTAAGAAATCATATTTGGGAAATGCTCAAAATAAATTTAACAAAATCACCAAAACCCCCTCACCCCAAACCAGATGTTTCTCTGGGGAGCTGGGCACCCCACATGATTACTGCTTGCATGCATATGTGTGACTGTGAGAGAGTGAGTGATTGCCTCTCTCCTGGTGAAGATCAATAGTTGCTTTAAAAGGAGACAGATTCATGGAAGCTATTGGATCCAAACAGTTTATTGCTTTGTGCTCATCCTTTTGTTTAATGGCAGCTCTCAGAGTCACCTCAGCAATGATTCTTTAAGTTGACTTTCAAGTAACTTCCTCGCACATCACATGGCCTTTTAAAGGTTGTGTTCAAAAGCAGCATCTCCCTCTCCCAAAGGGTTGAAAATAGAGGTGATGTCACATCCTTCAGCATCAGATGGTGGCACTTAGTAGGAGTTATATACTAAGAAAACATTGCAATTTACTTTCAGCCTCTGGAGCAATCCTTGATCTCTGGAATTAACTACTTGTTGGAAATATCTTAAATTTGTGCTGCTAATTTTGATGCCAAAAGAGTTGGTAACCTATTGCACTTCAGATAAACATCCAAACACCTTTGGGCTCATCTCAAGGTACCTGACCTACCCAAATCTCTGAGTTTACTACAATGCTCTGGAATTTGCTTCTATTATTATTAGATCACAGTCCAGTGAGTCAGCAGGTTTCATTGCTCTATAGTTTCTGTATTATTGAAATTCAGACTTTTTTTTTTTTTAATTATTGTGTCATAGCTGTATTTTTCAGCTTCTGGCCAATCCAGTTATTCTCTCTACAGCATTGTAAGTTTCTGCCTACCCTCACCTCCCTCCATTTTGTAGGGAAATAAATAATTTTTGAACAGAACATTAAATTATAAGAAACCTCAAGGAAGAAAACCCAACCTTTCATCCAAAAACCTGAAAAAAAAAAAATCTGGTAACTCACTGAAAGCCAGCTTGCTTTTTCTCCTGAAGATGTGACTTTGTGAGGGTGACAGGCTGTACCCATGACAGCAGACTGGCCTGAGCTCCGATCTCAGCGAGCTGGGTGCCACATCAGGGTGCAGAGTGCAGCCTCCTGTGCCTTTATTGGAACACTCACACAAGGGGAGCTGTCAGCTCGGATTTGGGGGTCCCTTGCAGCAACACCAGTGTGGGATTCACCCCATGATGCCAGAGCACTCCCCAGGCTTAGGCACTGTGCTCTTCTCCACTGAGTTATCTGTCGTGTGCATCAGTGGCCAAAACCCAAAAAGCCTTGAAGTGGCTTCTTCACAAGCTTTACTCACATTTATAACCATGTCTTAGAAATGTAGAATATACAATCACAATTAAAACAAAGCTAGGATTAAATTCAGCATCAGAGTCTTGTCAAGGATTTTTAGCTGGGAGGATTCAGCTATCATGACTTGAAGCCATGGTGGCTGCATGATAGCCTGGACTTTCTTGGGAGGACAGAAATGAGGAGATCTAAAACACACAGTACCTTACTTTATCTGTTAGTTGTGGAAATAGTATAGAGAAAAGCAGAGAATATCTTGCAACTTAAAAAAACATCAAAATTTAAAAAGCAGAAGTAATTCCCAGCCAGCCTTTCTCTCTCCTTATCTTCCCAGGTGCCAGGCTTACCTTGTTGGTGCCACATTACATTCTCTGCCACATTACACTCATCTGCATCCATGACAGAGCTTTCAGACAGCTCTGAAACTGTCACTTTTTCTACCCAGTTACTTATTTCACACGCCACTAAGAGCAAACCCAAGGTAGGGCCACACCACTAGGTCAGAAAAGCAAAATGCTCATTTATCCGATCAGTGTTTTGTGAGACAAAACACCACTGTGGAGGCTGCAGCAGCAGACAAGCTTTGTGCCTTGCTCCAAGGAGGGAAGACACATCAAACTGGGTACCAGATATTCAAACACTACTCTCCCCATGGTCTGTGCACAACACAGAGCACACACACCATGGAGCTGTTGAGAAGCTGCTGTCAAAGCCCCAACTTTCAGCAAAATTCCCCTCTCATCCTGCATATCCCATATCCTTTCCCAACCTATCCTCTTTTCATGGAAGTATTCCAGTCCTGCTTCCTTCCACATTCAACCTCCCATCATCTATTTATTTCTCCTCATCTCTGCTGAGGACTGTGGATCTCAATGTTGCCTGGAACAAGTTTAGCTCTGTAGGCTCCAGATAAAACATGGTGTCTATTTGCACTTCTTTAGAAGATTTACAATCTCATTCTACACTAAATCCCAAGTAAAGCCACCAAATTTAATGGTATGTGTTATTCCAGGGGTAAAACAGAGCTCAGATTGCTGGCTTTGCCCTGCTTATGTCATCAGGATAGCAGCTATTCCCTTATGCCAACTAAATAGCACAGATTAGGCTTAATTCCTTGCTCAAACTATGTTTACTTGGTCACTCTAATTCAACATGAATCTCTGTTGCCACAGAAATAGAAAACAGGGATTTTATGTCTGCATTGGCAGAAAACTCATCTCTTTTTTCAGTCAGCCTGGTTCCTAGACAGAGGCTACAGAAACATATGGGTTTATATTTATATTAGGCTTCACAGGAAGCATAATACAGGAAATAAAGGACATGACGTTTCCAGAGGTTAGATTTAAAGATAAAGACTTGATTTCAACGTTATTTGCATCCTTTTATTAATATTCCACTTGGCAAGAAAGCCATGCCAATTTTCAGGTTTTTTCTTTTGTTATCTTTTTTTTTCCTTTTGAAATCCTATGAGAAATCTAAAACCAAAATTAGCATGATAATTTTTTTCACTTTTTTTTTTCTTTTTTTTTTTTTATACTTTATCAATAAGCAGCCAATCCTCAGAGAAACAAGTGCTTTGGCTTCTTCAAAGTGAATCAGACTGGCTTGGTAGTCCACCACTGTATTACTCTAAGTGGCACACTGGCATCACTGTCAGGGGCCCTTCCTGTGTCTGGAACAAATACCTCTCCCATCAGATAAAAGCAGTTCACTTCAACACAGGGGAAATATGCAATGTTTATTAAAATAGTGTCAAGTATTCAGGACCAACCACCAGTGAACAGCTTTATCATCTGAGTGACAAATATTGCTAACAGCTGCAAGGGAAAACCAGTCAGATATTCTCCAAGGAATGCACCTTCTATCAATCTGTCCACTCTTGTTATAAAAACTGTTTCAGATATTTATATACAGGACATGACTTTTTCTTCCAAATAAAAAGGCAAAAAAAAAAAATGGGTAGGAAAATATTGGGAAGGAAGACAATGGGTTCTGGAATCTATCTATCTGCTTTCTTGATATTTATTCAATAAAATATTTCAGAACAAACATGGTAAATATGTAGTTTGTACAATCCCTTTTCTTCTGCTTTATGGCCTCAGAATGCTTTGTTTTCAGTTCTGCCCCCTCAGTTTCTTACCCCTAAGCATTGCATCAGAAATCTGTTTTATATGGGCCTGATTTTTAAAATGAATGTTAGGTGCTAAGAGATACATACATTGAATTATTACAATCAAAAAAAATAACAACACCGACAAACTTGTATCAATTCCTTAAATAGAAATAATGAACTGGAGTTAATAAATGGGTAGTGAACTGGAAGCAGATGGAGTAAGCTTCTGGGACTGTTTGGAAATATAGGTTGAGTTTTGAAGTCCTGATAGGTGTTTGTCTATGTATGTTGGCACCTAAATTGCAGATCCAGACCTTTTCTAAAAATAAGTAGTGGCTGTTGTCTAACCAATTTGCAAACTGGGACACATCTAGCATCATTTGTCTTAAAAAAAAAAAAAAAAAAAAAAATCTGATTTCCAGCTACCTTTTCCTCACCAACAACTGCTGGGCAAAGCAAATGCCAACAGGACAGCAGGTCAAGGCCCCAGGAACACTGAGCTGACTGGGCAGCAGCAGGACAGTGAGTCCCAGCCCCAGACAGGAGCTGCAGGGCAAGTGAGGCTGTTATAGCTGCACAGACAAGGAAACCAAGGTACAAAGCTGGGAACACTTTTGACAAGGTCACCCAGCAGGCCCAACACCACAGCTGAGGAAACAACCCACACATCCCAGTCCTGTCCTCCCATTAGGCTGTTTACCCAGAATATGCATCTCCCACTGAGGCATTCTCCTACACCCTCTTCCTTAATTTTGTTTAACAGCCTGCAAAAGTTACAGCATATGTAATACTCTCTAATATTTACAGCCTCTGGTTAAAACAATTGCAACCTATTAAAGTGTGTTATAACCTCACAAAAAATAACCTTGTACAAAAATCCTCCACAGCTCTGTATTCCTAAATCTTAACAAGGTAATTGTTAGCAGTAGATTTCCATCTCTGCAAAGCATAAAAGAGTCAAGCATCAGACAACTACATTTCAGAATGCAGACACACCAAGGCAGAGTGAGGCTCCTGTACATCACTGCAGCATGATAAGATGAGGGTCAGGGACCCCAGACACAGCTGAAACACAGAGCCAGAGAACACAGGGAGATACATCAGCCCAGCAAACCTCCTCTCTGCTCGGAGAAAAGGATTTCTCTTGTATTCACTGAGTCATTGTGGTTGCCATCCCAGCAGTATCTGCTTTTTTAGTCCTTCAGAAACTTGTCATCATTAGGTTCTAGTCATAGGGATTTGATTCTGATTACTTTGAAAATCCTGAAGGACAATGCACTGTGTGGTTCATTGCACACAATTCAAGGAAGGACCATATAATATGCGCTTAGATGTGAAAATGTTTAAGAAGTAGAATTTAATTCACTATGGAAGATGGGTAAACCAGAAACCAACTTAGTCAGAGCAACCCCATCTACACCGTAATTACAGAGTTATATCTAACCTTGAAATTCTAAATCTGTTACTCTGCATTTCTTCTGCTTCACTTGCTTCCCACTGCCACCACTGTGTCTTATCTAATAACCTGCCTGTGTTTCTTGAATTGCTTTTTCCACACATACTTGGCTGGATGTTTATAGAAGGCTCTCCATTTGTTATTTTCTATATGGGTTTTACTTTCTCAGTTTCTATTGACAGTCTTAGTTGTATACCCATTTTCTCCTGCTCAGTCTTGCCTATGCACTTCAGTAACATGCTCTTTACCTATTTGTTGGATTTTTACTAATCTGAGTTTAGTCCCATTCTCTGAAGCTCCCCATGTCATCACCCCACTCCATCTTCAGGAAAATGTCTTGCCCAATTTAATGGGTTTTGCTAATGAGAGACAGCAAAATCCTAAATAAAAAAGGTCACAGAAATGTATCTGTCTGCCAAAAGGTGATTTTTTATGTATTCATCCTATTACAAGGACAAGAGCCTGCCAGTTTAGGGCTCTGTCTTGCATCCAGGTAAGAAGCTGCAGGTACATAAACCTCATCTCAGAGATTTGATTACACTGGGGAAGAAACTTTGCTTTGCTATTTCATAACCTCCCTTCTTGCAGGAAGGTCAGAGTATGAAGATGAGCCTCCCACTGTGCTCTTAGCTTAATTACAGAGAGTGAAGAACAACTTGATGGACGACCTTCTTGCGAAATCACTCATCCCTTGGCCTCCATGAGCTTTCATAATGGAGCTGAAAAAACTGTAGCAAGTGATAAGAGGAAGGTATTAAGAATTTTCTGAAGAGCAAAAATGGCTGCAAACCTTGTGACAGCACTTCAGAACTTTAAAGCTGTTTTATTCCTAAAGGTCCAAAGCTGACCTGGTTTTTTTCGACACTGATTTTCTTCCTTTGACATTTCTAGTTAATAACTAAATAGTTTCTATTTCCAACAAAAGCTCACATTAAATAGGACTCTGAGAAAATGAGAAGAGAAATAACCCATATTTCTATAGTCACATTAAGTATTTCTATACTCACACTAAAATTCACTATAATAAAATGTCTAGAGGAAGAATACATTTAAACATAGGTGAAAATTCATCAGTCCATCTCTGAGAGCCATCCTCCCTTGAGAAGCTCCAAGACAAAGGGGACCAAATTTAGGAAGCAATTTATTGCTGCATGGGCAGCAGCCTTGAGTTCAGTTCTTTGCAAGAAAAAATATATTTGGCATTTAGGGCCCAACTTGAGAGAAGTTTCTTTCTATGGCAATGTTTACTTGGGCAGCTCCGCTCCTCCAGCCCCACCTGAGAGGGTTCTCTCCCCTGAACCAGATGTAGCTGCTGATGTGGGAAAGACAAAACATCTTGACTGGACCATCATCACAGCCTGGTGGGCTGCAGAGAGGCAGATTTACACACACAAAATAAAAAGCATGGAACTGCCTAGGCTTGAACGCCCCCTGAGAAGGTTCTGGTGAAAGAGCCTGAATCCTTCACCTAACGAGTCAGAGGAAAGGCTGCAGGTAGACATGAAATATCTGAGCTGATACCAATCATTGCTCTTCTCTCACTTGTCTTCCTCAACACAGCTTGAGAAGAAATCCCATCTTGTTCTGATAACAGTGCTGTGGAAACAGACACCTTCCCATGAGACAGTTCTGGGTTAAATGAACTTGTGGTTTTCAAGAGGGAAATGTAAAAAACTAAGATAAAGTTTAGAAAGACAGTTGCTTATAAAAGGAGTTAAAATCTGATTTTTTTCTCCTCATTTTCTGAAGCCTCTAGCTTTTTCCATTATTTCCATTAGAAAAAGGTAAGACTATTTCCCATTTAATCACTTGGATTCAATCTTCCATGTAAGCCTTTTCTATTTATATATGCAGCAAATTCTGATGGCAAAATTTTTATAGACGACATGTGAGCTGTCAGCAAAAGCAGAAATAATTCTGTATGTTGACCCATATGAAAAATAATCCTTCTTCTTACC